>NC_134878.1:58326485-58358985 GCF_041734735.1 Babylonia areolata | reverse complement strand
TAGAGATGTTACACAAACTATAGATTGTTAATTTACCCATACCTTAAGTAGATAGTACCTGTATTCTGTCTGTCTGTCTGTCTGCCTACTTACATGAATTTTCTATAATACATGAGCAACTGGTACTTTGTGCCAAAAGACTACATCGACGAGAGACGCTGTGCCAAAAGACTACATTGACGAGAGCCGTTGTGCGAAAGACTACATTGACGAGAGCCGTTGCCAAAAAACTACATTGACGAGAGACGTGTGCCGAAAGACTACATCGACGAGAGACGCCGTGCCAAAAGACTACATTTACGAGAGACGTTGTGCCAAAAACAACACTGACGTGGCAAAAACTACATTGACGAGAGATGTAGTGCCAAAAGACTACATTGACGACAGACGTTGTGCCAAAAGACTACACTGACGTTGCGCAAAAAAAAAAAAAATAAAAAAAAAAAAAATAATAATAATAATAATAATAATACAGAGACGCAGTGCGAAATACTACAGAGACACTGCGAGAAAGAAAAAAAACAAACTACATTGATGTTGTTGTGATGGACACCACCACCACCACCACCACCACCAGCAACAACAACAACAAAAAGATAGCAGCAACCCTGAACCCTTGTACCGCAAAACTGACTGACAGCAATGACAGACACCCCCTCCTCACACTCACACAACAAAACGCTGCCAGTATTCCCACATCAACTGGAGGGATGGAGAAGGGGGATGGGGGAGGGGGGGGGAGGGGTGGAGGGCATGGGGTTGTGGGTGGAGGGGTGTTGGTTGGGGTGAAGTCCTGGGGGAGTGTTATAGCTCATCATGCTGATAGCCAGGCCAGCACAATACGGGTGGCCCTACTGGATAAAGTGTGTGTGTGTGTAGTGTAGTGTGTGTGTTGTGAGTGTGTGTGTGTGTGTGTGTGTGTGTGTGTGTGTGTGTGTGTGTGTGAGAGAGAGAGAGAAAGAGAGAGAGAGTGAAGGTGTGTGTTTAAAAAAAAGTTTCCTGGATTTACTAATTTGTACTTTTTGGGGAAAAAAAAACAAACAGCTATATACAGATGTTTTGGTGAAGTGATAAAATATGTACCAACACCCCTTACATAGCATACATACATAAATACATACATACATAGATACATACACGAATAAATAAACAAATAAATATATAAATAAATAATGAATAAAGAATAAAATTAATAAATAGATAAATACATTTTTTTTTAAAGCGATGACGGGCGATCCCAACGCACATGACCCAAATACAGTATCGACACAAGAGGTGGAGGAGGAACAACGTAGGAGATCCGCTGAGGGACTGTGAACTCATAAATATGAGGCCATGCAATAGCCATTTGTATACAGCACAATTGTCCATCAGACCATCAGTTGAAAGCCTGAACATGCACCATACAGGCCGGCCGTCATGGACATGTTCTGGAATCACTGGATACACCCGACCCTTTGGGCTCCCCTGTACTGAAACCAGACAGTGCCAGCACACTGCTTTGGGTACACCTGTACTGAAACCAGCCAATGGCAGCACACTGCTTTGGGTTCCCCTGTACTGAAACCAGTCGATGGCAACACACTGCTTTGGGTTCCCCTGTACTGAAACCAGCCAATGGCAGCACACTGCTTTGGGTTCCCCTGTACTGAAATCAATGGTAGCACACAGCTTCGGGTTCCCCTGTACTGAAACCAGCCAATGACAGCACACTGCTTTGGGTTCCCCTGTACTGAAATCAATGGCAGCACACTGCTTTGGATACACCTGCACTGAATCCAGCCAATGGCAGCACACTGCTTTGGGTTCCCTTGTACTGATACCAGCCAATGGCAGCACACTGTGTTCTGACGTGCGAGCAATCTCGTGGGGGTCAGACATGAATATCAACACCCCTGGAAGTGTGTATGTATGTATGTATGTGTGATGTGGACGATGGGCAGGTTTACTGCAGTGCTGTATGTATTTATCTCTCCTGTTGGTGACGATACGTCAATTGGCATGTCCAGTGTCAGCGACATATTCATGGCTGGCTTTTGTTTCCTATACTGGAATGAGACCCAGAGAGAGAGAGAGAGAGAGAGAGAGAGAGAGAGAGAGAGAGAGAGATTCAAAAACTTTATTACTCAAGGATAAAGATTTTAGGTATCGCCTTGTCTTCCAATCTGTCCTTGTGACAACAATAACAATAACAGCATTAACGATAACGACACAACACTATTATTTTTTTTAACAATGCTACATCTACTGCTACTACTACGAATGATAATAATAATCATCATCATCACCAACACTGTAAAAAGTAATAAAAGTAATAAAAACGAACGCATTCACATATTCAGTCCACACTTTATCAGTCGGCTTCCATAGCTGAATTTGATACACTGGTGACTTAAACACGGGAGTGCATTGCTGGCCTATGAAATGATGATAAGACTGAATTTATGATAGCCTGTCCAAAGAAGTTTCGTCAACATTCTTCCTTTCCTGACTCTTCTGATCAATAGCACACCTGTTTCACTTTCTCCTGTTCGCAGTCTCGGTGTAATCCTAAACCGGTTTCTTTCCTTCCAACAGCACATTTCGAATATCTGTAAAGTTGCCTATTTGGAACTGCGTAGAATCAGTTCTATCCGTCACTATCTCTCAGCCGATGCAACCAAGACATTTGTATGCTCTCTGGTTCTCTCAAGATTGGATTACTGCAACTCTCTTTTGGCTGGCCTTCCCAAATATCTATCAGACTCCAACGAATTCAGAATAACTCTGCCAGACTCATTTGCAGAGCTTGTAAATCTGACCATGTTTCTCTTCTCCTTCAGTCTCTCCACTGGTTGCCTGTTTCTGATCGAACAGACTATAAGCTATCCACTCTGACCTTTTCTGCAGTAAACAGATCTGGCCCCAAGTATCTTTCTGAACTCCTCCATAATCTATACTCCGTTCCGCCTGCTCCGTTCTTCCTCTGATACTCGACTTCTCAGGATACCTCACGTCAGAAGTAAGACCTATGGACACAGATCGTTTCCTTTTCAATCGCCAAAGACGTAGAACATGCTCCCTGATAACCTCCGTCATTCCGATTCCCTTGCATCTTTTAAATCTCGTCTCAAAACTCACCTTTTCCCTCAGCAATAAGTTCAATTGTGGCAGGTCCACTTCCTTTGCGTTAGCTGTGCTTGACTATGTGTGTATACATATATGTATGTATACATAGTATATGTACATAACTACATACATGCATATGAATGTGTATTTTTTGTGTGTGCTTTTGTAAAGCACCTAGACAGATTTCTGGATAGTGTGCTATATAAGTATCCATTATATTATTATTATTATTATTATTATTATTATCATTCACATCGACCCACCCCACCGCCACCTCCACATACACATGCACACACACTCCCCACCCAACACACACACACACACACACACACACACACACACACATACACACACACACACACACACACACACACACACACTCATACTTATGCACATACAGAAACATGACCGAAGTGAAAAATAAATAACGGACATAAAGAGAACAGAGAAACACAACTTTATCATTGTACATATACAGAAGTGATTAATTTCCTTATGCAGATGTTACAGGCAATAACATCCAATCAACAGGCGAACAAGTAAAACATTATAGCACAAAGGTAGAAAATAAAATAAATTCACTGCATAGATACAAATTTCACAAAAAAGCATGATTTTCTGTCTTTTTCAGCTGGTAAAATTTGTGGGCCTATTGTTGAGCAGAAGTTTTCGAATGCTTGATTTGAAGGAATGTAATGAATCGCACGTCTTAATGAACGAAGGAAGAAAATTCCAAACAGATGGTTAAAAAAATTCAAAGCTAGATTTGTACAAATCGATGTGACCACGAGGCAATATATAATTAATTATCTGAATCGTAACGCTCCGATGCCTGTTGAACAAGGTCACTGAGGTATGGTGGTGGTATGTTTTTGTGTACTTTGAACATGAGAACCATTCTATTGTAGTCGAATTGTTTGTTTGGTGGTAATATTTCCAGTTTGTTAATTTTTCGTCTGTTGATAGGGAGTGGTCTGGTAAAATAAGTTTAGCTGCTCGTCTATGGAATGAGTTAACTTTTTTTTAGCTGGTTGTGACTGCCATTGCTCCTGACTGTAGATGCATAATTGATATGAGAAAGACAATGTGCCTCGAAGAATAATTTTCTGGTTGGAACATCGACGTAATATCTAAGTTTATTAAGTAAGAACAAATTGCGGACTAATTGTTTGCGTACATGGTTGATATGAGCTTGCCAGTTCAGTTCTTTATCAATAATTACCCCAAGAATGCGGTGCTCAAACACTTTTTCAACTGAATTCTTGTTTACCTCGAGCTTTAAAATGAGAGGCTTGTGTTGGTGTTTCTGTCTGGATGTCAGTGCCATACTTTCTGTCTTGTGTGGGTTAAGTTCCATGTGATTTTGATAACACCAGTCTGAAATGTCATTTATTCCCTGTTGTAGAGATGATTGTACAAGATTAATGTCGGTGTCGCTACAATGAAGGGAACTGTCATCAGCGAACAGACCGCAGATGACATTGCTAGGTGATATGTGCATCGGCAAGTCGTTGATATAGATGCAAAAGAGTAGGGGTCCAAGAACAGAGCCTTGCGGAACACCACGATCTACATGACCTTCAGAAGAATACGAGCCGTTTAAGTAAACACGCTGTGTTCTGTTTTCCAGGTAAGACCGGAAAAAGGAAACAGCTGACTGGTTTCGAGTATACTTAGTCAGTTGTTTTTTTTTTATCAGTATTCTGTGATCTACAAGATCAAAAGCCTTCTTTAAATCTAGAAAATCTGTTCCAGTGATCTCGTTTTAGTTGACTGCAGATAACCACGTATCACAAAGCCGGGTTAAGGCTGTGTGACAGAAGTGATAACGGCGAAATCCAGACTGAAGGGGATGAAAAAGGTTATATAGTTCCATATGTTTCTTGAGGTGCTTGTGAACGTGCTTTTCTAGAGGCTTGGACACTACTGATAGTAGGGATATCGGTCTTAAATTGTTGAGATCTGTGATATCGTTTGACTTTTGCAGTGGGATTACTTTTGCTGATTTTAGCGCAGAGGGAACGTTGCTCTGTTCGATGCACAAATTGTTAATGTATGTAAGGGAGTCTGCTATGTAGGGTAAAGCAAGTTTGAGAACAGATGCATCTGAATTGTCTGGAGAAGAGAGAGGAGAGAGGGAGGGAGAGAGAGAGGAGGGGGCGGGGGGGAGTCCGATCAACAACAAGAAACCCAGCTCGATGCCAAGTAAATCTTTCACCCTGATCCTCAGTTACACGGCAGTTTGGCATGTCCATGCACACACAGGAAAACCCACCAGAGCCGAACATCACTGTTGATGGCAGGTACCTCCCACCCCCACCCCCCACTCACCCTCTTCCTCCAGCCCCTCCCCTCCCCTCCCCCTGCCGAACATTAGACACCAGCTCTAAGTACTCTGGCGGCGTGATTTCCACCGATGGTTCCAGGATAAAAGGGAATCACGTCCACGATCAGCAAAGGCGAACCAGACAGACACGTGGGACACTTGCACACACACACACACACACACACACACACACGATGGTGCCCAAACCAGCACGTGTGCACAAAAAAACCAACTCAACGTCTCCTCTCGCAGTGGTTTGTTTTTCTTTCTTTTCTTGTTTTCTAACTCCTGTCTCTTCTGCAGGGTTGCTTAACTATGAACACAGTTCAGTTCAGGAGGCGTGCCGAACAGCTGGACATGTTCCATGATATGAGAACGAACACCTGTGAAACGTTCCCCTTGAGAAACTCCTCGCTCTATGACACGTTCCTACATGAGAACATCCCACTTTAAAAACGTTCCACGTGAGAACACCTCCCTCTATAAAACGTTCCATATGAAAGCAACCCACTCTGTGGAACGGTCCACTGGAGAACATCCCACTCTAAAAACTTACTAAGAACACCCCACTCTATAAAACGTTCTATATGAGAACACCTCACTCTGTAAAACGTTCCACGTGAGAACACCTCCCTCTACAAAACGTTCCATATGACAACTCCTCACTCTATAACATGTTCCACATGAGAACACATCACTGTAAGGAAACGTTCAACAAGAGAACACTCCAATCTACAAAACGTTCCACATAAGAACATCCTACTCAATAAAACGTTCCACATGAGAATATTCTCACTCGATAAAACATTCCAGATGAGGACACCCCACTTTATAAAATGTTCCACGTGAAATCACCCCACTCTGTAGAATGTTCCACATGAGAAGACCCCAGTCATTAAGACGTTCCACATTAGATCACCCACTCCATAAAGCATTCCACATGAAACCACCTTACCGTGAAATGTTCCACATTGAAACACCCCACACTGAACACAGGCACACACCCCACTTAATGAACGGTTCCAATTCATGGCCTCTTGCTGTCTCAGAATTCTGCCTTGAGGACTTTATCATCAACCGTGAAGTTCTGAAGCACTGGAGACTCAGCTAGTACTGAAACAATGCTTACCAAGGCACAGCTCTTGGTGGCTGGGACATATCATATACACGGTGAATCACAGTATACCCCCGAAGGTTTCTGTATGGGAAACTAATGATCAACACAGAGAGAGAGAGAGGCCAGGGCACATCCTGCTGCGAAACATTCGGATTTCGAAAACTGGAGGATGCCGATAATAAAACGCCAAGTGAACACGCCTACACCAACTCCCATGAGTGCACATGCTTTAACATTGTGACAGTTAAGTATATAATTTTTTACTATGATTTGATGAATCCTTACCTGCACGAAAGTGACTGCGAACGGGTTTTTTTCCTTTTTTTTTTCTTTTGTTTGTTTGTTTTGTTTTGTTTGTTTTTTTCATTCGTTACCAGTTGTTTCATTTATTAGCTTAGCAACTTCTCTATTACGAAGTCCATTAAGTACGTTTCTGTCATTGTACTTAAATAATCATCTCAAATTCCACCCTCCATCTACCTGGTCCCCCCCCCCCCCCCCCCCCCCCCCCCCCCCCCCCCCCCCCCCACACACACACACACATACACACCTCACCATCCATGTCCCTCCCCCTCTTCTCCTAAGCGATAACACTCAAACATAGAGATCGTTACCCTAACAAAAATGTCTACAATCACCAGTATGTGTGACGGGACATTAAACAAAAATTCATCATCATCTGAAAAGGACCGGTGCCACAGAGCAGAGCAAGCACTGGCAACAGTATCAGCAACAACAGACTTCCAGGATCCTAACCTTTCCCCGTATAATCTGGTCCAAGGAAACCTGATCAGCCACAAAGACATATAATCTCCGGAGAGGAAAGACCATTTTCATCAGTGCAGTCTCCGGTATTTCTTGTGTATTCTGGTGGGAGTACTTTCAGCTTGTATGGTGTTCCCTTCTTGTCCCAGCCATGTTTCTCGTACTGTTCTCTACTGTGGGAGGGTTGTGTTGTTGTTGGTGGTGGTTTTTGTTGTTGTTGTTGTTGTTGTTTTTTGTTGGTTTTTTTTTGCAAATTGTGAAGGAAGGAATTGCGTGACCTCTATGTGCGAACGGGAGGTTATTCTAACACTTCAGAATCAGAACAGCTTTGGTATTACCAAGCCTGTGGAAATGATGATAATACTACTAATAGTAGATACAATACGCACACTACTACTGCTACAAATAACAACAATACTAACAAATCTGATGTCGAGGCATACTAATATTAATAGTAATAATACGCACACTACTACTGCTACAAATAACAACAATAATAAAAAATCTGATGTCGAGGCATACTAATACTAATAATAACAATACGAACACTACTGCTGCTACCAATAACAACAATAATAAAAAATCTGATGTCGAGGCATACTTATACTAATAGTCATAATACGAACACTACCGCTGCTATCAATAACAACAATAATAACAAATCTGATGTCGAAGCATACAAATATTAATAATTACAATACGAACACTACAACTGCTACAAATAACAACAATAAAAACAAATTGGATATCGAGGCATACTAATACTAACAGTAATAATATGAACACTGATGGAGTCTCCCGTCGGTCCGACGGACGAGTAGGCAGGCAGGCTTATCTGTCGGTGTGTGTCCTCATATCGGAGAAGAGGCCGATTCTGTATGCGCAGCACTTCCCACAGGTGTTGCAACGAACGAACAATACTACTGCTACAAATAACAACAATAATAACAAATTTGATGTCGAAGCATACTGTTACTAATAGTAACAATACGAACACCACTACTGCTACAAATAACAACAACAATAATAACAAATCTGATGTCGAGGCAATAATTCTTCCTTGGTCAGCAAAACAAGAATAAAGGAATTCCATTCCGATACGACACACCACCATCCCACCCACACACCGGGACCAGAGAATCAGACAGGGGATTTTGTGTAGTGCCCCCCATACCGTCATCAACGAGTGAGTCACGTAACACAATGAGAGGCGAGTGGCCCAAATTAACAGAGTGGAAATTTGCTGTATGTATAATGCACCAGTCATTCTCATCCATATGGGCTCGGAACAATGAAGATGCCCCGGTGATCTCGTTCGACGCATCAGCTCCAGAGTTTGGTGTCTGCGTATCGAAAACAATAAGCCGAGAGGACACGTATTCCCACGCGTGCATAATTATCCTCGTATACCCAGACGCGTACGCCAACACCTTCTGAAATATTGATGAACTGCATGAACTGCTGGAACCTTTTTTGCAGCACTGCTCCCCAGAGGAGAGCGACAGGCATGTTTTTTTGTTGTTGTTTTTTTGTTTGTGTGTGTGTGTGTGTGTGTGATGGCGGTGTTGTTGTTTCGCTTCAGTGATCCTACGTCATAGAGTGATATGAATTTCAATGCTCTGTTTCCGTCGGCTGAAGGATTGATTGCACATTTGTTCACTCTTAAAGAAGAGACGTTGTTGTTGTTGTTGTTGCTGTTATTGTTTCATATTTGACAACAGGCTAATTACGTAATCAAAAATTAGTTTCACTGCCATGATGTTCATCCTTACTTGAAATTATTCAGGACAGCACTTTGCTGGTTGCTGTTCTGTTTTGGGTTTTTTGTTTGTTTGTTTTGTTTTGTTTTTGCGTGTGTGTGTTGTTGTTGTTGTTGGTTTGGGTTTGTTTGGGTTGTTGTTTTTTACCTTGAAAGCTAAAACGATTCTTATCATCTGGTATCTATTCATGCATCTATCCACTTGCTTCCCTTTTTTCTTCTACTCATTCACTCTATCATTCCTGTCTGCCTGTCTGTCCATCATGAAAAAGTTATTTGTTTCGGTGTATGTTGGGTTGTTTTTTTTGTTGTTTGTTTGTTTTTGTTTTTTGTTTGTTTGTGGGTTTTTTTCAGTGAAGCTGTCTGTCTGCTGGTCCGTCAGAGTCTGCTGTCTGTCTTGCTCTCCCTTTTCCCGGTCGTCCTGTGGCGATCATATAATCAATGGTGCGCTCTGCCTCACCGCTCTTGAGCTAACAACAACAACAAAAATTACTTTCTAAATCAACAGACAATACAATGTTTATACTTCTGCTGGAAAAAAAAACATTAACAGAATTTAGTTAATAGAAAAGCAAGTCACGTTTCCAGGCGGCACGATTGTTTACCCTGAATTGGCGATCCCCGCGTAATTCCCCCCCCCCCCCCCCCAACACACACTCATCATGTAGGGTCCTGCGAAATCAGTAGTGCTGGCCACAGGAATCAAAGCTCAAACATGAGAGGTGCACCACTAGTATCATGTTTTTTTATTGTTGTTGTTTTTTCCTTTCCATAACTATTAACTCACTCAGTACGACCAGTCCTCTCTTCTCCTCTACACAGACCCCTCGGATGTCCAATGGGTGTCTCAATGACCCAACCTTTAGCTTCCGTCGTCAGAATTGTGGTATTCTTTGTCAACATTCACCTCTTCAGTATAAGAGCCTTCCGCCTGCAATATTCTGATGGTGGTAATTGGGGTGAAACGCTGTTAACGTCGTCTCTTTCGCCGTTCGTATGGAGAGAGTTAATCAAAATAAGTGGAAGTTAGTTTGTTTGTTTTGTTTTTTTAATGAAAATGTGATTTAAAAAACGAGAATGGAAGCTGCATCATAGTGTGGCGTGGTTGGGGGTGGTTGTGGGTGGTATGGGTGTGTGTAATGTGTGTGTGGGAAGGGGGGGGGGGGTGCGTGCATGTATGTGTATGTGTGTGCATGTGTGTGTGTCTTTACGTGTGCATGTGTGTTTGAGGTGGGGATGGAAGGGGTGTGTGTGTCTGTATGTTTGAGTGCCTATTTGTCAACAACCTGACTATCCTATAACTGTGACGTACATACATCATCAGCCAAAGAAATACACACTTTCGTCATATTTAGACACAGAGACTTTCTAGTAATTCAGATACACTGGAAAGTCTTCCTGCCCACACTTTCATAAGTTTCTAAAGTATCTGTACTATTTCTATCCTCTCTATACTTCACACAGAGCAGAATGCCTGATATTAGACGTCTATTTCTGTGTAAATAAACTGTACAGATTTGTTGAAAGACTGTCATAAAGATCAACCACATTGTGCAAGCCTGTTTAGATTGTTCGTCATATTATTTGACCATGCCATGGCAAGGTTTTATCTTCAGGTATGACTCAATTCTGCAATCACATGGTAGACAAAAAGCAAACAAACAAACAAAAATGTAAATGTAAAATTAACACGTGTGATGCAAACTGTGGAAAGAGGGACGGGGGGCTGGGGGGGGGGGGGGGGGGGGGGGGTTATCTCCCCATTGCCGACAATGGCTGATTTCTGCTGCGAGATAAAAGGCGCAATCTTCTTTCAAGAGGCGTAGACAGCGGAACGCCTGGCTTCAGAGCTATCCGTGCAGTTATCAGCATTATTGATTTTGTATCCCCTGTACCACGTGCACCGGTGCTGTGCCAGGGTGTCGGGTATCCCCCTGTCTGGGGAAGAATGGAACAGTCAGCAGGAACGGACCACTCCTCTTTGAACTCAGATAGGCAGATATCCGTTATTCACTGATTGGTTTTATTTCAGCCATGATATGGTCCTGTGTAGTCAGGACGGCTATAAGCTACAAAAAGAGAAAAAGACTTAATTTGGCTATGATTATATATATATATATATATATATATATATATATATATATCTGTGTGTGTGTGTGTGTGTGTGTGTGTGTGTGTGCGTGTGTGTGTGTGTGTGTGTGTTTGTGTGTAAAAGGATGAGTTTTCTACGTTTGGCTTCATTTCTCTGAGGGAAAGAAAACAATATTGAATTTGTTCATGACAACCTGTTCAAATTTTTACTTCTAAAATTCATTTTCATTTTCGTTCAAGGTGGTGACAGTGTGTACAAACCAATCACTATGTGACGCGTCCATAATTATATTGGGAGACGATGGCAATATCTTTGAGCTGAGGGCAAACAAAAAGTATGAAAACACCTCAGTTAGCGCCGAGATTCCACACAAGTATGCTATGTTAGCGCTCAGAAACACTGTAAAGACCTACAAAGATACAAGAAGTGATTTCAAGTTTTAAGACATAGCATATATCATAGCTCAACAGACTTCTTTTTTTCTGCTGGTCTTTTCAGTGAGAACAGGCCACCATTGTCTAGCACCATCATCTAGCTTCTCACAAGACATATGCATCCAGTAATTACGAATCCCATTAGCGTGGTATAAAACTAATTTGTTACTCACGTAAAGCACAAAGCAGTCTGCACAGATTCAGTAATTCTTAGCAAAACCTGGGCTCAGTCCTGAAAGATGAGAAAGTAATTGTCACAGAAATCTCGTTATGCTGAACAGTGTGTGTGTGTGTGTGTGTGTGTGTGTGTGTGTGTGTGTGTGTGTGTGTGTGTGTGTGTGTGTGTGTGTGTTGTTGTTGTTGTTGTTGTTGTTGGTGGTGGTGGTGGTGGTGGTGGTGAAGGCGTTTTCCTGTTTGTTTGTTCGCTGTTGTTTGTTTTGTTTTGTCTTGTTTTTTCTTTGGTTGGATGATAATATTTATTGATGCAGACTTTGACACACATCTGACCGATCTGAAGGAATCTGGTGAACAGTTCTGTGTGGCATGGCACCCCAATGACTATCCGGAGTTAAGAGAAGAGAAGAGAGAGAGAGAAGGAGAGAGAGAGATAGAGATGAAGAGAGGGAGAGAGAAGAGAATGATGGAAATATCTTTGGTATAAATATATTTCACTGGTTCACAAATAGGCATATATGCATACAAACACACATGCACACACATGTGCGCGCGCACACACGCACGCACACACACACTCACACACCTGAAAAAACTGATGAAAAATGACGTGATGTGTGTGTGTGTGTGTGCATGTGTGTGTGCGTGAGCGTGTGTGCATGTGTATGTGTGTGTGTCTGCGTGTGTGTTCAAGCGCACGTACGCCGCGGGCTCTCCAATTTGAGGTAAACAGACCTGTGGCCAGGAGAACCGGATTGCTTTCTTTCTTTATTAACTGCGCCTTTGTAGAGCTTTCTTTCGGCACAAGAACAGACATGATTGTTCCTGAGCGTTGGCTGGGGACATGTGCATGTTTTGTTGTTGGCGCAGCATGCACTGGTAACGCAGCAGTGCGCCATTGATTATGGAATCACCATGGGGGGTGGGGGGGGGGGGAGGGAAGGAGAAAGAGAGTGGAAAAGCAGATGGACACATGAAACAGAATGATGGACTGACCAGCGGACACCGGGCTAGCCAGATGAATAAACAAAGAGAAAAACTGCAGATACTTCTACAGGTGCAGACAGACAGGCAAGTATACAGACTGAAGAAAGAGAGCGAGGGTGAGAGAATGCAGTTATGGGGGGAGATTTGTCTCTTTTAAATTTGATTAACTCACTCAGTACGGCCAGTCCTCTCTTCTCCTCTACACAGACCCCTCGGATGTCCAGTGGGTGTCTGAATGACCCAACCTTTAGCTTCCGTCGTCAGAATTGTGGTATTCTTTGTCAACATTCACGTCTTCAGTATAAGAGCCTTCCGCTTGCAATATTTTGATGATGGTAATTGGGGTGAAACGCTGTTAACGTCGTCTCTTTCGCCGTTCGTATGGAGAGAGTTAGCCCTTGTATGCAATGTTCTATTAATTTTGTTTCAAGTTTCCATATTTTCACAACAGTTAGCATCAAGAGAAGGTGAACAGTTGGATACCATAGACACTGACTCAAAGATACGGATGTCACGGCTCAGTGCCCACTCATTCAAATGAATAATTTTGGTTTTCAAGAAAAACAAAACAACCAGAAGAACTATTTCTGCCAGTAAAATAGGTCTAATTGATTTACTTTATGCATGAGTATCATTCAAATGAAGATGAAGAGGGGGACGGAGGTAGAGAGAGAGGGGGCGGGGGGGGGGGGGGGGAGAGAGAGAAAGAATAATGTAATGAAAAACTAAAGAAAGTAAATGCCAGAAGCGAAACTGTATAGGTAAAAGTAAGAAGAAGTAACAGGAGAAAGAGCAAACGAAAATAAGAAGAAGAAGAAGAAGATGATGATGAGGATGGTGGTGGTGGTGGTGGTGATGATGATGATGATGGTGATGATGATGGTGAAGAGCATTTGTATCGTGCATTTCTCTGAGCTGTTTCAGATTCAAGGGCGCTGGCAATCACTAATTCCCAAGCCCTAAAATGACTAACAACGCTCAGCCGTACACACACACACACACACACACACACACACAAAATACCTCCTCAAATGAACAGTGGAAAAAAAATCACAAGAAACGCCTATCACAACAAATCAGTGTCAAGACGGATATTTGACAGAGTGTTGATTGAAAATTAATGTGGCTTCCTGACACAGGACCTGTCAGTCGATTGATTCACGTACCATCACCACGAGATAAATCTGCCAATAATATCATAGCGCTGCAGCAGCGAACCAACCATTGAAACTATTTTCAGACAGGCTGCTAGCATGTACTTGTCACCTAAACTAAGCTATTAATTTGATAGGGTCAGATGCAACTGTTTGAAGAAATGCATCTTTTAAGATTCTAAAAAAACTTCTAATAGCATGCTCCTTGTGTCTGAACCCAATTCGTGTGCATACGCACGCAGAAGATCAAATATGCACGTTAAAGATCCTGCAATCCACAAGAACACACCCAGCATGCACACCCCCGAAAACGGAGTATGGCTGCCTACATGGCGGGGTAAATAAACAAAACGGGTCATACACGTAAAAAAAAAAAGTTACATGTCTGTCTGAGTGTGTAAGTGTGCGGTGTCTTAAATCTGACTGAATGACACAGGAAACGAATGATGAGCGCCCAGCGGCAGCCGTCAGTCAGGCAGCCTGTTGTGCCTGCCAATGACCCCGTGTTTGTAAAGCGCTTAGAGCTTGGTCTCCGACCGAAGATAGGCGCTACTTAAGTATCCATATCAATCAATCAATCTCCAGGAAAGCCGACAGCACGAGGCCAATAAACCAGCAACAGACCCTTCACCTTCACAACTCTTGTGTTGGCCTCAGCCAAACAGCTGCTGCGGCTCTATCAGTGTGGCAGACAGGACCCGACGGTGGTCATCAAGTTCCTCTTGAGTGAACAATGTGACAGGGGCGGTGGGAGGGGTCGTCTCTGAGGTATTTCTGACTTTCACTCCGTTAGTCCCATCCTATGGCTGTTTTGATTGTGTGTGTGTGTGTGTGTGTGTGTGTGTGTGTGTGTGTGTGTGTGTGATCATTATTTGGTTTGGTGTTGAAGGGTTGGTTGATTGTTTGACTAACTTGTCAATTTATTTTCACTTCTTTTCTTTCTTTTCTTCAGCATTTTGTGTGCCTATCTCTGTGCTGTGCAATTATTAGTCCTTCTCATAAGCATTATTTTATGCACTGACAAAGAATTAATGTAACAATAACTCTGCACCTGTGTTCGTGTTTGTGTTTTTCTGTACGCGTGTGTGTGTGTGTGGGGGGGGGGGGGGTTGAGTAAGTGAGTGTGAGTGTGTGTGTAAGTGTGTGTGTGTGTGTGTGTGTGAGTGTGTGTGTATGTGTGTGAGTGTGTGTGTGTGTGTGTGTGTGTGTGTGTGTGTGAATGTGTGTGTGTGTGTGTGTGTGTGTGTGTGTGTGTGTGAGTGTGTGTGTGTGTGAAAGTGTGTGTGTATGTGAGTGTGTGTGTGTGTGAAAGTGTGAGTGTGTGTGTGCGTGTGTGTGTGTGTGAGTGTGAAAGTGTGTGTGTGTGAAAGTGCGTGTGTGTGTGTGAAAGTGTGTGTGTGAGTGTGTGTGTGTGTGTGTGTGAAAGTGTATGGGTGTATGTGTGTGTGTGTGTGTGTGTGTGTGTGTGTGTGTTTGTATGTGTGTGTTTGCTTTGAGCTGTGTATTGTGTGTCTTCGCATGAATGAATAGGGATTTGGGAGTATGCACATATATATGTCTGAGAGACAGAAACACACACACATACACACACACACACACACAGAGAGAGAGAGAGAGAGAGAGAGAGAGAGAGTACAGAATTGGGATCTTTCATCCATACTGGGTGGGTGTGTTAATCATCTGTTGTATACAGAATCAGCATCACCACTGGTGGGTTTCAAACGAGGACGGGCGTGGTCCTGCTCTTCACATCACAACCTGACTCCAATATCAGCAAGAACGTGAGCTGTAAAATTTTCCACTGACCCAGGCCTGTAATCGAACAATTCGACGGGCCCAATAGCTGAGTGGTTAAAGCGTTGGACTTTCAATCTGAAGGTCCCGGGTTCGAATCTCGGAAACGGCGCCTGGTGCGTAGAGGGTGGGGATTTTTCCAACCTCCCAGGTCAACATATGTGCAGACCCGCTAGTGCCTGAACCCCCCTTCATGTGTACACGCAAGCAGAAGATCAAATACGCACGTTAAATGTCCTGTAATCCATGTCAGTGTTCTGGTGGGTTATGGAAACAATAACATACCCAGCATGCACACCCCCGAAAACGGAGTATGGCTGCCTATATGGCGGGGTAAAAATGGTCATACAGGTACAAGCCCACTCGTGTACATACGAGTGAACGACGGAGTTGCAGCCCACGAAAGAAGAAGAAGAAGAAGAAGAAGAAGAAGAATGCTCCTCGACCACAGCCAAACATAAACTCTCCTTCGACCACCCCTAGCCCCCTAACCCCCCAATCCCCACCCCAAAAAATTATTGAAAAGACAACAACAAGGAACAATACAAATGGTCAAAAATGCAAAGAGATCAACTTGATCTTCAGAGAAAAAGCCAATGCGTTTCTAATCTCCACTCTTCAGTTATTTTTCAGCTCAACAATAAGTATCAATCAAAAAAGAGAGATCACAATTATCATGGGACCTCAGTTCGATCTTTTCCCCCGGAAGGCACAAATAAAAATGTTTTGCAAAATTTGAAAATTTCAACAAAGCATGCTGGTCTACAATGCCACCCATGTCCAAATACATCACTTTCGATACATGTACCATTGACAGCACTGAGCTGTTTATACATTTTCCTTTTCACTATAATTCTGACCCAAAGATATTGACATCACGGCTCAGTAAATATAGCGCAGAATATTTGCATTTGTTTGCGTAAATTTCACCATCTTCAGGAATAAGTGAAATAAAACAAACTCTTCCGTTTAACTCTCTCCATACGAACGGCGAAAGAGACGACGTTAACAGCGTTTCACCCCAGTTACCATAATCAAATTATTGCAAGCGGAAGGCTCTTATACTTAAAAGGTGAATGTTGACAAAGAATACCACAATTCTGACGACGGAAGCTAAAGGTTGGGTCATTGAGACACCCACTGGACATCCGAGGGGTTTGTGTAGAGAAGAAGAGAGGACTGGCCGTACTGAGTGAGTTAAACTTTGAGTAATTAGTAATATGAATAGCTTTGTCTGCTTGTGTTATTGTCGGTTTTTTGTTTGAAGCGTTTATCTCGCGGGAATGCAGCTGAAAATAGAACAGCCTATCTCGCTTGGTAAACAGAATAATGATGTGTGCTCAAACAAAACTCCTCGGTCACAATAACTTGAGACCCAGCAGCCAAACTGAGCCATTCAACGAGTTAGTGGATACAACTGCCCGAGTTCAAAGAGGAATGGTCCGTTCCTGCTGACTGTTCCATTCTTCCCCAGACAGGGGGAAACCCGACACCCTGGCACAGCACCAGTGCACGTGGTACAGGGGAACAAAATCAATAATGCTGATAACTGCACGGATAGCTCTGAAGCCAGGCGTTCCGCTGTCTACGCCTCTTGAAAGAAGATTGCGCCTTTTATCTCGCAGCAGAAATCAGCCATTGTCGGCGATGGGAGATAACCTCTCTCTGTTTCCAAGGTGGACGCACGGTCTGAAATAGACCTGTTTGCTTTACGTTTACATAGTAGTTTTTACATCTCAAGAACCCCAAATTCATGAGTCATGATAAAAGATGTCCAAGTATATCATAAAGTCAAAAATTCAGGTTTAGTTGAGGTAAAGTGAGGACTGAAACAACATGCAGACCCTGGTTTCGTGTTGAAATATTTAAAGCACTGATGGGTGTATTTCTTGCCAGAAACTGACAAGCCACAATACGAAATACTTTAGAGAAATCTTATATGATTTCAAGCATTAAAGCAACATTTTAGCACAACATATATCACTTTGCGAATTTTGAGTTGCTCTCCTTAGGGAGAGTATGTCACTACAGTGCATCACCAGCCATTTTTTCACGACATCTTTGCGCCATAGGTCAGTCCAGATAGTTCAAAGTGTACGATGGAGTTGTAATGGGGTAATTTGTAACTCACAGAAAGCTCAAAGCTTAGATTGAGCTATTGTCATGGCAGAGCTCTACCACGAATCATGATAAACATTTTTTGTGACTAAAATATTATCATACTGAGTTTGTTTTTGTGGCTGGATAATGATGGCTGTAATAGTAGTACGAGTAATGATAAGATTAATCACTTCGAACTCTCTCTCTCTCTCTCTCTCTCTCTCACACACACACACACACACACACACGCAAACACACACACACACACACACACACACACACACACGAACACTCGATGCAAAAGTAATTTTCTTCTTCGTTTTCTGAATGAAAAAAAAAAACAGAGAAAAGAAATATTCCATGTGTTTTGGTTAATTACACAAAGACGAATGTGTGACAAGCGTGGTTGTATTTCCCATATTTGCATTTTGATTCCCTGCGGCCAGCACCACAGGCTTTTCCCTGCAACTTACAATAATGCATTGAAAATTGCACAAGGATCACCCATTTGCAGTAAACAGATCTGTCACATGGAAACGCGACTGCTTTTCTGTTGACGCGTTTTTAGGGTTGATTTATTTTCTCTCTCCAGCACTAGCGTAATTGTTTTCTCGGAGGGCTGGGAAAGTCATTTTTGTTTTTTAGCACAACAGCATTAACTCAAGAGTGTCCCATCGATTATGCAATCACCGAGGAAGAAACCAGAAAAAGGCAATGCAGACAGATAGACACGCAGATAGATAGACAGGCAGGCAGATTGATCGATACACGCACAGAAACAGATACAGTCAAACAGACAGGATGGTAGGCAGATAGGCAAGGCAGCTTGGACTGTGTACATCCAGGCAATGCAGCCCGTGTCCTAGGGGTAATGCGCCGTATAAGTGTGGAAAGGTTTACGTGCACAACATCAGTTAATTTTACTTTATCCTGTAGTCTGAGAAGGACAGAGACAGACAGACAGTGAAAAAAAAGAAAGAAAATGTGTGTTTAATGCATAGTATTTTATTGTATTTACTCTTTTTGTCAAAACAAACTTTGGTGTGTGAAGTGCAGCCGTGTCCTAGGGGTAATGCGCCGTATAAGTGTGAAAAGGTTTACGTGCACAACATCAGTTAATTTTACTTTATCCTGTAGTCTGAGAAGGAGAGAGACAGACAGACAGTGGAAAAAAAAGAAAATGTGTGTTTAATGCATAGTATTGTATTGTATTGACTCTTTTTGTCAAAACAAACTTTGGTGTGTGAAATTCGGGCTACTCTTCCCCGGCAAAAGTGCTTCACTACAGAGAGAGCACCATCCTTTTTTTTTCTTTTTTTTTTTTTTGTCTGTTTGTTTGTTTGTTTTTTTCTGACTGCAATTTTATTTGTTTTGTTTTTTTATCAAAGTGGATTTTTCTACAGAATTTTGCCAGGGACAACCTTTCTTGTTGCCGTCGGTTCTATGACGTGCACTAAGTGCACGCTGCACACGAGACCTCGGTTTATCGTCTCATCCGAATGACTAGCGTTCAGATCACCACTCAGGTCTGGTGATTGGAAGAAAACAGTGGCAACTGTGGGATTCGAACAAATGCGCTCAGATTGTCTCGCTTCGTAGTCGGATGCGATACCACTAAGCCAACACTCCATAATGTTATGTGAATTTTATTTTCTCTCTCTCTCTCTTTTGCACTTGTTTGCCTGCTCTGTTGGAATGTCTGTATCTTAAGAAATCTGCAAACTGAGGCTGACAACACAGGCAGGCAGATTTCTGTGTTAGAAACATCTTCAGTTCAGAAGCACTGAAAACTAATGACAGCAGATCCAGATCCCCCACCCCACCCCCGCCCCCCTCGAACCCTCTAAAAAATTCAAATCTCTAGAGAGAGAAGGCTCTCATGCCTCACAGTTTACAGGTAATCAAACCTGGCAGATTCTTTGCTGCACTAAAGTCACGTCCCCCACCCGCCCCACCCACCTACCCCAAGAATAAAACTGAAGGAGAAGGGCAGAATTCATCCAACCAAGACAGAGAGGCATCTCCAAGAAAGGTTGATGGCGAGAGGTAAAAAAAAATAAATAAATAAATACATAAAATGAAACAGCTACAGGCCCTTTGCAACTCCTGTGTTGGCCTCAGCAAACAGCTGTTGGGAGTTCCTCTGTCAGTGTGGCAGACAGGCAGGGATGGAAACGGTGGCCGTCATTTCCTCTTGAGTGAGTAGTGTGATAGGGGTTTGGGGGGTCGTCTCAGAGGAATTTCCGGACTTTTCTTTGGGAAAGTGATCTTTGGCATGAATATGGTTTTACGTTTGACGGCTGTTTCGGTTTTTTATTATTGGTTTTTCGTTTGATTGCCTTTTAGGGCTTCGCTTAATTCGGCATTTTATTGTATGCATATTTCATGTTTGGAAATCTGGCTATATCCGGCGGAAGTTGCTGCATTTTTTGCATATATCTTGACAACTAGATTCTCGCAATAAGCGCTGAAATCTCTCTTGATCTCAGCTTCCATCCCATTCATTTTTCCCCACCACATGGTTTCAGAAAAGAGGAGGGGGGGGGGGGGGGAACCTCACAGCTGAAGACAAAAGGCTGTCCTACTTGGGGCCACAATGAAGCCTGTCCCCTTCACGGAGAACTGAAGGGGAGGAAGGGAAGTCATTCAAGGGGGCCTGAGGGAGCAATACACAGCCTCTGTTCCCACCCCTGCCTGATGCCACAATGACCTCATTCCACATACACGTCATTCTGAAGGATATATAGCAAGTTTGGACCTGGACCCCTGGCAGAAGATATGTGTTCAAGATCGTCCCTCTCTTTCACTGTTGCTGTTACTGGAGTCACTATTCTCAGGAAAAAAAAAAGGAAACTAAGGAAATAAAGATCAAATGTATAAGAGTATAACCAATTATATTCATTATCCATTCCTTTCTTTCAGCACGACTGATACAAATAACTGTATTTTGTCGTACATAATTGTAGTGTAATTACATACTTGACACGATTGAATTTTTTTTTTTTTTTTTAATGAACTTCGAAAATATTCATACAACTGTTACAATTACCTGTATTTTATCCTACATAATTGTAATGTACCTACATACTTGTCACGACTGATTTTTATATGAACTACGAAAATATCCATGAACTCTTACAGCAGAGCTTCAGACAAAGCACCGGAAACCAAACTTCTTGGCATCTCCATGAAAGACACCATGACAACATGAATAAGTCAGGAAAACCAATCAAGACTTTGTAGGTGTGAAGACCTACTGACCGCCGTGCGCCGTGGGGGGGGGGGGGGGGGAGGGGGGGGGGGGGGGGGTGAGATGGTACGGCCGCGTGACAAAACCCGACGGGCTCTCCAAGACCATCCTACACAGAACAGTGCATGGAGGAAAGGTGACAGAGGCAGACAGCGGAAACAAGTGGTCACACAACGTCCCAGAGTGGACAGAGTGGACCTTTTGCAGAAACTCAGGCCCTTTTATTGACTCACTTGTGTAAACAAAGTGAGTATGTTTTAACCCGGTGTTCGGTTGTCTGTGTGTGTGTGTGTGTGTGTGTGTCTGTGTGTCCGTGGTAAACTTTAACATTGACATTTTCTCTGCAAATACTTTGTCAGTTGACACCAAATTAGGCATAAAAATAGAAAAAATTCAGTTCTTTTCAGTCATCTTGTTTAACACAATATTGCACCTCTGGAATGGGCACAAAAAAATTTAAAAATGAAGCCTAATTATATGCAAACTGCATTTACTGTTATATTTATATTTTTTGTATTCTCTAAACTTGGCACTTTGATCTGATATTCTGACCCAACAACAAGAGCAGTCATTACTATCATTTTTTGTTCAAACAGGAACTTCTTTTGCTAAGCATGGAAGTTTTATTTATTTTGCAAACGTTTTTGGTGCAGTTAGTAAAAAAAAAGGGGGAAATTACTCTGTAATTAATGCTAGGAGAGGTAATTTGCTTTAAACTGATCTTTCTCATCTTAAACATTACATTTTGAAATTATACTCAGTACATAAAAAGCTTGGATTTTTTTTTAAAGTTTATCACAAGTGAGTCTTGAAGGCCTTGCCTCTTGTTTATTTTATTTTATTTTATTTTATTTCATTTTTCCCAAGGCCTGACTAAGCGCGTTGGGTTACACCACTGCTGGTCAGGCATATGCTTGGCAGGTGTGGCAAGCAGATGTGGGGTGTAACGTGTATGGATTTGACCGAACGCAGTGACACCTCCTTGATACTCAGGCCCTGTTCCGCGACCGCCAAAAATGGAGAACGTTGGTGATTGGCGTTCAGCAGTGTAGCGCTTCCACGAACATAACCAGGTATCGGAACCAGTGACTGTGACAATGATGAAAATTATTCAGCTTTTATGTTCAAGCAATTAAAGCAATTTTTGTAATAAAAAAAACACCAACAACAAATAAATAAAAACAAACCTAGTGGGGTGAATACCATATGAAAAATATATGTCAAAGTATGCAGTCAAAGATATATCTATATATATATATATATATATTCATACCCCTTGCCGTGGTATTGTATCCCACTTTTTTGCATGAGTCGTTCAGAACTGCTTCAGGTCAGTATTCAAAGAAATATGGCCAACGAATCTCTTATTCATAGACAGGAATCAATATGAGTGTGTGTGTGCGCGTGTGTGTGTGCGTGCGTGTGTGTGTGTGTGTGTGCGTGCGTGTGTGTGTGTGCGTGCGTGTGTGTGTGTGTGTGTGTGTGAGAGAGAGAGAGAGAGAGAGAGAATTCGTGCGCGCGCCCGTGCGTGTGTGTCACAGAGAGAGTTTGGCGGTGAGGACATAAGGTCACTGAATTCAATCTCTTTTGCCTGGTTATATAATTACATTATAATCCAAATGATGGAAACAACCAAACAGATCAACACACACACACACACACACACACACACACACACACACACACACACACACACAGCATTCGATCTGCTGTGATCACGTCGGACGGAAAGGAAGACGAGCAAGTCTGAAGTACTGATTCACGTGAAGGGAACGCACTAAGTCGTCGATCACTTTGAAGGTTTCTGGGCAGAACGTTCCTCGTATCGGTCAGCCCTACTGGGTCCTTGCTTCGCTTACTTCGCTTGCTTCTCAAGATCCATAGCACTGGAACCTACTGGAAATATAAAGGTCTTTTTTCTGGAGCTGAACGGCGCGGGAACGGGCGGAAGTGGAGGTGGTGGTGGTGATGGTGGTGGTGGACATGTTTCAAAGAGGTCTGGCAGTATTTTTTTTGTTTGTTTGTTTTGTTTTGTTTTTAAACAGCTCCCGGTGTCCACAGACCGATGTATGTCTATGTATCTTACTTATACTGGGATTCGTTCCCCAGTGTGAACTATTTTCGAAATACGACCAGTCTTCTCTGTCTCTTTCTTTTTGTATTTCTCTCTGTCTGTCCGTCTGTCTGTCTGTCTGTCTGTCTCTCTCTCTCTCTCTCTCTCTCTCTCTCTCGGGGGCGAGTGAACTGCTGTCTCAGTGGCAAGACACGTACTGTTTGCTCTGACATTTATCTCCAAGTGTGGCGGACGGAGACTTTGTTTTGATCCTAGGTTTGGCACAGTAGCTGGTAAGCAGTCATGCCTTCTGCTCCAACTGACATTCGGCTTGTCTGTGGCCGGTTTTTGCCTGTATTCATAGGCTTTATGTTGAAGAGGGCAAGAAAAGTGTCAGCCCTCCGTATCGCCATTGTCACGCTTCGACGACGGGTAGACGGTGTCAGTTTTGGCCTCCTCCTCTGTTATTTGTTCTGGGGTAGTTTGCTCCTTCGATGTGGGGACATTGAAAGTAACCCAGGACCAAACACTAATCCCACCAAAGATAGCATGAGGCAGACAAGACTCGCAAGTGCAGGAACCTCTCGGAGGGCTAGTCTGGAAAGATCAAGTGGTGCTGGTGCTTCGGTGTCCTCCCCTTCGCCCACAGAACCCACTCTCAGTGACATCATGGCAACTATTAAAGCCGTGAGTGATCAGATGGGGTCACAGATGGAGACAAAGATGGAGGAGCTGAAGCAAGAGCTGAAGCAGGAAGTCCGTGACATCAAAGAGGAATGTACAGCTCTGCGAAGTGATCTGAGGGGGATGAGGGAGGAGATGGGAAAGCTGAGAGAGGAGAACGAGGAGCTGAAGAAGACGAACCAGGACCTGTCCCAGAAGCTGACCGACTGCGAGACTAGGATCGACGATCTAGAGGGCCGCTCCAAGCGCAACAACCTGATCTTTTACGGCCTTCCCAGGGGAGCCAGCGAGACCAGTGCAGACTGTGAGTGCCTAGTGCAGGAACTTCTGACGGACAAGCTGGACATGACTGATGTGGTGGAGTTTGACCGAGTGCATCGGCTGAGTTCCAGGCCTGACTCCCCTGTGATTGCTCGTTGTGCTTTCTATAAACAAAAGGTAACTATCCTTAAGGCTAAAGGCAAACTGAAAGGCTCTAACATATTCATTGGTGAGGATTTTTCAAAAGGTGTAAGAGAGATAAGACGAAGATTAACACCACACTTGAAAAAAGCTAGACAGGATGGAAAGAGAGCCACGATGGTGTACAACCATTTGCTTATTGACGGCAAAAAGTTCTCTGTCAATGCGAATGACAAGCTTGTCGAGTATAAATAGGGAACCGGCCAGCCCGTATTTTTTACAAGCTGTGTATTTTTGAATGAGGCGGGCAAAAGAAAGGGTACACCGGTATTGCCGTCCTGTGCTGACCGAAATGACACTGAACCGGCACGTGTTTTAAGTGACGAGAATGGTGTGCATATGGGGTTTGCTGATGAAAATTTGCCGTGTGTGACAGTTGAAAATCCTGTTTGTGAGCATAGGCACAGGGTGAATGACGATTTGTTGAATCAAAGTTATGATTTTGTCAGCAAAGGAAATTGTAAAAATAAATCGCTATCTTTCATTCATTGGAATGTCAATGGACTGCTACCAAAATTACATGACAATGATTTTGTTTCGTTTCTTGACTCTTTTGACTTTATTTGTTTAGTTGAAACGTTTATTGATGAATTTAAGTCTTCTGCATTTTCTGGATATACCAGTTTCAGTGTACCTGCAATTAAATTTTCAGTAAAGGGGAGGCGATCGGGAGGAGTTCTGTGTCTTGTCAAAGATGTGTTTGTTCCATTTGTGAAGCAAGTTGATGTGAAATCAAACAGTTTTGGTGCATTAATTGTCGATAAAAATGTGTTTGGTGTTGATAAAGATGTGTTGTATGTGTATTCTTATGTGCCACCTGAGGGTTCTCCCTATTATGCTCATTTTGACTGTGAAAAT
This sequence comes from Babylonia areolata, assembly GCF_041734735.1. NCBI lineage: Eukaryota > Metazoa > Mollusca > Gastropoda > Neogastropoda > Buccinidae > Babylonia > Babylonia areolata. The sequence continues at coordinate 58,333,868 of NC_134878.1, read as the reverse complement.
GGTATTGCGTTATTAGAGGAGTTCTTGACTGATTGTTTGTTAGCCTGCAGGGATGTTTATACATTGCTGTGTGGGGATTTGAATGGAAGAACTTCTAATGTCTCTCACTACTGTCAGAATGTTTCAGATATTTCAGAGTTCCAACATGTAAGCCACCCAGTTAGTGTTAATCGTTGTTCTGAAGATTCTGTACTTAATAACTATGGTAAATTGTTGTTGAACATGTGTACTGCCCTTGACTTGTGTATTCTCAATGGTATGTGTCATGGCGACCAAAACGGTTGCTACACGTATGTGTCAGACAGTGGGTGCAGTGTGAATGATTATTTTCTTATGTCTTGTGACCTGTATGCATTGTTGTGTGATTTATGTGAGGTGCGAGTGTCTGAAAGAATTGATTCAGATCATATGCCTGTGGAACTTCATTTTAGGAATATTGGTGCTGAGCTGGAAAATACAAAGTTAGAAAATGACTTTATGTTGGATAAACTTGTGTGGAATGAGGATTATGCTGATGTGTATAATAACAATATATCATCTGAAGAATATCAAGAAAGGATTAACTTTGCAATTAATCTTATCGATGTTGATATAAATCAAGCGTTAAAAGTGTTTAATGAATGCATTAAGGACGCTGCTGAATGTATGAAGAAACAAATATGTGTAAGGAATAAACTGAAACAGAAAGACTGGTTTGACGCAGAATGTCGCAGCAGTAAAAGAAATGTTCGCATGCTTCTTAACAAATTTAGACGCACTTTAGATGCTAACGATCGTAATTGCTTTAGGAAGGCCAGACGGGAATATAAGTATCTGCTAAAGAGAAAGCAAAAACTGTTTAATGCCTATTTGCTGTCAGAATTAGTTGCTTCGATTAAAAATCAGAAAGATTTCTGGAACAAAGTTCGTAATATTTCATTGAAACGAAAACAGCCTGTTAACAATATTTGTGAAGATATGTGGTTTGAACATTTTAAGACTCTTCTTACAAAAGATGTTGATTCTGACAATGAATTTCAGTGGGTGCAGGGGGAAGGGGAAGGGGAAAATTATTTAAATCGCCCGATTTCAATAGACGAAGTAATGTTTGCTGTACGTAAAATAAAAAGCCGTAAATCTGCAGGACCAGATGGCATAATTGGTGAATTGTTAAAGTATGGTAGTAAAACTGAATCAATTCTGAATTTTTTTGTAATGTTTTTTAACTGTTTATTTAACAGTGGTGTCTATCCGGAGAACTGGACCGAGTGTGTTGTTTTACCTCTTTACAAAAAAGGAGATGTGAATAATCCAAGTAATTATAGAGGTATTTCTCTTTGCGATATTAGTAGTAAACTTTAAAGCACTATCATTAATCATAGATTGCAAGAATGGGTAGAAGACAATAACATCACAGGCGAATACCAAGCAGGTTTTAAACGGGGCTACTCTACTGTGGATCATATGTATACTATAATGGCTTTCGTTCAAAAACAATTCTCTTTAAATCGTAAATTGTATGTAGCTTTTATAGATTTTGAGAAAGCCTTCGACTCTATAAATAGAACAATTCTTTGGCCGATTCTTTTGAAAGCTGGTGTTCATGGAAAATTGTTGAAATGTATAATGAGTATGTATGCATGTGTGAAAGCTCGGGTAAGGTGTGGGGGTAGGATGACAGATTATATCCAGTGTACTTCTGGGGTGAAACAAGGTGATGTTTGCAGCCCTATTCTGTTTTCTCTTTTTATTAATGAACTAACCACTGAAATTATTAGAAACGGAAAACATGGTGCTCAGTTTACGGGTGATATTTTAGAGTTGTTTATTCTTCTTCTAGCAGATGATGTTGCGTTAATTTCTGAAACTATTATTGGTTTGCAAACACAGTTAAACAATCTGTTTCGTTCTGCAAATTCACTTCAGTTGAAAGTAAACATGTCAAAAAGTAATATAATTGTTTTTAGAAAAGGTGGGTATTTAGGAATTAGAGAAAGATGGACGTATGGCGGGGTTATAATGCCTGTAGTGAATGCATATAAATACCTAGGAATATATTTTTCAACTAAGTTAAGTTTCACAGCTGCATGTAAGGATTTATCAAGTAGAGCTAAACACGCATTACTTTGTATTATGAAAAAAATGATAACTTTAGAAAATCATTCTTTTGAGTTGCTTATGAAACTATTTGATTCTCAGATACAACCTATTGTTCAGTACGCAGCTGAAATTTGGGGTTTGTCTAATGCTGCAGTATTTTGTGAGAATGTACATTTATTTGCGTTGAAAAAGTTTCTAGGAGTAAGTATGAAAACGCCTAATGATTTGATCTATGGCGAGACAAAAAGATATCCGATATATATCAATTCTGTGACGAGATGTATCTCTTACTGGTTAAAATTAACACAAATGGAAGATTTTAGGTTGCCAAGAAAAGCATATAATATGTTATATGATTTGGATGTAAGGGGTAAGAAAAACTGGGTATCAATGGTGAGAATAAAGTTATGTGAAATGGGATTTGGTTATGTGTGGTTACAGCAGGGAGTAGGGGATACAAATGGATTTATCCGTACATTTCGAAATAGATTAATTGATTGTAGATGGCAAGTATGGTCGTACCACATTCAAGATAGCGATCGATTTGAGTTTTATAGGCAGTTTATTTCTGTGCATTCACTTCCGGTTTATCTGTCAATGAAGATGGATAGGCATTTGAAATGTATTATGACAATGTTTAGATTTGGCATTTCCGATCTCTCTCTTCATCGTTATCGTTATAGTAAATTGAATGATCACGATATTATTTGTCCCTTGTGCAGATGTGCTGAAGAAAATGAACTTCATTTCGTGTTACGTTGCCCTGCCTTAAATGACCTTAGGCTACAGTTAATTCCACAAAAATATCATAGACATCCATCTCTGTTTCGACTTTCCTTGCTAATGTCATCAACAAATGAAACCATTGTAAAACAGTTCGCTATATACTTGTATAAGGCATTCAAAATCCGCAGTTTGATATGTGATTAATTGTGCTTTTTGTGTGTGCATGTGCATTGCTAGAATTGTAGTTAAATGTTTTCTGTTCCACATTGTTCTGGAATGTAACAATTTATGTTCACTGATCCCCTTCATGAGGGGCTACGGCCTTTATTGAATAAAAATGTTCGTTCGTTCGTTCGTTCTCTCTCTCTCTCTCTCTCTCTACATATATATATATATATATATATATATATATATATATATATATATATCTTTCGCTCGCTCTCTCTTTCTCTCCCCCCCCCTCCCTCTATCTCTGGAATCAATGACCTTTGAGAACAAAGAGAGAGAGAGAAACTGAAATTGAAAACTGAAAAATGTTTTAATGCCATTCACATTACAGTCCTACTGGCATGGGACACATCAGAATGATCGTTTTACAACATAAAAACAAACAAAACAAAAACAGCATGAATATATGTATCAAAGTCGCAGCAACCCTGCAACCACACACACTATACAGCAGTATGATCATCAATCAAATGTGATCTCTAGAAAAATACAAAACAATATCCTAAAACCAAGTGATTTATTCACCTGCGATGACTGTCAAAAAACACTCGCCAACTATGTATTTCAGTGCATGCGTATTAGATGACCGTTTATTTCTTTGTTCCCTTTGTTCTTTGTTGTGTCTATTAATCCTTCGGGATTTTATGACAATAAATGAAGTCAAGTCAAATCAAGTCAAGTCAAATCAAGTCACACACACACCTACACACACACACACACACACACACACGCACACACACACACACACATACACACCTACACACACACACACACACACACACAACACACACACACACACACACAATCACCACTCACTCCTCACTCCACCATCCTAGAGAGGGGGGTGGGGGTTGGGGGGGGGGGCAGACACCATCGATCATCAAAGCCGTTCAAAGGCGCTGATTAGCAAGGAGGGGGAAAACACTGGGCTTCCCTCGCTAACTGCTGCTTCATGCAAGTCCTTGTGGACCAGCTGCTCTCATCTCGCCAGAGCCAGAGACCTGCTGCTGCTGCTGCTGTTGGTGCTAATCAACATCCGTCCGTCTGTCCGCTCAGCTCAGCTCAGCTCAGCTACAACACACGCGCCACACTAAAAGTTTTGTCAGTGTGCGTTGTTATGAAGTGCATTGCTGGGTGAGATCAGCTGTGTTGCGTTGCGTATGTTTATGAAACGCTGGAATATTCTTGCTTTGCTTGCTCTCCTCTTTCTCTGTGTGTGTGTGTGTGTGTGTGTGTGTGTGTGTGTGTGTCTGTCTGTCTGTCTGTCTGTCTGTCTGTCTGTCTCTCTCTCTCTCTCTCTCTCTCTCTCTATTTCGTCCCCCTCTCTGTATCTGACCCCTCCCCCCCCCACTCTCATTCCTCCAACCCCCTGTCCCTCCCTCCCTCCCTCCCCCCCCTCTCTCTCTCTCTTACTATACTCCCATCTTTTTCTTTTTCTCACAGCCTGACAAATAGGCAGGCAGACAGAGACAGATTTCATCTGACAAATGTACAACGCCTTGGTCCTCTATGTATGTGTGTGTATATATCTGTGTGTGTGTGTGTGTGTGTGTGTTTGTTTGTTTGTTTGTGTGTGTTTGTGTGTGTGTGTGTGTGTGTGTGTGTGTGTGTGTGTTATCTTCAGTTTAACGTCTATTCACTATAAGTGTTTTTAGACGGTGTGTGTGTGTGTGTGTATGTGTGTGTGAACGGACGTACGAACGTAGGCATGCATAAATACATGTATATGTGTATATATGTGTGTGTGTGTGTATGTGTGTGTGTGTGTGTGTGTGAACGGACGTACGAACGTAGGTATGCATGAATACATGTATATGTGTATATGTGTCTGTGCGCGTGTGTGAACGGCTTTGATGATCGATGGTGTCTGCCCCCCCCCCCCCCCAACCCCCACCCCACTCTCTAAGATGGTGGAGTGAGGAGTGAGTGGTGATTGTGTGTGTGTGTGTGTGTGTGTGTGAGTGTGTGTGTGTGTGTACGGACGTACGAACGTAGGTATGCATGAATACATGTATGTGTGTATATGTGTCTCTGCGCGTGTGTGTATGCGTGCATGTGCGTGTGCGTGTGTATGTGTGCATGTGCGCGTGTGTGTTTGCACGCACGCACGAGCGCGCACGTGTGTGTGTGTGTGTGTGTGTGTGTGTCCTTGCTATCAACTACGGCCATCACATTAGAAACAATCAATCAGACGTGACACTTGCACGTGAGTTAGATAACAGATCCGCTCCAAAGTTGCCGACTTGCAGGGAAGACACGGGAAATGATCGCTGTAACAAATGGAGTGGGGGTCGGGGGCGGTGGGGCGGTGGGGCGGGGGTCGTGGAGGACTTGTATCTTTCTAGATGACAGACAGCCAGACAACCAGACAACCAGACAGACAGCCAGACTAGCAGACTGACAACGCAGACCTCAAACTCGGAAGATGCTGTAATAGTCCTGATTACGAACATCCTTACCTTTAAAAAAAAGTTTTTAAAAAAATATATATATATAAAAACTTTTCCAGACGAATATGTCGTATCGAAACGAACACACACACACACACACACACACACACACACACACACACTATTCTGCAGATAATTTGGGGGAAGTTATTTCTAACGAGGTTCTTTTAGTAGAACTTTCAAAGGTGCATTAGTTCATAGCCCTATTTCTACATTCCTTTAATGTACTTCACAATCATGTTAATGGTTTTAGTTATGATCATCGTTATTGAATTGTTACTGTTAAAGCTAATTTCATGTTAGTTATGCATTTCTTAGTAGTTTTCTACCTTTTCTGTTTTATTCTGACTTCTCTTTCCCCTCTCCCTACCCCTCCCCACTCCCTTTTTTTTTTTCTTCTTTTTTTCTTTCTTTTTTTTTCGACTAATATCACTAATAGTGAAAAGACGCTAAACTAAAGAACGAACGAACGAACACACACACACACACACACACACACACACACACACACACACACACACACACACACACACACACACACACACACACACACACACACACACACACACACACACACACACACACACACACACACACACATACACACACACACACACACACACACTCCTTCCCGCCTAGTCTAAAAAAAAAATTTTTTTTTTAAATAAAAAAAGAAGTGCTGATCAGTCCAGCGGAAAGACAGGAAAGAAGACGATGGAGACAAAAGAAGAAACAGTCACAGCAGTGCCCCTCCTCCACACCCTCCACCCACTCCACCCACCCACCCCACCTCCCATCGGCACGTCCGCTTTCGTCACGCCACACTTGACAACTAATGTTACCCAGCACAGTTTTCTTCAGGAGGAAAACCTCCTCTTCCAGAAATCGTATAAGAAAAAGAAATAAAAACATTAATAAAAAAAAAAAAAAAAAAAAAAAAAATATATATATATATATCCATATGGATTTTCCTTCCGAGTTCGCGAAGCACTTATCTACTTTTCCTCATCCCATCATCCTTGTAAATAAAAGCTCTAAAACTGGGTGTGACATTTCCTCATCCGAGCAACAACAACAACAACAACAACAAAACACAACCACATAAGACAATCCAACACACGCACCAGCGCATTTTGTTCTTGAGCTGTTAACGCTTGCTGCCCACAAACAGCCAACCAACCAAAAAAAAATTATTTTTCAGATTAAAAAAAAAAAGTATGATGTAAAAACACATCATACATTATATCTTCTTAGTCATTCGGATGTGTGTGCGTGTGTGTGTGTGTGTGTGTATGTGTGTGTGTGCGTGTGTGTGTGTGTGGGGGGGGGGGTACCTGAAATCTGATTAAATGACGCATGAAATGAATGATGAGCGCCCACCTGGCAGCCGTCAGTCAGAATAGGCAGCCTGTTTGTGTAAATGAGCCGAGGATAGGCGCTACGTATGTGTATCCATTATCATCATCATCATCATCATCATCAGGAACGATTTCACGTCAGAACTGCCCTCAGTTGTCGCCACTTCACCAACTGATGGGTGAGTTGAGGAAAATCGGTGTTAATAACATGCCTTTCCAAAGGACACAAATACCATACCGAAACGGGGGCCTCGAACCTTGATCACTGATGTTCACTGGGACCAGAACTCCAATACCTTACAACTGCCAGGATGCCTCTCTCTTTTTTTTAACCTTTAATGCTGATTGATCGTTCGATCTCCGACTCTCTATCTGTGTTGCTTTTATATGCAGCTCACTGACTGACTGTCTTGATCTTCGTGTTTTTGTCGGGGTTTTTTGGGTTTGTTTTTTTTTCCGCCAGTTTGTCTCTGTTGACGCTACTTTCCAGAAAATGTTGTGGGGAAAGCGCGCGTACGCCTACACAGAGAGAGAGAGAGAGA
>NC_134878.1:58296485-58303985 GCF_041734735.1 Babylonia areolata | reverse complement strand
TGCATAACTCTAATACTGTAGAAACTAAAGACAAGGAAGGGCAGGCAAGGGAGGCTATTTTTGGGAAGAGGTGGGTTTTAAGGCCAGACTTGAAAGAACTGAGTGTGGAGACTTGACGAAGCGAAAAAGGAAGTTCATTCCAATCGCAAGGTCCAGAAACAGAGAAAGAATGACACGTACCCGTGGAAAGGGGGTGGTGGATGCTGTTTTCTGGTTGCTTGATCTGTGGTGACTTCGCACGTACACGCCGAAAACTGCACTCGGTTGTGAGTTTGTCAATTGCTTGAGCTTGTGTATCTATAGTTGTGCGTGCGTGCGTGCGAGCGCGCGCGCGTGTGTGTGTATCTGTTTTGAGTGCGTGTTCTGTATGTATATGCGTGTGCAGGGGGGATGTATTTGAGTGTGTGGGTGTAAGTGTGTATTTGTGTGTGTGTGTGTGTGTGTGTGTGTGTGTGTGTGCGCGTGTGTGCGCGCGCCGGTGTTTGTGTGTGTGTGTGTGTGTGTGTGTGTGTGTGTGCACGCACGCACGCGTGTGTGTATGAGCATCGTATATGTGTGTGTGTGTGTGCCTGCGTACCTGGTGTATGATGTTTGATTGTCAAGTCGTGTCCGACTATGACCACCTGAGAACAGCAGATGAGGCCACTGGCTGTCCCAACTAGTTATCTGGGCTAGAATAGGATTAAAGATTATAGTGGAGTGTGTGTCGTGCCCTAGTAACATCCCCGCTGATCTCGACCAAGAGGGTTTCAGGGAGTTAAGTACCTATGTGCTAGGAGAACCCCCTAAAAAAAACAACCAAAAACAACAACAAAAGAACAACAGACGACGAACCCAGGCAGCTGTACAGTAGTCCTTAATTAGCAACCTCCCGTCAGGCACCAGCAATCCACCAACACACACCCCACCCCACCCTACCCCCTGTCACATCCCTCCACCTCCTCCTCCTCCTCCCTCCCCCTTCCTTCCCCTTCCTACACTTTGATCAGCAGCCACTCTCCGTGGAACCATGATCATTAGTGCCATAGAGTCCTCGTCTTCTTGTCTCCTTCCTTCCTTCCTCCCTCTCGCCGTCCCTTCACCTCTCTCTCTCTCTCTCTCACACACACACACACACACACACACACACACACACACACACACACCAGCACACACAAACACACACACACACACACACACACACACACACACACACACACCTTGCTCATCTATTGCCCTTGTCCCGTCTTGTCTTGTCTTGTTTGCCTACCTACCTGCCGCCCCCCCCCCCCCCCCTCTCTCTCTCTCTCTCTCTCTCTCTCTCTCTGAATGCTAATGCTACTGAATAAATGGATTCACTAATAATTACATAAGCAAAGTTATGATCACGGATTGTCCTAATGATGTTGTTGTTGTCGTTGTTCTTCTTCCCTACCCTTTTCTTGTCCACAGTTCTTGCGGTGTTTTGTTTCGTTGTATTTGTTTATGAAACTTTTTTTTTTTTTTTGTTTTTTGTAATTCCCCATTGTCAAAATGGCTGTAAATGCTTTTGACAAAATAGTTGTAGATGCTTTTGACAATAAATCATCACGTCATGTCATGTCATGTCAGGTTCTCTCTCTCTCTCTCTCTCTCTCTCTCTCTCTCTCTCTCTCTCTCTCCCCTAGTGTGCTTTTCTCCTTCTGTTACACTTTTTTTTCTCTCTCTCCGTCTCTCCCCTTCCCTTTCTGTGTCCCTGATAAGTGTTGCTCGCGTCCATGTTTATTTGTATTTGTATTTGTATTTCGTTTTTATCACAACAGATTTCTCTAGTGTGCAATTCGGGCTGCTCTCCCCAGGGAGAGCGCGTCGCCATACTACAGCGCCACCCTTTTTTTTGTATTTTTTCCTGCGTGCACTTTTATTTGTTTTTCCTATTGAAGTGGATTTTTCTACATAATTTTGCCAGGAACAACCCTTTTGTTGCCGTGGGTTCTTTTACGTGCGCTAAGTGCATGCTGCACACGGGACCTCGGTTTATCGTCTCATCCGAACGACTAGCGTCCAGACCACCACTCAAGGTCTAGTGGAGGGGGAGAAAATTTCGGGGACTGTGCCGTGATTCGAACCAGCGCGCTCAGATTCTCTCGCTTCCTATGCGGACGCGTTACCTCTAGGCCATCACTCCACTTCAGATTGGAATTCTAAATCATCCAGCAGCATCTTTCTTTTTTTTCTTTTTTTTTCCTTTTTTTCTTTTCTTTTTCTCCTCCCCCATTCTAAAAAAAAAGTACACTTTTCCCATAGGGGGGTAGGGTACAGGCAAGTCACAAATCACGATATCAAACAGTGAACTGGAAACTCCGGGAACAGGCCGGTCGTACTGGCAGGAACCCTTCTACGAGAGAAAAAACCTGCAGCAAACTGATGATCCCAATGTGAAAGGGAGAGGGGGAGGGGTGGGTGAGGTGCTGGGGCTTTGGTGGGGTGGGGGGGGGAGGATCAAATTGGAATGAGTATCTGCAAGGAGGACTGAACTGAATGGGGACTGGTGGTTCGTGAAACGCAGCCAATGTCTTAGACTGTCGTGATCAGCGAGTGACGGGAATAGTGCTTGGTGTGATTGACAGTCTCACAGAATTTTGGAAATGCTGTTGTGTTGTTGTTGTTGTTGTTTGCTGTCGTCGTCATTATTATTATCATTATTATCATCATCATCATCATCATCATTATTATTATTGTTGTTGCTATTATTATCATCATCATCATCATCATCGCTGTTATTGATGTAATTTCTCTTGATGAAAAAAATAAAGTTATTCTTGTTTTATCTTATATATCTTATCATTGGAGTGAGACAAGCGAGCGCGCGCGCGCGCGCGCGCGCGTGTGTGTGTGTGTGTGTGTGTGTGTGTGTGATGAACGTAATCTGCTGCTTCTTCTGGACAACAATGTTTCCTGGATATAGCCACAGCGATGTTTGCATGCTGTGACTGAGAACGCCCCGTAACTACGAACGTGGCCTCTGGATCAGCGTAATATCTCTGTCAGTATCGACAACTGGATGGCCAAAGAGAAAAATTGTGAGCGTTGATGTGAGAGAGTGCATGTGCGTGCGCGCGCGCGCGCGCGCGTGTTTGTGTATGTGTGTGTGTGTGTGTGTGTGTGTGTGTGTGTGTGTGATGAACGTAATCTGCTGCTTCTTATCTCGCCAGAAGAAGAAAGAGGAGAAGGAAAGAAAACCTTACTTAACGCCGCGGATTGAAGGGGTGGGAGTATGGGGGGCGGGGGTTGGGGGGGTCTGGGAAGTGACATTTGAAGGAAAATGAAAAGAAGCGACATTCGAAGGGAGCGAAAAGGGGGGCAAGCAAGACCACTTAAATTAGAAACACGACACGTGGAAATGACTCCACTTCCGCCTCGTCAGTACTTGCACTTTCTGTCGGCAGGGCAGCAGACGAAGCAAAAGGTCTGAAGCTACACCTATAACCATCACACACACACACACACACACACACACACACACACGCACACACACACACATGAAAATAACAACAACAAAAATCCTGCAAAAGAAGAAGAAGAAGGTGAGGAGGAGGAGATGGTGGAAGAAGAGGGAGGAGGAGAAGCAGAAGAAGAAGAAGAAGAAGAAGATTGATTAATTGTTTGTATCTTTAATGGGTAAAGAATTTGGCGCAGTAAAGGCCTTTTTTGTACAATTCTGCCCATTTAACGACACAAAACATAAAAATAAAGAACGACACAAAACACAGAAATAAAGAAATAAATGAAATAAAATAAAATAAAATAATAAGAACGGCGAATAAGAATAGTAACTGGAATAGTCTATTAAAAGTAAGAACGAGAATAGTCTATTAAAAGAAGAACAAAAACTACTAGAACAAGAACAAGAACAAGATGAACAAGAACAAGAACAAGGACAAGAAGAAGAACAAGAAGAAGAACAAGAACGAGAAAGGCAGGCAGGCAGGTAGAGAGACAGAACGGCAGACAGACAGACAGACAGACAGACAGAAGGGAAGAACTCCTAGCAATCGAAGAACGTGCAGGTGCGTATCGATCCCTCATTTCTTTTCCCTAATACTGCTGATTTAAAAAAAGAAAAAAACAACGAAGACAACCACCATGACTATTACAAAGATATAAAGAAAGAATGAGGAGGAAAAAAAAGACAGAAAGCAGAAAGAAAAGGAAGAGGAAGGAGAGGAACAAGGTGGAGCAGAAGAAGAGGCAGGAGAAAGAAGAAGAAGAAGGAGGAGGAGGGGGGGGGGAGAAGGTAGAAAGAAAGAAAGATACGTAGATACATAGATAGATACATATATAGATACATACATACAAACATAGAAAGAAAACACAGAAGAAAGAAGAACAATATGTCATCATGTTCAAAGGAGAAGAACAATATGTCATCATGTTCAAAGAAGAAAGAAGAACAATATGTCATCATGTTCAAAGAAGAAGAACAATATATCATCATGTTCAAAGGAGAAGAACAATAAGTCATCATGTTCAAAGGAGAAAAACAATATGTCATCATGTTCAAAGAAGAAAGAAGACCAATATGCCATCATGTTCAAAGAAGAACAATATGTCATCATGTTCAAAGAAGAAAGAAGAACAACATGTCATCATGTTCAAAGAAGAAAGAAGAACAATATGTCATCATGTTCAAAGAAGAAGAAAGAAGAACAATATGTCATCATGTTCAAAGAAAGAAAGAAGAACAATATGTCATCATGTTCAAAGGAAGAAAGAAGAACAATATGTCATCATGTTCAAAGAAGAAAGAAGAACAATATGTCATCATGTTCAAAGAAGAAAGAAGAGCAATATGTCATCATGTTCAAAGAAGAAGAAAGAAGAACAATATGTCATCATGTTCAAAGAAGAAAGAAGAACAATATGTCATCATGTTCAAAGAAGAAAGAAGAACAATATGTCATCATGTTCAAAGAAGAAAGAAGAACAATATGTCGTCATGTTCAAAGGAGAACAACAATATGTCATCATGTTCAAAGAAGAAAGAACAACAATATGTCATCATGTTCAAAGGAGAAGAACAATATGTCATCATGTTCAAAGAAGAAAGAAGAACAATATGTCATCATGTTCAAGAAAGAAAGAAGAACAATATGTCATCATGTTCAAAGGAGAAAGAAGAACAATATGTCGTCATGTTCAAAGAAGAAAGAACAACAATATGTCATCTTGTTCAAAGAAGAAAGAACAACAATATGTCGTCATGTTCAAAGAAGAAAGAACAACAATATGTCGTCATGTTCAAAGAAAGAAAGAACAACAATATGTCATCATGTTCAAAGAAAGAAAGAACAACAATATGTCATCATGTTCAAAGAAGAACAACAATATGTCATCATGTTCAAAGGAAGAAAGAAGAACAATATGTCATCATGTTCAAAGAAGAAAGGAGAACAATATGTCATCATGTTCAAAGAAGAAAGAAGAACAATATGTCATCATGTTCAAAGGAGAAGAACAATATGTCATCATGTTCAAAGAAAGAAAGAAGAACAATATGTCATCATGTTCAAAGACGAACAATATGTCATCATGTTCAAAGACAAAGAACAATATGTCATCATGTTCAAAGGAGAAGAACAATATGTCATCATGCTCAAAGAAGAAAGAAGAACAATATGTCATCATGTTCAAAGAAAGAAAGAAGAACAATATGTCATCATGTTCAAAGAAGAAAGAAGAACAATATGTCATCATGTTCAAAGGAGAAGAACAATATGTCATCATGTTCAAAGAAGAAAGAAGAACAATATGTCATCATGTTCAAAGAAGAAAGAAGAACAATATGTCTTCATGTTCAAAGAAGAACAATATGTCATCATGTTCAAAGAAGAAAGAAGAACAATATGTCATCATGTTCAAAGAAGAAAGAAGAACAATATGTCATATGTTCAAAGAAGAAAGAAGAACAATATGTCATCATGTTCAAAGAAGAAAGAAGAACAATATGTCATATGTTCAAAGACGAAGAACAAGACGAAGACAACAACAACAACAGCAACAACAACAGCATCATCATCATCATCAACAACAACAACAGTTTCAGTTTCAGTAGCTCAAGGAGGCGTCACTGCGTTCGGACAAATCCATATACGCTACACCACATCTGCCAAGCAGATGCCTGACCAGCAGCGTAACCCAACGCGCTTAGTCAGGCCTTGAGAAAAAAAAAGGTAAATAAATAATGGATAAATACATAAAAAAAGAACTACTACTGATAATAATACTATGTATAAGGCGCAAAAACTTGACGAAGTCAACTATAAGCGTAAAAAAGAAAAGTAATAATAATAATAATAAAAATAAATAAATAAATAAAATAAATAAATAAATAAAAAAGACAACAATGATGATAAATAAGCAAATAAATGTAAAACATGCAGAAACACGTTCACACATACACACACATATGCATAACAGGTATGCACCAAACATGCAGTTTCACAGATATGAAAGCAACAACAACAACAGCAACAACAACAACCAAACGTCAACCTGGGGAAATCATCACTGTAAAGCCAGCCATAAAACAATCCCTAAGCACTTTTAAAACGTTCAATTACGGGACAAAACTCGTGCCGAGGCCTCCCTGAGACATACAATGCCCTTGAGCCACTATCGTAATGAATACACCTCCAGTCCCCAGACCCGATTCATTGTAAGTAAAGAGAGAGAGGGGGGGGGGGGGGGTGGGGGGAGAGGGGGGGGGAGATAGAGGGGGAGAGATAGACAGAGGGAGAGAAGGGGACAGAGTGGGGGAGATAGAGGGGGGGAGAGAGAGAGAGGGAGAGAGAGAGGGAGAGAGAGGGAGGGAGGGAGAGAGAGAGAGAAGGGAAAAAAACAACACGAAAAAGAGGTCATGTCATGACATCATTCAATTATTGGGTACACGGCAGCATTTATCGTAAGACACACACACACACACACACACACACACACACTACTACTACTACTACTACTACTGGCTTGTTGTAACATAACCATAAACCATCCAATCAGCCTGGGGATCCCTTTGACAATACAGACAATCTCTCCATCCAATCACCGAGTCGGGGACACTCAAGTCTCTCCATTGATGAACAAAACAATCCGATGTCTTTTGACAAACAACATTGTACGGGGGGTAGGGATGGAGGGTGGAGAGGGGGTGGTGTGGTGGAGTGTAAGGCAGGCGGGGAGAGGGGGGAGGGGGAGGGAGTGTGATCGATAAGTTATGATGATATTAAGTTTCAATGGTAGAGAGCTTGTGGTTATCCAATTTCCCAATGCCCCCCCCCCCCCCCAACATCACCCACCACCCACCACCCATCCACACACACACACACACAGAGACACACACCCCTGCTCCCCTCCCCCCCCCCCCCCCCCAAAAAAAAAAAATCCTGATTCAATATGGGTAGAAACACTAACTCACTCAGTACGGCCAGTCCTCTCTTCTCCTCTACACAGACCCCTCGGATGTCCAGTGGGTGTCTGAATGAC
>NC_134878.1:58271485-58286485 GCF_041734735.1 Babylonia areolata | reverse complement strand
GTGTGTGTGTGTGTGTGTGTGTGTGTGTGTGTGCGTGTGTATGTGTAGGAAGGAATTTTTGTTTAATGTCCCGTCACACATATCGGTGATTGAAGACATTTTGTAAAAGTATTTATGAATACATCTGAGTATTATCGGTTAGAAGGGGTGGGAGATGTGGATGAATGGAGGGTTTGGGGAAACTGGGCAAATGAGGGTAAAAATGTGGGTGAAATTTGAAAGAAAAACAAAACAAACAAACAAACAAACAACAACAAAAAACCTCTAAATACAGTTACAGGAAATTACTTAAAGGACTTCGTAAAAGAGAAGTCGTTAAACTGACAAGCGAAACAACTGATAATGAATGCAAAAAGTCAAAAACATCAACGTTCTCAGTCACTTGTGAAGACACACTTTCGTGTACAAAAGGCTTCATCAAGCTACAGTGAAAAATTATATGCTCAATTGTCAGGTTATTAAAGCATATACACTTGACATTAGAACAATACTTGGTCCGTAATGAATTTGATAATAGTCTGAGAGCTAAGCTCAGAATTGGTCTGCGAATCGGACCAAAGTCTGAGAGAGTCAACTGACGAGGTTTTAGACTTGAATTCAAGCACCTATAAAAGTCTCTTTCTAGTATATTGCTTATTTCCTTGTATGACAATGGGCAATATACTTTTATACTATCTATATGATTTTTTGCTCCCCTTTTTGCTGCCCTATCTGCTTGGTCGTTATAACGGAATCCAGTGTGGGATGGTATCCAACAGAAATCAACATTTGTACCCTTCACAAATAGGGAGTGCAATAAATACCTAATTTCAAAAAATAAATCTTCTCTTTGATTATTCTCAAAAAGGAGCAAACCTTTTAAGACAGATTGAGAATCAACACAAAATAGGATATTACTTATTATGATTGGTATATCAACAAGATGATTTAAAGCCATAAGGATGGCCACCAATTCAGCTGTAAAGATTGAATGTCCCTTACCTAAATAATATGATTTTTCTGTTTTTAGGTCAGGAATGACAAAAGCAGATCCTGCACTGCTATCATCCAGGACCGAGCCATCAGTGTAAACTTTTAAATGATAATCAAAATTTTCTTCTAATTCAATTCTGACAGATGTTGCTATTATATGTGGAGATTCTCCTTTTGTTGTGTCAGAAGCACATATGTTGACGTTTGCTTTTGTTAACTCCCAGGGAGGGACAGGTGGCACCAGAACACGAGGTGCCATATCATGCAAATCAATGTCTGAAGAATTTAAAATATCTGACACATATGTGCGAATGGTTTGTAGATTTGAACTATTTTGTGCATTTTTTTGGAAAATCAATATCAGACCTAATATTTAATTCCTCAAAATCATCCACTGCTGTACATCTCACAATATATTTAGCAGAACTTAATTTTCTGATTTCATCTAGTGGTAGAATACCCGCAAGCTTATAGGCTTCTGAGGTCTTAGTATGCACAGGTACCCCTAAAGCCAGTTTCACAGCTTTACTGTCAATTATTCGCAGCTTCTTTAGGAACGTCGGCGGGGCAGAAAAGAAAATTTCTTGACCGTAGGTCAATCTTGATCTTACGAGAGATGTCGCTAAATGTAAAAGAATTTTGGAGTCTTGTCCCCAAGGAGAGTGACTTACAATTTTTAAGAAATTTAAACTTTTAACTGCTTTAGTCACCATTGAATCAATGTGTTTCTTCCAGTTTAGTTTTGAAGTAAATAGGATCCCAAGAAATTTGATTTCCGACTTGAAAAATATTTCACGTCCTCCTAAAAAAAACGTGGTAGTTTGCTGGGATTATAACCATTATTAAAGAGGATCAAATGTGTTTTTTCTACAGAAAACTCAAAACCATTAGATTGCATATAGCTACTCAGTCTATCGAGTTCACCCTGAAAATGTTTCTGTACATAATTTATGTAATGTAGGCTTGTCCTTTTCCTCAAGGATGTCTGAATCCATATAGCAATATCATCAGCATATTGAGCCAGCTTGGTAGATGATGAAAAACATGTATGTAAATCATAAAGCATAATGTTGAACAACAATGGAGAAATAATGGAACCCTGCGGGATTCCCATGTTTATAGGCCTAGAGGTTGATAAAGTTACTCCCACTTTTGCCACTATATATCTCCCACTTAAAAAGGATTTAACATAGTCATAAACATGACCCGACAGACCAATTTGTTTCAGCTTAAATAACAGTCTGCTATGCCACACTCGGTCATAAGCTTTAGTAAGATCGAAGAAGGACGCAAGGATACTTTTTCGCTTAGAAAACTGTTTTTTAATTTGGGTAGTGAGACGGGTCAGATGATCAATTGTAGATCTTCCTTTCCGGAATCCAGTTTGAGCTGACGGAATTATGTTATTTTTGTCACAGTAATACACCATTCTAATATTTACAATTTTCTCCATGACTTTCCCAACGTGGGAGGTAACCGAAATAGGTCTATAACTCGAAGCTTCTGTTCGAGGTTTACTCTGTTTTAATACAGGAGTTATAATGGAAGTTTTCCATACCTCAGGGATTTGTCCACATTCCCAGCACTTTTGAAATAATGTATGTAATATAATCAACCAGTTTTCTGGCAAATGGTTTAACATGGTGTAAGATACTGCATCCTTACCAACTGACACATTTTTGTTACTCAACAAATGAATAGCGTTCTTTACCTCATGTAAAGTTATTGCCGAATTGATTGTATTATCATTTTGTGGGGTAGGATCTCTATATTTGTCACTGATTTCTTCTTCCTCTCTTAAAGTCTTTTGTTTGTGTGTGTGTGTGTGTGTGTGTGTGTGTGTGTGTGTGTGTGTGTGTGTGTGTGTGTGTGTGTGTGTGTGCATGTGTGTGTGTGTGTGTGTGTGTGTGTCCCCATAACCCACCGAACACGGACATGGATTAGAGGATCTTTAACGCGAGTGCTTGATCTTCTGCGTGCGTATACACACGAAAAGGGGTTCAAGGCTACTAGCAGGTCTGCACATAAGGTTGACCTGGGAGATCGGAAAAAATCAGCACCCCTTTACCCACCAGGCGCCGTCACCGAGATACCGAACCCGGGACCCTCAGACTGAAAGTCCAGCGCTTTAACCACTTGGCTATTAATTGCGCCCGTCAACTCTATAAAGATAAAACATTAAAATAACAAGATGAAATAAAATAAATGAAATAAGATACTACGTTTAGCTCCTCCCTTCTTTAAAACTGTTTTGTTTTGGTTTGGTTTTTTGTTGTTTTGTTTGTTTGTTTGTTTTGTTTTGTTTTTGTTCTTGTTGTTTTTGTTTTGCTTTTTGTTTTTGTTTTTGTTTTTTGCCTCAACTCTCACAATGATGCAAAGATAATCAGAACAATGCGTGGGCTTATTTATTCATTTAATTATCTATCTATATATCTATCCATTCCTTCATCCGGAGGGGTATTCGGTGCTTTGTTGGCTTTGTCTGGACGGATGAAGGAGTGGGTGGGTGGTTGTGTGTGGGGGCGAGGGGGGACGGCTTGGGTGTGGGGGTGCACATGTGACAAGCAGTATTATGCAGCAGGGAAGAGAAAGAACAGGGAAAGAGATTTTGGACACAGCGAGGAGAGAGAGGGGGTGGAAAAAAAGAAAGAGGGGGAGAAAGAGAGACAGAAAGAAGGAACGAACGAACGAACGAACGAAATTTTATTTTACGAGGGTAAAGGAGTAAGCACAAAGTACTTTTTTACATCCAGCCCTCTGGGCATGAATAATAATTGGAAAAAAAGCAACAAAGTAAAAAAAAAAATTTTAAAAAAGGAGAGAGAAAGAGAGGGAGAAAGAGAGAGAGACAGACAGACAGAGACAGAGAGACAGAGGGAGAGAGACAGAGACAGAGAGAGACAAAGGGAGACAGAGGGAGAGAGACAGAGACGGACAGACATCAATCGCTGACCAGAGTTTCCGCACCTGGCCATTTGCTGAATTCCGTTTTTGCGCGCGCGCGCGAGTGTGTGTGTGTGTGTGTGTGTGTGTGTGTGTGTGTGTGTTTGTGTGTGTGTGTGTGTGTGTGTGTGTGTGTGTGTGTGTGTGTGTGTGTGTGCGTGCGTGTGTGTGTGTGTGTGTGTGTGTGTGTGTGTGTGTGTGTGTGTGTGTGTTTGGTGTTCCTGCAGATATCGATTTGGGGCAAAATGTCAGTGATCTGTCTTGATCCCTTCGGTCTTTTGCTGTTATCATTCCCAGGTTTTTGGGGGGTTTCGTTTTTTGGTTTTTGTAGTTGCTTTGCGTGTGTGTGTGTGTGTGTGTGTGTGTGTGTGTGTGTGTGTGTGTGTGTGTGTGTGTGTGTGTGTCTTTTCTAAACGGACTAAAAGTGACCTTAATCCTTGATAAACAAGTCAGTCCGAACACGAAAAAAAAAGAAAAAAAGCTGGAGGCTATTGATCAATGATTCACAAAACAACAAAAAAAGCTAACGGCAAGCCTGTATGGCTTGTCACCCCACCCCACCCCACCCCACCCACTATGTCACAAAGACTTATCGACTGCTAAAAGAGACGTGCAACAACTGAGCCTAGTTTGGCTTAAGACAGCTCGGAAATAAGACAAAGAAAGAGAGTAGAGAAGAGCATAATCGGCCCACTATCATAAAAAAAGAAAGCGTAGACGCCATTCTCTCTCGCTTAGCTCTCTGCACCCAGTGGCCTTCTGTATCCCCGGCGGTGTAGCAGTTTGTTCGTACACCCGTTGGGGGTCTTTATCCACGGTCAAATCTGGCTGGCTAGTCCAGATAAAAAGTTTCCATTACATTGACCCGACAACAACAAAAAGAGGGGGGGGGGAGCAAGGGCGGGGGGGGGGGGGGGGGGCGAAATTCGCAAGCCGAAAATATTCATGCGAACTTTTGCATGCCAGGAAAACTGATAAAGCTGTCACTGTCTACAGACACGAAATTCACAGCCAGTCTTCATTAATTAAAACCATGGCGCCCGAAAAAAAAAATCATCAAAGTAGGTGCTATGTGCTGAAAATGAGGGGAAAAAAATAATGCAGTCCTCTTTGCAATGGGGGGAAAAAAAGAAAAAAGAAATGCGAAGCAAAACGCAAGCATCAAATTTTGGGGGGGGGGTTGGTGGTTTTTGTGGGGTTTTTTCTTCTTTTTGGGGGTGGGGCGGTGTTCTTTTTATTTTTTGTTTTTTGTTGCTGGTTTTTGTTTTGTTTGTTTTTGTTGTGTAGTGTTTTGTTTTGTTTTGTTTTTAAATTTCTTTCCATCCAACTTGAAGCCGAACCTACTGAACAGGTCAGTGGTCACAAAGTTCTGGGAATCATAATCGGCAACAATATATCTCACTTGAAATCCTCACATAAATTCCCTTTGCAAAAGGACAGCCTAGAAAACCCGTCAACTATCCAAAATCAAGCATTTCCTTGACCCCCACTCACGTAAAATGTGTTTATTAATGTTGGTTGTGCATTCCCTGTCATAACTTGTGCATTGTTATTCGTTTGTTGTATACTCTAATCTACGAGTTAGTGGGAGAATATTTTGCTTGTTTTTAGTCTGAGTCCAAAAGAGAAGTCTTTTCAAGGAGTACCAGCTTGAGCCCCTGTCTATGAAGAATCAGTAATGGCTTCATGGTGTTCGCACTTGTTGAGCCCCATAGTGCTGCTGATGATCCGTAATCTATTGTAGACTGGAAATTTGCTTGGAACAGAAATCGGGTAGAGACGTGTATCAGCAAAACACGGACTCAGCCCAGAAGGGATCTGCCCAGAGATTGGTAAAAATTTGCATTAGAAGTGAAAAGTTTCACAACGTCGAATTTCAGTTTCAGTTTCTCAATGAGGCGTCACTGCGTTTGGACAAATCCATATATGCGCTACACCACATCTGCTAGGCTGCAGATGCCTGACTAGCAGCTTAGTCAGACCTTGAGTGCATGCATATATATATATATATATATATGTGTGTGTGTGTGTGTGTGTGTGTGTGTGTGTGTGTGTGTGTGTGTGTGTGTGTGTACCTATCTGAGTGGATTTCCTCTACAGAATTTTGCCAGAGGACAACACTTTTTGTTGCCATGGGTTCTTTTTCAGTGGGCAAAGTGCGTGCTGCACACGGGACCTCGGTCTATCGTCTCATCCAAATGACGAGACGCTCAGTTTCATTTTCCAGTCAAACATGTTGAGAAAGGGCGACAGCGGAATTCGAACACATACCCTCTGTACTGGCAAATGAGCGCTTTCAAACATTCTGCCACCTTCATCCTCACAGCGTAGATCGTGCGCAAAGTTTGGTTCTATGAATTTACGCAATGACAAAAAAAAAAGGTCAATACGATTTTTTTTTTCTTTCAGTACGAATTTTACATGCAAATTTCGGATCGGTTTTACCGGTCAAAGGAATTTCACCTTAATTCCTGGGGCCTATGAAGACCAGCTGTGAATGACCGACGGCGGTAAACTTCAACGGGCCAGAACTGACCACAGCTAGTAGTGGTCTTTTACCACTCACCTACCTACCCCTCGTAATAGATATAAATATTATGTGGGTCATTCTAGGCCACTGAAGGTCAGTTTGGATCAGTTAGAATCTTCTTCTTCTCTTTTCGTGGGCTGCAACTCCCACGTTCACGTTCACTCGTTCAACAGTGGGCTTTTACGTGTATGACCATTAATTTTTTTACCCCGCCATGTAGGCAGCCATACTCCGTTTTCGGGTTCGTGCATGCTGGGTATGTTCTTAAAGTGCATTGATCTACTTCCTTGCGCATATACACACACACGAAGGGGATTCAGGCACAAGCAGGTCTGCTCATAAGGCTGACCTGTGAGATCGACCAAAAAAAATTCTCCACCCTTCACCCACCAGGCGCCGTTACCGAGATTCGAACCTGGGACCCTCCGATTGAAAGTCCAACGCTTTAACCACTCGGCTACTGCGCCCGTCCAGTTAGACTCAATACGGGTGGGAGAGAGGCTGAGGGTGGGGCGGGGGGGGGGGGGGGGGGAAGGGGGGGGGGTGCGCATCGATCTTCATTTGCCCTAAAACAATGACACCGGGGGAGGGGGGAAATTCCAGGTCAGCTCAAAATAACCCCCGGGTAAAACCTAACAGGGGTAGTTTCAGACTGTTACACCTGATATCCATTAATGTTCACAACAAAAGGGTTGGAGACCTAACTACTCCTACAGCTAGCTAGATGAGATGGGGGGAAGAGGGGGGGAGAGGCGGGAGGGTGGGGGAGGAGTGAACGTTCTATAATTATAATAATAAGCCCTACGTGGATCTGAATTATTGCTTTGTTTGTTTTCACTCAGAGAGAACGGATACGAGCCAGTCTGTCGTAGGAGGTACAGCGTGCGTGGAACAAAAAAAAAAAAAAAAAAAAACACCAAAAAAAGAAGAAAAAAAAGAATAAACAAGAAATCTTGAAAAGCAGTCTCTCGCTTCAATTGATTTCGCTTCTTTTTTTTCTTTTTGTGTGTGTATGTTTTTTTGTTGTTTTTTTTCATCAAAACGGGGCTAGGTTTGTTTTGTGTGGGTTTTTTTTAAGATGTTTGTTTGTTGTTGTCGTTATTGTTATTATTATCAGCAGCAGCAGCAGCATCATCATCATCATCATCATCATCATCATCATCATCATCATCATCATCATCATCATCATCATCATCATCATCATCATCATCATCATCATCATCATCATCATCATCATCATCATCATCATCATCATCATCATCATCATTATTGTTAATGTTGTTGTTATTGTTTACGCTGCCGGTCTCTACCTGTTTGTCTCGATCTCAGTACCCCCCACCCCCACCCCCTCTCTCTCTCTCTCTCCACACACACACACACATGCTCGCTATTTGATCTTTGGTTGTTTTTCTCAGTCTCGTGTTACCTGTTTGTCTGATTATCTGTCTCACTTGGTGTGTGTGTGTGTGTGTGTGTGTGTGTGTGTGTGTGTGTGTGTGTGTGTGTGTGTGTCTATGTGTGTGTCTGTGTGTGTGTCTGTGTGTGTCTGTGTCTGTATCTGTGTGTGTGTGACAGAGAGGGCACAGATATATATATATATATATATATATATATATATATATATATAGAGAGAGAGAGAGAGTGCGCGTGAGAGAGAGAGAGAGAGAGAGAGAGAGAGAGAGAGAGAGAGAGAGAGAGACAGAGATAAACTTTGTAATCAGTCGA
Organism: Babylonia areolata; assembly: GCF_041734735.1. NCBI lineage: Eukaryota > Metazoa > Mollusca > Gastropoda > Neogastropoda > Buccinidae > Babylonia > Babylonia areolata. The sequence continues at coordinate 58,278,315 of NC_134878.1, read as the reverse complement.
AAGCATTTTAACAGACCATTCATTCCGACTGTTAAGAACTCTTCAGTGCAACGGCATACTAAATTCATGTGGTACCCGATTCCGACTATGACCATCAGAGCAGCAGAGGAAGCAACTGCTGCCCTGACTATCCTGGACTAGAATGTGGTACAGTGGAAAAGTGTCCTACCCACGTCACATACACCCCTGCTCTCTCTCTCTCTATGCCAAAAGGGCTTTGGGACACAGTCGGCGTTGTGGGGATGATCCCCCAAAGGCCAACGTAGCCCCCAAGGCTGCAGCACTAAGAGCCAGTGCAGTCTTGCCTCTTAGTTTAAGAGTCACAGTCCTTCAGGGGGGGCGGGGGGGGGAGAAGAAAAAAAAAAGACAAAGCTGTAAACGAATTCCCACTGCAGTAGTGGAGAAAACTTGCATCATACATACGGCTCTCACTTTTTTTTCTTTGGCTGGCCTAGTTGTAAGCTTCGGCCATGTTGACACTTGTTATGAAATATCCAACTCATGAGGAAAATAACATCCAACTCGCCCGCTGACCCACGACACAGGTACTGACCCTTCACACAACCCATGCCAACTGAATGCCCATGATAGAAATAAATTTAACGGGTGCAACAGCCGAGTGGTTAAAGCGTTGGGACTTTCAAATTGAGGGTCCCGGTTCGAATCTCGGTAACGGCGCCTGGTGGGTGAAGGGTGGAGATTTTTACCATCTCCCGGGTCAACATATGTGCAGACCTGCTTTGTGCCTGAACCCCCTTCGTGCGTATACTCAGGGAGAAGATCAAATACGCACGTTAAAGATCCTGTGATCCATGTCAGCGTTCGGTGGGTTATGGCTGCTTACATGGCGGGGTAAAAACGGTCACACACGTAAAAACCCACTCGTGTACATACGAGAGAACGTGCGAGTTGCAGCCCAAGGAAGAAGAAGAAGATGACTGATTGATTGATTGATTGAATCTTTAATGGGTAAAGAATTAGGCGCAGCAAAGGCTTTTTTACAAATCTGCCCATTTAACGACACAAAACATAAAAATAAACAACGACACAAAACATAGAAATAAAGAAATAAAATGAAATCAAATAATTAGAACGACGAATAAGAATAGTAACTGGAACAGTCCATTAAAGGTAACAAAGCGCTGAAAAGAACAATTGGTACATGAAGGAGGAGAAGGAGAAGAAGGAGAAGAAATAAAGTTGACATGATCAATTTATGACCTTGGACGGGAAATAGAAAAGAAAATAAATAAATAAATGGACACGCCGCGCGTTTGACTGGAAAGAAGCTGTAGGAAATGATTTCCAATCATCATCATCATCACCACCACCACCATCATCTACAGTAAACAGGCTACAGGATGATTAATATTAGAGTGGTGATGTTATAATCATTCATTAGCGTGAGATGGAAGATTCTTGTTGCTGCTGCTGTTGTTGTTGTGATTGTTATTGTTTTTTATACATAATCACAGAGGGAGAGAGAGGGAGACAGAGGCAAAGAGAAACAGAGACACAGACACGGAGAGGAGCACAGGGAGACATACAAAAACTGAGACAAAGACAGCGACGTAAGACACCGACTGACACAGTAACAGAGACAGACAACAGGCAGCCAGAGACAAAGACAGCGACAGAGACAGAGACAGAGAGACAGGGACAGTACCAAACAGAGACAGAGACAAAGGCAGCGACAGAGACAGAGAGACAGGGACAGTACCAAACAGAGACAGACAGAGACAAAGACAGCGACAGAGACAGAGAGACAGGGACAGTACCAGACAGAGACAGAGACAAAGACAGCGACAGAGACAGAGACAGAGAGACAGGGACAGTACCAAACAAAGACAGAGACAAAGGCAGCGACAGAGACAGAGAGACAGGGACAGTACCAGAGACAGACAGAGACAAAGACAGCGACAGAGACAGAGAGAAAGGGACAATACCAAACAGAGACAGACAGAGACAAAGACAAAGACAGAGACAGAGACTAGAAAGACAGGGACAGTACCAAACAGAGACAGACAGAGACAAAGACAGCGACAGAGACAGAGAGACAGGGACAGTACCAAACAGAGACAGACAGAGACAAAGACAGCGACAGAGACAGAGAGACAGGGACAGTACCAAACAGAGACAGCCAGAGACAAAGGCAGCGACAGAGACAGAGACAGAGTCAGTAACAAACAGAGACAGACATGGACATACACAGAAGCAAAGAGAGAAAGACAGAGACAGATAAAGACAGCGACAGTGAGACAAACAGACAGGCAGTGCAGAGGATAGGCAAAAGCTAGACAAACAAACACACAAGTTGCCATAACTAGACGAGGCTGGTACGTGAGGAGTGTTTGGTCTTCTCTCTCTCTCTCTCTCCTGAAAGGTCGCCTTCTTTGCACATAATGAGAGACAAGAGAGGGAGAGAGAGACAGAGACTGACAAACAAACTAACACAAAAATGAGAGAGAGGGTGGGAAAGGAGACAGACAGACAGACACACAGACAGACAGAAAGAGAGAAACAGACAGAGAGATACAGCGAGGGAGAGTGAAGGAGGGAGGGAGGAAGAGGAGAGGAAGAGGAAGAGGAGAGGAAGAGGGAAACGGAGAGAGAGACAGACAGACAGACCGGCAGGCAGACAGATGGACACACTGAACTTGTCGCCTGCACAAGATACATCAATTCACGACGCGCGCGCGCACACACACACACACACACACACACACACACACTCTATATTCCTCATTTTCAACATTAACCACACACATATTCACACATTACCTGTGTGAAAGAGAGACAGACAGACAGAGACAGAGAGAGACAGAGCGAGAAAGTGTGTGTGTGTGTGTGTGTGTGTGTGTGTGTGTGTGTGTGTGTGTGTGTGTGTGTTTTCGTGTGTGTTCGCGCGCGCGCGCTCGCACGTGTGTGTGTGTGTGTCTGTGCATGTTCGTGTGCGTGTGTGTGTGTGGAGGGGGTATGCGTCTATGTGTGCTTGTGCTTGTGTGTATGTGTGTGTGTGTGCGTGTGTGTGCGTGCGTGCGTGCGTGCGTGTGTGTGTGTGTGTGCGTGTGTGTGTGTGTGTGTGTGTAAGGGAGTGTCAGTCAGACATTGGCAGACAGACACACAGACGAACAGATCAGACGGGCGGATGGAGACAAAAAACAAGCCGCTTTTGGACTGAACGATCGGACATTGTATTATCCGAAATGCGGGGATCAACGAAGCAACAGGATGTTATTTGATCCACATCAGCGTCTCTCTCTCTCTCTCTCTCTCTCTCTCTCTCCCTCTCCCTTAAAGCTCTTGCCATTAGGAAGCAGAGTTTAAGTCAGTGATTCATTCGGTTTATGCACTCCATGTGTAAAGGGCGGGGGAGAAAGACAGACAGAGACAGAGACGGACACGGACACGGACACTGATGTTTTTATTCAACACAGACCTTGCCTTCTCGTGGAGGGATGGTGAAATCAAACATTTCAGAGATAGTACATCAATGTAAATCAGAAAAAAAAATTGCAAAAAAGCAATATAAGGTGCATTTAGTACTTCTAATTCATACTGAATAACGCCCAACTGCATTTTATATTTCTACTTTTAAGGCTTAACAACACACAGACTTCTTCTTCGTTCGTAGGCTGCAACTCCCACGTTCACTCGTATGCACACGAGTGGGCTTTTACGTGTATGACCGTTTTTACCCCGCCATGTAGGCAGTCATACTCCGTTTTCGGGGGTGTGCATGCTGGGTATGTTCTTGCTTCCATAACCCACCGAACGCTGACATGGATTACGGGATCTTTAACGTGCGTATTTGATTTTCTGCTTGCATATACACACGAAGGGGGTTCAGGCACTAGCAGGTCTGCACATATGTTGACCTGGGAGATCGTAAAAATCTCCACCCTTTACCCACCAGGCGCCGTCACCGTGATTCGAACCCGGGACCCTCAGATTGACAGTCCAACGCTTTAACCACTTGCCTATTGCGCCCGTCACAACACACAGACAGAGAGACAGACAGAAACGCACAGACAGACAAATTGTATTGGCAGATAAGCGCCTCTCCCAATCCACCACCTTCCTCGCCCATTTCAAGAACTAAGTCTTGAGGTAAAGCAACCATCATGGCATTGGAAGCGAGAGAATCTGAGCCCGCTGGTTCGAATCACGGCTCAGCCGCCGACATTTTCTCCCCCTCCACTAGACCTCGAGTGGTGGTCTGGACGCTAGTCATTCGGATGAGACGATAAACCGAGGTGCCGTGTGCAGCATGCACTTAGCGCACGTAAAAGAACCCACGGCAACAAAAGGGTTGTTCCTGGCAAAATTCTGTAGAAAAATCCACTTCGGTAGGAAAAACAAATAAAACTGCACGCAGGGAAAAAAAATGGGTGGCGCTGTAGTGTAGCGACGCGCTCTCCCTGGGGAAAGCAGCCTGAATTTCACACAGGGAAATCTGTTGTGATAAAAAGAGAAATACAAATACAAATTGTCAAGACCTGACAGGGGAAAACTATAGATACACAGACGATCATCGACAATAACAGAGAAACGACTAATCACAATGTAATGTACTTCAGAGAAACTCTTAAAAGGAGACAAAGGGAAGAGAGAGAGCGAGGGTGGGTCAGAAAAAGAAAAAGAGGGGGAGCGCTGTATCAGTATCAGTATCAGTAGCTCAAGGAGGCGTCACTGCGTTCGGTCAAATCCATATACGCTACACCACATCTGCCAAGCAGATGCCTGACCAGCAGCGTAACCCAACGCGCTTAGTCAGGCCTTGAGAAAAAATAAAATAAAATAAATAAATAAATATAATGATAATAATAATTAAAGTCTAACAATAAGTAAATGAATAAATAAATAAATAAATGAATAAATAAATAAATAAAAACCAATAAATAAATTAAAATAATAGATAAATATATAAAAAATACTACAGCTAATGATGATATCTAAAAGGCGCAAAATCTCGATTAAGTCAACTCTAGGCGCGCGCGCGCACACGCACACACACACACACACACACACACACACACACACACACACGCACACACACACACACACACACACACGCACGCACACACACACACACACACACACACACACACACACACACACACAAATGATGATGATAAATAAGCAAATAAATGTAAAACATGCAGACACACGTTCACACACACACACACACACACACACACACACACACACACACTAACACACACACGCATGCATGCATGCATGCATGCATAACAGATATGCAACAAACATGCAGTTTGGGGAGTGCCAAAATCAGGAATAATATATCCATTCTGCAGATGGCATTGTTGGTAAGATTACACCCAAGTAAACGTCTTGTAACCACACCTCTTTATCTCTCATGTGATTGGATGGCAGGGGGAAAAAAGTGCTTTTATGGACAGTCTGGTACAAACTGGTATACCCACAAATAAATGCCTGCCCAACTTGTGCCGGGACGTTTCAAGCCAGAATCGGATTATCAGACAGCCATTTGGGGACACAGTCAGCCACATGTAGAGATGCTGAGGTTTTCGTCCACTGCGATGGACAAACAATTACGACCGCTACTACTACTACTACTACTGCTGCTGCTGCTGCTATTGATACTGATACTACTAATACTAATGCGACTGCGATGAATGCTACGACGGCTACTACTACAGCTCGCAATATTACTACTTTTACTGCTACATCTAGTATTACTTCTACCTCTTCTTCTGCTGCTGCTGCTGCTACTAAATCATTATTATTATTATCATCATAGTGGTTGTTGTTGTTGCTGATATGAGAAGGGGAAAGGGTGGGTAGAGAGAGAGAGAGGTCAGAACTCAAAACGTTCTGAGGATAGAGCTCAGAACTCAAAACGTTTTTATTCAAGGATTAAGATTTTAGGCATAGCCTGTTCTTCCAATCTGTCCTTGCTAATCTACATCTATTACTAATAGAACACACATAAATGAAGGAAGAGAGAGACTGAGAGAGAAAGAGAAACACAGAGAGAGAGATTGAGAGCGAGAGAAAGAGAAACAGAGAGAGACTGAGAGAGATAGAAAGAGAAACAGAGAGAGAGAGATTGAGAGAGAAAGAACGAGAAACAGAGAGAGAGAGACTGAGAAAGAGAGATTGAGAGAGAGAGAGAAAGAGAAACACAGAGAGAGACTGAGAAAGAGAGATTGAGAGAGAGAGAGAGAGAGAGAGAAACAGAGAGAGATTGAGAGAGAGAGAGAGATTGAAAGAGAAACACAGAGAGAGAAACACAGAGAGAGGGAGAGGCAGGGAGAGAGAAACAGGCAGAGAGGCAAACACTGACAAGACCATAGGTGGAACCAGACACGCAGAGGTCGCCATCTTCAGCAAAGGTACAGCTAAATAAAGGTCAGTTCGTAAACAATAGGTGAGGAACACACACACGCACGCACACACACACGCACGCACACATTCACACACACATACACACACACACGCACGCACGCACACACACACACACACACACACACACACACACACACACACACACACACACACACACACACATACGCACGCACGCACGCACGCACATTTGAAAGCACACAGACATGCGTGCGCATAAAAACACTCATACACTCTCTCTCTTTCTGTTTGACTGTCTGTCTGTCTGTCTCTGTCTGTTTCACTGTCTGTCTGTCTCTGTTTCACTGTCTGTCTGTTTGCCTCTCTCTCTCTCTCTCTCTCTCTCTCTCCCCGCTCCCTCTGTATTGTCTCCAACCACCTCTCTCTCTCATTCTCTATCTTCACCTTCTCTCCCCCCAACCCCCCAACCCTCCCCCACC
>NC_134878.1:58231485-58266485 GCF_041734735.1 Babylonia areolata | reverse complement strand
CTTTCTCCTCGCCACTTCATCACCAACACCACCAACACTTCCCTTTGTCCTTCTCTTTTAAGAGCGAGCGCGCGTGTGCGCATGTCATGTGTGTGTCATTTCACAGGGAGAGTGGAGGGGGGAGGGAAGGAGGGAGAGAGAGAGGGGGAAAGAGAGACAGACAGACAGATGGAGAGAGAGAGAGGGAGAGAGAAAGAGAGAGAGAGAGAGACTCAAAACGTGATAAAAGACAAACAGGCACACACACACGCACATAAAGAGAGAGAGGGGGAGGGAGGGAGGGAAACAGACACAGAGAGAGGGAGAGTCAGAGACAAACAGACAGATAGATAGATAGATATACTGGGTGAGACAGGACAGAGAGACAGACAGACAGACAAAGAGGGATCGACTGAGGCAGAAACAGAGACAGAGCGAGACAGAAAGACTGTGTTTCACATTTCAAATAATCGACAAAATTCTGACGTCAGAGACCTTGTTTTTGTTTGTTTTACGAGGCAAACAGAGAGAGGGAGAGAGAAAGTGAGAGAGAAAGAGAGAGAGAGAGAGAGAAAGAGAGTCAGTCGGCTTCGTCTTTTCACTCGAGGTAGACAGAAAGGCCACATAGAGCTCACCTCCTTGTGAGGAAAAAAAAGAATTTTTTTTTTAATTATCCGAAAAAAATAAAACATGTTGAAAAGATATAATGATGCTAAATAATAATAATGATAACGATAATAATATAAGAACAACAACAATCATCATCATCTTCATCATCATAACAATGTTATGCTGATGATGATGACGATTATTATCATTATTATTATTATAGTATTTTTCAACATGTTTTTTTTTCTGGTGATTAAATTTATACTTTTGTTATTTTATTTTATTTTGGCTCTCGAGGAGGTGAGCTCTTTGATGATGTTGATGATGATGATGATGATGATGTGTGTTTCGGTACACAAGAAAAAAACATTTCACCATGGTATGATTCCCATTCCGCATAGAAATGTGTTCCTGAAATTATTAGTGTGGAATAACTCACACGTACGTTTCCAAGAGGAGGACTAAAAATATCCGCAACAAAGCAGTATACCAAAAAGGTGTATCAACTTTTTTTCAGTCAGTTTGAAATTGGGGGACTTGTACAGATATGGAAAGGAAGGGAGGGGGGGGGAGTGAATCAGAAAACCAGAGAGAGAGAGGGGGGGGGCAAACAGACAGCCAGCCAGACAGACAGAGACAGACACAGACAGAGAGACGCAGACAGACAGACTGACAAAGACAGAGAGAGTGATAGAGCCTGAGACACAGAGACATAGAGAGAAAGAGAGAGAGGCAGAGACAGACAGACAGAGACAAACACACAGAGAGACAGACAGACAGACAGAAAGAGAGAGGGAGAGCAAACTGAACGACGAGAAGACAAAGAAGACAAAGTTGCAATGAGCAGCAAAGAAAGCTGACATGTGACAGAAGGTAAACAGTACACCCCTGTCTCTAAACACTGCACCCTTCACAAGCACAGCAACAAACTCGGCCACAAGGGAGACATCAAAGCCCTTCGGCGACTTCCTTCCTGCGGCGGCACGCATGCGCAGTGTATTTATAGTTTGCTTCCACTGGAAGTTCAATTCAGGGAAGTGTGTCAAGGCGGGGCGTCTTTGCAGTGATACATGCATGTAAACATGTATATATCCTTACACATACATACATACATACATACATACATACATAACACATACATATATGCATACATACATGCATACATACATACGTAAGCCTATATACTGACACAATCATACACACGCATATACACGTACACATAATTACATACACACCGGCACCCGTACAACCACGCACACAGACTTACACAAAAAAAGGAACAACTAAAGAAAGGAAAGAAAATCAATCACTTTAAAACAAACTTTTTGTCATTCAGTTACAAAGAAAGAAAGTAAAAGCCTTGCAAAAAGTTGGGTTCATCTCCAGCGATGACGAAAGAGAAAAAAAGAAAAAAATCTATTTAAAAAAAAAGAAGAAAAATTATCTAAACTGAATTACAAAAGAAAAGCCACTCCCACCACCAGCATTGTTGTAATTATTCAGTCTGAAAACTCAGCCACTGTCCGACATCATCAGACAACATCAATGTGATTCTGACAATTTTGCAAATGACACCCAACTCATTAAAGCTTCGTCCCCAAATTTGCTGTCCTCCGCAAAATAAAGCAACAATATACAGATGTGCATTGTTGCTGTGAAGAAGTGGATCTGACAAACTTAAACTTGAAAACGTCAAGACAGAATATAGGTTCTACGTCTGCATTTGGGTCACATTTCAGACCATACCTTGACTGTCTGCAATGCTCATATCGACTTTCAAAATTATGTCAGAAACCTGGGTACCTTTTTTTTATTATTTTTTTTTTTTATTCAGCTCTGTCCGTGCACAACCATGTCAGCAATTTACGTAAAAGTGCGGACTTCCAACTGAGGAAAATCCGTACCATTCGACCGTATCTAACTACTGAAGCAACCACTCAGCTTGTTCGTTCCTTGATCCTATGTCGCACTGATTACTGCAATTTACGACTTGCCTTCTGATTTGTTGTCACGCCTTCAGATGATTTTAAACAATGCTGCAAAAATCAGAGAGTCAAAAAAGGATCACGTTACCCCCACATTTACGTCAACTTCATTGGTTACCCAAACCGTTACAGAATTCAGTACAAAATTGCCATAATTGGCTAATCGCCACTTTGAAGGAGTTCTCCCATCTCACTGATCTTCTGTCCTTTATACTTACACCCCTTCCCATTCTTTCAGGTCTTCTGTTGGAAAGCTACTTCGAGTCCCCCAAACCTCTTCAAAGACAGTTGGCCAAAGAGCCTTTCTGCAACAGGCACCTTCTGTCTGGAAGTCTCTTCCTCTGGATCTCCGTCACCAAGGTACCAACGTTGTCCTCTTTCGAAACAAACTTGAAAACCCACCTGTTCAAACAGGCCTTTGGATGTGGTGAAGCATAGCTAATTGTCTGCATTCTTCCTCCTCCTACCTTTCTAACTCTACTGAAATAATCATGGTGTCTGTGTGTGTGTGTGTGTGTGTGTGGTGTGTCTGTGTGTGTCTGTGTGTGTCTGTATAAGAGAGAGAGAGTGTGTGTGTGTGTGTGTCTGTATGAGAGAGAGAGAGAGTGCGCGAATGTGTGTGCGTATGTAGGGTATTTTTTGTCGTGTGTGAGTGAGCGCGCGCGCGCGCGCGCGAATGTGTGTGCATGTGTATGTAGTTTTTATCGTGTGTGTGTGTGTGTGTGTGTGCGTGTGTTGTTGTTGTTGTTTTTTCATGTTCAGAAGTATGTTATAATGCGCTTGTGTATATGTATCGTTTCATGTGAGGCGCTTCGAGCCCATTATTTGGGGGAGTTTGCACCATTTACGTAATATACTTAATAATGATTATTATTATTATTATCATTGCAGTTATTATTATTATCATTATGTGGCTGAGGTCTATGTCCGTTACACGAGCGTGGGTAAGAAAGAAAGAGAGAGAAGATAGAGACAGACAGACAGACAGAGAGAGAGAGAGTGTGTGTGTGTGTGTGTGTGTGTGTGTGTGTGTGTAAGCGCGCGCACACGTACGCACGAACGCCCACGCATGTGTCTGTGGCGTCTCTGCATTTGTGTACGAATGTAACACTGGGTTTTTTTGTTGTTTTTTCTGAGAACAGCTCTGTTGAGCAATGGACACAAAACGTGGTGGTGGAGACAGGTCAAACTGATGACGACGCTTTTTTTTTTTTTTAGCCGACATTGCCTCTCGGCGGATATTGACTTTCACAGGGTTGACACGCACGCTCTGACTCACGCACGCACATCCATTATGTTCCACCAGCTTTCAAGATGTTGCCACAGAGCGTACAGGCGGGTCACGGACACCTGTCCAACTCCTTTTTTTTCCCCCATTTCCAAGTGTTTCTTTTCAGCGCAGATCGAATCCTTAACAGATAGGCCTGTATATATATATATATATATATATATATATATATATATATATATATATATATATATATATATATATATATATATATATATACACGGCACGTATTAAGGAGCATTTGGATCTTGTAACTAACCAGTGGCCTTGTGAAAACATTTCTCCAGGATAACGAAGGAGACTGACAGAGGTGACTGACAACAACACTGCAGAATGGACAGAGAAGAAGAAAAAAAAACAAAAAAAACACCATCTGCAGAGACCCAAACTTTGACTCTGACTTACAACCGACAGACGTGGAAGAATCTGGTGAACATATCTTCTGTGTGCCCCGCGCCCCCAGTAACTGTTGATGGAGTTAAGAGAACAGAAAAAAGAAGCACAAGAATTGAAGAAAGAGACGGCTCACCAACCATCTGTCAGCACTTTCGTGATACTGTATGATTCCATCTATGTAAAGTGTAGGGGAAAGGCAAAATGTATATAATATAATAACAACCGGCCACACTACATTCCACAAGAATATCTCTAACCCTCGCGAAAATATCACAGCCTGTTTGTTCCATCAACAAACGTCAACAACAACAACAATAACATTTTACGACCGAAAACATTATTCAAGCACCACCAAAAATCTCAGTTTGATTCAATCATAGGAAGTGGCTGCTTTTGAGCGCAAACGAACACAACCCTTAAAAACGAAACCCTGGCATTCCTTCATCAGAACAACACATCGGCACGAAAACCGAACACGTAAATAATACTAATGATAATAACAATAACAACAATAATGATATTAATGATAATGATGATGATGATGATGATGATAAATAGTAATAATGATAATAATAATAATAATAATAATGATAATGATAATAACAATAATGATAATATCATCCTCATCATATGAACACACCACAGTCTTTGTGGATGTGAGGGAAGGAAACGGTGGACGAGAAAAGGGCAGAATCATTCTTCAGTGTGTCCAAATAAAAAAAATGATAATAAAAAAAAACCAAACAAACAAAAAAGCAGTTCGTTGACCGTCAATTATCCATGTATATGACTATGAGGCACCATGGCAGAATCGCTTAGGCGTATAGATACTTTGACCTGTGATCCAATGGACAGCAGTGATCAATGATTCGAGGCGCCGTTTCGTCCAACTGGTGTTGTGTGTCCTTGGGAAAAGGCACCACTCTCCATTCTTCCTCGCTCCACCCAGGTGTGGTGGAATAACTTCACTCTCCATTCTTCCTCGCTCCACCCAGGTATTGTGGAATAACTTCACTCTCGATTCTTCCCCAGGTGTGATGGAATAACTTCACTCTCCATTCTTCCTTCCTCGCTCCACCCAGGTGTGGTGGAATAACTTCACTCTCCATTCTTCCTTCCTCGCTCCACCCAGGTGTGATGGAATAACTTCACTCTCCATTCTTCCTTCCTCGCTCCACCCAGGTGTGGTAGAATAACTTCACTCTCCATTCTTCCTCACTCCTCCCAGGTATGGTGGAATAACTTCACTCTCCATTCTTCCTCGCTCCACCCAGGTGTGATGGAATAACTTCACTCTCCATTCTTCCTTCCTCGCTCCACCCAGGTGTGATGGAATAACTTCACTCTCCATTCTTCCTCGCTCCACCCAGGTGTGATGGAATAACTTCACTCTCCATTCTTCCTCGCTCCACCCACGTGTGGTAGAATAACTTCACTCTCCATTCTTCCCCAGGTGTGATGGAATAACTTCACTCTCCATTCTTCCCCAGGTGTGATGGAATAACTTCACTCTCCATTCTTCCCCAGGTGTGATGGAATAACTTCACTCTCCATTCTTCCTCGCTCCACCCAGGTGTGGTAGAATAATTTCACTCTCCATTCTTCCTTCCCCACTCCACCCAGGTGTGGTGGAATAACTTCACTCTCCATTCTTCCTCGCTCCACCCAGGTGTGGTAGAATAACTTCACTCTCCATTCTTCCCCAGGTGTGATGGAATAACTTCACTCTCCCTTCTTCCCCAGATGTGGTAGAATAACTTCACTCTCCATTCTTCCCCAGGTGCGATTGAATAACTTCACTCTCCATTCTTCCTCGCTCCACCCAGGTGTGGTGGAATAACTTCACTCTCCATTCTTCCTCGCTCCACCCAGGTGTGGTAGAATAACTTCACTCTCCATTCTTCCTCGCTCCACCCAGGTGTGGTGGAATAACTTCACTCTCCATTCTTCCTCGCTCCACCCAGGTGTGGTGGAATAACTTCACTCTCCATTCTTCCTCGCTCCACCCAGTTGTGATGGAATAACTTCACTCTCCATTCTTCCCCACTCCACCCAGGTGTGGTAGAATAACTTCACTTTCCATTCTTCCCCAGGTGTAGTAGAATAACTTCACTTTCCATTCTTCCCCAGGTGTGGTGGAATAACTTCACTCTCCATTCTTCCTTCCCCACTCCACCCAGGTGTTGTGGAATAACTTCACTCTCCATTCTTCCTCGCTCAACCCAGGTGTGGTGGAATAACTTCACTCTCCATTCTTCCTCGCTCCACCCAGGTGTGGTGGAATAACTTCACTCTCCATTCTTCCTCGCTCCACCCAGGTGTGGTGGAATAACTTCACTCTCCATTCTTCCTCGCTCCACCCAGGTGTGGTGGAATAACTTCACTCTCCATTCTTCCTCGCTCCACCCAGGTGTGGTGGAATAACTTCACTCTCCATTCTTCCTCGCTCCACCCAGGTGTGGTGGAATAATTCACTCTCCATTCTTCCTCGCTCCACCCAGGTGTGGTGGAATAACTTTACTCTCCATTCTTCCTCGCTCCACCCAGGTGTGGTGGAATAACTTCACTCTCCATTCTTCCCCACTCCACCCAGGTGTGGTAGAATAACTTCACTTTCCATTCTTCCCCAGGTGTAGTAGAATAACTTCACTTTCCATTCTTCCCCAGGTGTGGTGGAATAACTTCACTCTCCATTCTTCCTTCCCCACTCCACCCAGGTGTTGTGGAATAACTTCACTCTCCATTCTTCCTCGCTCCACCCAGGTGTGGTGGAATAACTTCACTCTCCATTCTTCCTCGCTCCACCCAGGTGTGGTGGAATAATTCACTTTCCATTCTTCCTCGCTCCACCCAGGTATGGTGGAATAATTCACTCTCCATTCTTCCTCGCTCCACCCAGGTGTGGTGGAATAACTTCACTCTCCATTCTTCCTCGCTCCACCCAGGTGTGGTGGAATAACTTCACTCTCCATTCTTCCTCGCTCCACCCAGGTGTGGTGGAATAACTTCACTCTCCATTCTTCCTCGCTCCACCCAGGTGTGGTGGAATAACTTCACTTTCCATTCTTCCCCAGGTGTAGTAGAATAACTTCACTTTCCATTCTTCCCCAGGTGTGGTGGAATAACTTCACTCTCCATTCTTCCTTCCCCACTCCACCCAGGTGTTGTGGAATAACTTCACTCTCCATTCTTCCTCGCTCCACCCAGGTGTGGTGGAATAACTTCACTCTCCATTCTTCCTCGCTCCACCCAGGTGTGGTGGAATAATTCACTTTCCATTCTTCCTCGCTCCACCCAGGTATGGTGGAATAATTCACTCTCCATTCTTCCTCGCTCCACCCAGGTGTGGTGGAATAACTTCACTCTCCATTCTTCCTCGCTCCACCCAGGTGTGGTGGAATAACTTCACTCTCCATTCTTCCTCGCTCCACCCAGGTGTGGTGGAATAACTTCACTCTCCATTCTTCCTCGCTCCACCCAGGTGTGGTGGAATAATTCACTCTCCATTCTTCCTCGCTCCACCCAGGTGTGGTGGAATAACTTCACTCTCCATTCTTCCTCGCTCCACCCAGGTGTGGTGGAATAACTTTACTCTCCATTCTTCCTCGCTCCACCCAGGTGTGGTGGAATAACTTCACTCTCCATTCTTCCCCAGGTGTGGTAGAATAACTTCACTCTCCATTCTTCCCCAGGTGTGGTGGAATAACTTTACTCTCGATTCTTCCTTCCCCACTCCACCCAGGTGTGGTGGAATAACTTCCCTCTCCATTCTTCCTCGCTCCACCCAGGTGTGGTGGAATAACTTTACTCTCGATTCTTCCTTCCCCACTCCACCCAGGTGTGGTGGAATAACTTCCCTCTCCATTCTTCCTCGCTCCACCCAGGTGTGGTGGAATAACTTTACTCTCGATTCTTCCTTCCCCACTCCACCCAGGTGTGGTGGAATAACTTCCCTCTCCATTCTTCCTCGCTCCACCCAGGTGTGGTGGAATAACTTCCCTCTCCATTCTTCCTCGCTCCACCCAGGTGTGGTGGAATAACTTCACTCTCCATTCTTCCTCGCTCCACCCAGGTGTGGTGGAATAACTTCACTCTCGATTCTTCCCCAGATGTGGTGGAATAACTTCACTCTCGATTCTTCCCCAGGTGTAGTGGAATAACTTCACTCTCCATTCTTCCTTCCCCACTCCACCCAGGTGTGGTAGAATAATTTCACTCTCTCTTCTTCCTCGCTCCACCCAGGTGTGGTGGAATAATTCACTCTCCATTCTTCGTTCCCCGCTCCACCCAGGTGTGGTGGAATAACTTCCCTCTCCATTCTTCCTCGCTCCACCCAGGTGTGGTGGAATAACTTCACTCTCCATTCTTCCTCATTTCACTCAGGTGTGGTGGATCAGGTGTGGTGGAATAACGTCACTCTCGATTCTTCCTCACTCCACCCAGGTGTGGTAGGTTGATTAAGACTGCGGAGGAAAGGAAAGGATTTGGGGCAATGTCTTCCCATGCAGAGTCATTTGACACACTGAGTATGATGACTTCACTGCACCAATGAGACTAGTTTGAGGAAGGTTAGTTAAAGACTGCGGAAGGAAAGACAGCATCTGGGGCACTCTCTTCCTATGCTGAGCCATTAGACACAGTGACTATGATGATTTCACTGCACCATTGAGACTAGGTTGGGGAAGGTTGATTAAATTAAAGACTGCGGAAGAGGAGGACCTGGGGCACTGTTTTCCTATGCCGAGCCATTAGACACACTGAGTATAATGATTTCGCTGCAACCGATGAGACCTTTAAACCTGTGACACTTCAAGTGCGATGACAGCATACATAGCCACAGACTGCGGACAGCACACTCAGTGTTGCCGTCACCCTCTTCAATATAACCACTCCCGTGCAGTTCTGCTTGTGTTATTAATAACTTCATTTTCCTGGTTGCATTTTCCGCTTTCACACCTCGTTATCAAATTCATTAACGTAACGGGCTGACAAGGGTTTTTGCCGAAATAATGACATCCAAACATCCCGTTCTTCAATCAATGAGATATTCGCTACCATGCTCTCTCTCTCTCTCTCTCTCTCTCTCTCTCTCTCTCTCTCTCACCACTTTCCTTCGTTTATTGTAATGTTTTGTTATGCAATGAAAGTATGTTGACGCATTCACCCATGTCACAAGGACCTCATAGCCAATGACATTACAGTGTCAAAGCGTCAAAAGCATCTCTCTCTCTCTCTCTCTCTCTCTCTCTCTCTCTCTCTCTCTCTCTCTCGTGAAGCTTTGAATAATCTCCCTTCAAACACAGACTGCCAAAGTCTGTGGAGGTTTCCGTGCGAAGTGTATCAAGTGTGCTGGAAAAGTTGCGATGACTCTGTGAAAGGAAAAGTAAAACAAAAATCAATCGAAGGGCAGATTTATTCCAACAAATTTCTTTCCTTTATCACTAAATCCACATCCCTGTTGAAAAAACGACAGGAAAAGCTCTTTCTTCAAAATCAATGGGCAATTACAGGAGGAGGAGGAAGAGGAAATTTCATGTCTGAAAGTTAAATTTGTCTTAATTTTCTTTTCATACGATGATTGACGTCTGCATAGCTTTAAGGGAAGTGTGTATGGGTTATCTGTACCTGTCTATCTCCATTTCATTCGTGTCTTAAATGGAGGAATTTTTTGTTTAATGTCCCGTCACACATATCGGTGATTGAAGACATTTTGTTAAAGTATTTATGAATACATCTGAGTATTTTTATCGGTTAGAAGGAGTGGGAGATGTGGATGAAACTGGGCAAATGAGGGTGTCTTGAATGTTATAATTATCTTACTGAATATTGTCCTTTTATATCACTGAAATGTTTCCACTTTATCTTAATATGTAATTTTTGCTTTTCTTACCTGAATGCTTTTCTTTTCACATGATAATTCATATTTGCGTTGTGATCAAGGAAGGGTGCGCCAGCTGTTCATTCGGGGTTGGTTTTTTTCGGTTTTATTTGTTGATGAGCATTTGTCTTTTTAACTGTTATAATTATCTTACTGCACATTTTCCTTTTTATAATGATTGAAACGTATACATACGCGTTTGAATCTGGGTATGCGTAAGTGGAGTGGATCCGAGGCTGAGCGTAGTGAGCGAGATGGAGTGTAGAGGTGAAGGCAGCCACAGAGATAGGAAGGGGCTGATTTGTGAATACATTTGTAGCATAGAGTGCTGATCTTGTACTTTATTCGGTATTGTATTGTGCTGTGCAGTTTCGCGTTGCATCGCACTGTATTGTACTGTATTTTATTGTATTGTATTATGTTGCGTTTCCTGCAACATATTTCTGTGTGAAAGACGAGTTTCTCTCTTGAGAGAGATCGCGTCACCACAGTGCATCATCTTTCTCTCTCTTTTTTTTCTGCCCTGCACATACAAGTATATCATTTACTATCAATCCGAATTTCGTCTACGTGAATTTGCCAGAGACAAACCCTTTTGTTGCCGTGGGTTCTTATACGTGCGCTGGGTTATGCTGCTGGGTCAGGCATCTGCCTTGCAGATGTGGTGTAGCGCATATATTTATTTGTCCGAACGCAGTGACACCTCCTTGAGAAACTGAAAACTGAAACTCTTTTACAAGCGCTACGGCCATGCTGCACACAAAACAGAACCTCGGTTTATCCACTCATCCGAATGACTAGCTCTCAGACCACCACTCAAAGACAGTGATGGAGGAGAAGCGGGGGAGGATAAAAATCCCGAGCGGTACATGGGGCTCGAACCCGTGGACACTCGCTCCCTCAGTAGTCGGGCGCAATACCACAAGTCCACCAGGCCATGTGCTGCCTTTCAAATAGTGATTCAAACATGATTCCTCATACCTCATGACGGCCCCCGTTCAGTGTCAAGGTGCTCGTGAACCGGGCCCTGAGCTGAAGCACTGAAGCAAGCCATTGTCGCTTCATTAACGTCATCCTGTTTCTGCACTCCTCCACCCCTCTCCTCCGCCCCCCCCCCCATCCTCCCCACTCCCCTCTTCCCCCCTCACCCCCCCCCCAACCCCCCACTCCTCTGTTGTCCATTCCTCCCCTCACTCTCCCCTCTTGTCCATTCCTCCCTCTTCTCCCCTCTTGTCCATTCCTCCCTCTTCCCCCCTCACTCTCCCCTCTTGTCCATTCCTCCCTCTTCCCCCCTCACTCTCCCCTCTTGTCCATTCCTCCCTCTTCCCCCCTCATTCTCCCCTCTTGTCCATTCCTCCCTCTTCCCCCCCCCCCCCCCCACTCTCCCCTCTTGTCCATTCCTCCCTCTTCCCCCCTCATTCTCCCCTCTTGTCCATTCCTCCCTCTTCTCCCCTCATTCTCCCCTCTTGTCCATTCCTCCCTCTTCCCCCCTCACTCTCCCCTCTTGTCCATTCCTCCCTCTTCTCCCCTCACTCTCCCCTCTTATCCATTCCTCCCTCTTCCCCCCTCACTCTCCCCTCTTGTCCATTCCCCCTCTTCCCCCCTCACTCTCCCCTCTTGTCCATTCCTCCCTCTTCCCCCCTCATTCTCCCCTCTTGTCCATTCCTCCCTCTTCCCCCCTCACTCTCCCCTCTTGTCCATTCCCCCTCTTCTCCCCTCACTCTCCCCTCTTATCCATTCCTCCCTCTTCCCCCCTCACTCTCCCCTCTTGTCCATTCCCCCTCTTCCCCCCTCACTCTCCCCTCTTGTCCATTCCTCCCTCTTCCCCCCTCACTCTCCCCTCTTGTCCATTCCCCCTCTTCCCCCCTCACTCTCCCCTCTTGTCCATTCCTCCCTCTTCCCCCCTCACTCTCCCCTCTTATCCATTCCTCCCTCTTCCCCCCTCACTCTCCCCTCTTGTCCATTCCCCCTCTTCCCCCCTCACTCTCCCCTCTTGTCCATTCCTCCCTCTTCCCCCCTCATTCTCCCCTCTTGTCCATTCCTCCCTCTTCCCCCCTCACTCTCCCCTCTTGTCCATTCCCCCTCTTCTCCCCTCACTCTCCCCTCTTGTCCATTCCCCCTCTTCCCCCCTCCCCTCCCACTCCCCTCATCCACTCCTCCCCCCCTCCCCTCTTATCCACTCCTCCCTCTCCCACTCCCCTCTTCCCCCCTCCCCTCTTGTCCACTTCCCCCTCCACACTCTTGTCCACTTCCCCCTCCCCCACTCCACTCTTGTCCACTCCACTCCCCCACTCCCCTCTTCCCTCTTCCCCACTCCCCCTCCCCCGACTCCCCCTACCCCACTCCCCTCTTCCCTCTTCCCCCTCCCCCGACTCCCTCTACCCCACTCCCCTCTTTCCCCATCCCCCTCTTCCCCATTCCCTCTTGTCCACTCTTCCCTCCCTCACTCCCTTATTTCCCCACTCCCCTCTTCCCCACTCTTCTTCCCCACTCCCCTCTTACTCCACCCCACTCCCCTCTTCCCCAGCAACCCCCCGCCCCCGCCCCCACCCCCTCCCAGTGAAAATCATGGTTTAT
This sequence comes from Babylonia areolata, assembly GCF_041734735.1. NCBI lineage: Eukaryota > Metazoa > Mollusca > Gastropoda > Neogastropoda > Buccinidae > Babylonia > Babylonia areolata. The sequence goes on along the minus strand of NC_134878.1, from coordinate 58,253,773 downwards.
CACCGGGGAACAAGGAGACAGGGAGGGGGGGGGGGGGGGAATCCAAACAGTTCGTTGTCAGGAAACGGTTCGCGTGGCTTTGGATGAAGTCCTGCCAAAACGTCACGTGTAGTGCCACAGCCCAGCCATGAACGGACTTGGGAATCCTTCCCTCTAATTTCCCCGCTTCTTTCGGGGGGTGGAGGGGGGGGGGATGGAGGTCGGGGGGGGAGGGTTGGGGCATCTTGACGTCTTCTCTTTGATTAATCATTTATTAAACCTCAGGCTGACGTGAGTGGTTCGGGGGGGTGGAGGGGGGGGGGAGAGACAGAAGAAACAAGGACATAGCTTTTGTCCGTTTCCGGAATTATTGTAAAAAAAAAAAAAATAAAAGTAAAAAAAATAAATCAAACAAAATAAATGATGAAATACAATAAAAACAGAGATGGGCGGTTTATGGCAGGATCTAAGTTCGGACAACAAAAATCATTCAAAACGTGACTTTAGAATCGAAATGCGTCGCAGCAAGAAATCACGCTGAAGCATGTTCAACCAAGTCTGAAGGCCGCCATTATCGAAGACACGTAAACGGCAAATTCATTTCGTCAACAAGATTTATCCGAGTGTGATCAGTGTGTGTGTGAAGGCGCAGAGACTTTTTTTTCCGTTTTACGTCACGTACTCGCTTTAAATCACACACACACGCACACGCACACGCACGCACGACGCACGCACGCACGCACGCACACACACACACACACACACACACTCACACACACACAAACACTTATCAAAAGATGTGATCCTAGTGCAATATGCAGATGATATATGTATGTGGATGAATGTAACTATGAAACGGAATACATCCAAAAGGGCTCTAAACTATATCAAGAAAATATACCAAAGCGAAATAGATAGATTAAATAGATATACTGCTGATAATGGTCTTACGTTATCATCAGAAAAAACACACATTATGCTTTTTAACAATGGTACAAACCCAGAAGAGTTACCAACATTTAAGATTGAAAATGAGACAATTCAGTATAAAGATACTGTTAAGTTTTTAGGATTGATACTTACTTCAAAACTAACTTGGAATAGCCATACTGAATATATGATAACAAAAGCAAGAAAATCTTTAAACTTTCTCAAAATTGTGAGTAAACAGTACTGGGGACAAGAAACAACGATTCTGAACCATTTGTCATCATCACTTATTCGATCCAAACTATCCTATGGACAAGAAGTCTTTTTCAATGCTCCAAAATATTTGCTAAAGAAACTTCAAAGCATAGACTGTAAAGCATATAGACTTGCCCTTGGTGTACCTTTCCATGCATCGACCCTCGGAACATACAAAGAAATAGGAGTACTACCTTTAGATGAGTACCGAAACCTCGCATGTGCTAAATACGTATTGAGAAGCTCAACAACTGAAAATTGTACATCAGAGGAAGTAAAAATTACATCCGAAAACAACTTCCCCAAAAGCGCCAAAAACATATCTTATTTAACACCCATTGGCACGTTTGTGTCAAACTTGTTCGAAAAGTCTGAAATTAATTCAGATGACGTAGACACACAGAAGACCGGAGACTGGGAGATGAATAAAGCACATTTTGATGTTAATCACACTTACATGAAAAAGGATGAAAATCCGAATATCATGGCAACGGAAGTCCCAGTACACCTTCAAAATTGATACTGTGATCATTTACAGATCTACACAGACGGCTCACTATTAGACAATGGCCAAGCAGGTTCAGCTTTCGTTATACCAAAACTGAAAACGGAAAGATCATACTATATTGGTAAAAAAAAAAAATCGTTCAATATTCACTGCTGAACTTATTGCTGTTCTTATGGCTCTAAATCATATTCTTGATCTTCCAGTTTGCCTTCTACAAGTCTTGTTTTGCGTGGATTCCAAATCTGTACTATGTGCTTTAAACTCATCAAATTATAAGAACAAATCCAAAATCATAATAGAAATCAGCCACATTTTACATCTTTTAAGCTTGAAAGGAACACATATTACGTTTTTGCTGGGTTCCTTCACATCTTGATATTATCTACAATGAATGGGCTGACAGGGCTGCAAGAAAAGGTGCAAAAAACGAACTGGGAACCATAGAACTTTATGTGCCTCTGTCGGTTATCGAATACTAGAAAAAAACATCGTGGAACAAAGTCAGAGAATTACACCAGGAAAACGGCAAAACTTTTAACCATAGTGTAATCAATGTTCAACAACCGGGAACTATCAATCAGTCAAGTACATACAGTAATTCGATAAGATTAAGGCAGATTCATACATTATCAAACAGGATAAAACTGAACGCTTTTATAACTAAGTTCAGCAAAGATGTCAGATGCATATGTGGAGAACATATATCTAGCAACCATATAATATTCGAATGTCAGAATCTAAAATGTTTTTTGCCAGACTTCACCAAAAGTTCTTTTGAATGTGTTATTAACAATTCCAATATGTTATTTGTTGTTGCAGAAGGTTTGCTGCGTAGTCCAATAGGACATTTGTTATAGTTGTTTGATGTTGGCGTTTATAACGTTTCCATTTTCCCTAGCGTTGTCTCTCCCTATTCACCCTCCACACATACATACACTTTTACCCCCTACACCCCCCCCCCCCACCAAACCCCCTCCCACAACCCATACCCCCACGGGCTTTGGGGTTTTTTTTCCGTTTAATATCACTTCAAGTGGAAAGACGTTAAAATGAAGAACACACACACACACACACACACACACACATGCACGCACGCACGCACACACACACACACACACACACACGCACGCACGCACACACACACACACACACACACACACACACACACACACACACTTTTTTTTTAAGTATTGTTTTTTTTAATCGAGAGATCGTTTAAATTTCACAAGCTGAACGTGGCATTCCAATGGTCGGTCTTTCATTGAATACCCTAACAGCTGTTTCAGGCACATGTACCACACGAACAGCTTGAAAAATGCATTTGAAAAAAAAAACAAAAAAAAAAAACCGACGTTTCAGCACAAAAAAAGGAACAGTTATTCATTTGCTTGTGAACGACAGCTTTAGTTATTCACTGTATGAAAATGAAAAAAAACTGAAATAATAATGATTAAAAAAAATAATATAATCGCGTGGGGGAGAGGGGACATGCAAAAAAACACCTCTGCTTATAAGCGTTACTCACTGCACTGAATGCTGGAAGAAAAATCAGCATCATTTCATCATACCCACCCACCCACCCGCCAAGAAGAAGACGACGACGAGTTTTTCAAGTAGTCTTTTTCTTCTTTTTTTTTCTTTTTTTTTTTACTCGTTACCATGAACCTCCTGCGTTTTGCGACAGACCACCTGCGCGCAGTGTGTGGGAAGGACTATCCGTCCTGTACTGAACTGACCTGTCCAGCCACACACACCCGACTCTGTATCAATCATCACCTCAAGAGTGCAACTCCATGGTCTCCCGAGAGCTGACGGATGCACCCCTCCCCCCCCCCCCCCCCGGCCCCCCTCCCCCCGCCCCATATATATATATATATATATATATATATATATATATATATAAAGAGAGAGAGAGAGAGACAAAGACAGAGACAGCGAGAGATAGAGTCAATATCTAGTTACTATGCCATCATTAGCTTCAATATGTCTTTGTTCTTGTTTTGTTGAGTTTCGTTTTGTTTCTTCAAGAAAGTGTAGTAATAATTATTTCTTCGGATTTGTTTTTTTCTGTATTTGAATTAAAATAAAACCTGTCTGTATAAATTATATTCTCTTCATTTCGTCTGGCTCTGTTTGCATCTATTACCTATCATTCAAGTACGCGTTAGTTTATCTATTTATTCGTTTGCTTTTTTTTTTCTTTATAAATACATTCAGATGGCCGTAAAGAACTAAATGTGCTGTCATTTCATCATTTCATGAGGTGCACGAGAAAGGCTAGTTTTCCATAGGATACTAATAAAAACATTTTTATTGTAGATATATATATATATATATATATATATATATATATATATATATATATATATATATATATATATATACCTTTTTTTCATAAAAACAGTGCGGTCTTGAGCGGTGGCCTAGTGGTAATGCGTCCGACTTGGAAGCCAGGCTTTACGGGTTCGATTCCCGAATAATTATATGTATATGCACCGGGATTTTTTACTCTGCCCTCCCCCCCCCCCCCACTCCCCCACCCCCCTCCAATCCCCCCACCTATCTGGAATAGTTGTCCCGTGTGCAACATGCATTCAGCGAACGTAAAAGAACTCAGCGGTAATTTTTGGGTTTGTTTTTTTTTTTTAAGGGTTTTTGTCCTCTGGGCAAAAATCACGCGGAAAACTGATACACTTGCACAGAGACAGAGAGAGACAGAGAGAGATTAGAGATGAATACGTATGGACTGCAACGTGGCGACGCGCTCTTTCTGAGGAGAGCGACCCGATTTTCACCATGAGAAATATGTTGTGATAATAAAAATAAAATATACCCAAAAAAAAATCGTACAAAGGCGAATTTTTTCTACATAATTTTTGCCAGGAACAACCCTTTTGTTGCCGTGGGTTCTTTTACGTGCCCAAAGTGCATGCTGCACACGGGACCTCGGTTTATCGTCTTATCTGAATGACTAGCGTCCAGACCACCACTCAAGGTCTTGTGGAGGGGGAGAAAATATCGGCGGCTGAGCCGTGATTCGAACCAGCGCGCTCAGATTCTATCGCTTCCTTGGCGGACGCGTTACCTCCAGGCCATCACTACAGCATGTATACAGTGCACACGAAAAACAACCCTCGGCAACAGTGCACCTTTTCTTGAATGGACCATGTTGAAGGAACTAACTTTAGCACAGGAAAACAAATCATATGCAGCATGTACCTGGCATATACAAAAGAACTGGTGACATCTGAGATTTTCGTTTCTTTTGAAAAAAAGAAAGAAAATAGATTGATATACACCCACGCAGAAGAAATGGATGTTGCGTGCACTTTGACGACCCGCTCTCTTGTGTGTGTGTGTGTGTGTGTGTGTGTGTGTGTGTGTGTGTGTGTGTGTGTGTGTGTGTGTGTGTGTGTGTGTGTTGTGGAAAAAGCCGTTGTGATAACAGCTGCAACAGACCACGATACAAAAAAAAAAAAACACCCAATAAAAAGCATTTGTGCAGTTGACTGTAAAAAGCATGTTCAATATCCCAACAACTCTGTGTGTGTGTGTGTGTGTGTGTGTGTGTGTGTGTCTGTGTCTGTGTCTGTGTGTGTGTGCCGACACTTACCTGTAGTTTTCGGCCAGCGAACGCCTCCGGTACTCCGATATAATCCTCAGGTTCTCCAAGAGCATGGCATGCGCCTTGTCCGGGTGTTTCATCATGGCGACAGACTTCCCCCGCGGCACGCCCACACACCACTCACCAAAATATATATATTATCAGCCTGGTTCGGGTCCCCTGGAAGGTAGATATGTACAGTCCTCACTGTAGCCTCAACAATCACCTGGTGCTCCGCCTGACAACGACGATTGCAAACGCCAGCATTATCGAGGAAAAAATCAGCGGGCTTGCAAAAAGCCAGGTCTACACTATACAATTACGCTATTTCTCTTGTGTCGAGATGGCTTGCCATTTTATGTGAACATATACACATACATACATATACACATATATATATATATATATATATATCTATATATATATATATATATATATATTAAGCTTGGAAAGAAGTCACGAGGTTTTAATATTTCCCTACAAGACGAGAGAGGCAGGCGAGGGCTAGCTCTCTAGAAACATAGCATCACGCTCAGGAATAGATCAAGTTGCGAAGAAGAGAAGAATGTCAAGTTATATCTTGACATGGTTTGCAGGAAGACAGTGTCTCGCTGATGTCTCTCTTTCGCCCAGCTAAGGAGCATCCCTTCTTCTTCTTCTGCTGCTGCTGCTGCTGCTGCTGTAGCGTCGTCTCTGTAGATAATACGCGGCGGCGGTCGGATTGTTTAAAAAAAAAAAAAGTGCAACTGGCTTGATCAATACGATGCAATACGGTTGTGTTTGGTAGCACTGATAACTCTTGTGCAAGCAACACACCTCACTTATTGCCTTGTCTTTCTACAACGAAAGCAGCAATTTTGTGGTTGTGGTTGTGGTTGTTGTCGTCGGTGGTGGCAGGCAGGCAGGTAGGTAGGTTGTCCTTAGTAGTAGTATCGTTATCACAAATTCTTTCAGTGTCCACTGGTTTCAGACAACTGATACGTGACACGTTCCCATTCTGAAAACCAGTTCATCCATTCTTTCCAGTGGTCCTTTTTTCCAGGTGAACATTCGAGAAAAAGCTTCAATTATAAAACGATTAAATTAAAGCATGGGTCACTTACACGCATTTGTGGCGAAAAAAAAAACTGACATAGGCTATTTCAACCTTTGACTATCTTTGAAAAATGCCAACAGAAAAAAAAATCCACCTTTTCCTTTTCAAATCACAAATAATAAGCAATCTCGACGGTTTGTTCAGCTTTTTTTTTCTTGAAAATTCTCAACACAAATCTACTGACCTCCATTTATTTTGTGAATCCAAGCAGTCATTGAATAATAAAGTTCAATGAAATATCCATCCATGCATATTTGTCCACTTTTTTTTTTTTTTTTTTTTTAGAGAGAGAGATAGAGAGAAAACGAGTGGTCACGAACCACACATTCCCCTAGTCACATAGTCTTTCTTTCGTCTTTTTCTTTTGTTCTGCGAGAAGATGATCCGAACACAAACGCAGAGTGTGTGCGAACTATGAGAAAAAAAATCAAATTGGAAAAAAAAAAAAAAAAAAAACACCAAGCGAACGACAGAGAGAGAGAGAGAGAAAAAAAAACAAGTGTCCACAAAGTAAATCTACACTGTCACTTGTTGCGTTGTAAGAGCTCCATGTTTTTGTCCTTCAGTGTACAGAACCCCACCACCACCACACCACCACTACTACTAGTAAGCTAGCACCGTTTCAGCTCAATGCCAGAAAGCGACAACCCGGGGTCTGGCATGGCGACAGGAAGCTGAGCGACGTTGCACCCCCTCCTCTTCGTTCCCTCCCCCTCTTTCTGGTCCTTGTCGTCTGCTTTGTGCCAACTCCACTCACACCCGACCGCTTGCTTGTTGTCGTCTGGTCTGCCCGCTTTAGCTTTCAGCTCAACATTGGCGCGTGCAGCTTGCGTCACACACTCCGCGCATGCATTGTACGGGGACATGTGACTCTCTCTCTCTCTCTCGCTTCTCTCTGTGGGTGTTTGTGGGTGGGTGGTCTGACGCGAGGGTTCGAGAGTTCGTGTGCGCGTGGATGTACGCACCATGTCCTGTCTCTGTCTCTCTCTCTCTCTCTCTCTCTCTCTCTCCATAGCCAAAGTTCATCAAAACATTTTCGTTCGTTCGTTCGTTCTCTCTCTCTCTCTCTCTCTCTCTCTCTCTCTCTCTCTCTCTCTCTCTCTCTCACACACACACATGTGGAGAGTAACCCTGGACCCAACCCTCGTGACAGCATGAGACAGACTCGTCTGGCCAGTGGGACCAGTAGTAGCAGAGCCAGCCTGGAGAGACCAGTCGACCCTCAAGGAGCCGCCGCCAACCAGCATGCAAAGGAGCCCACCATGTCTGACCTCATGACCATGATGCAGTCCATGACAACATCGATGGCCTCCATGAGAACATCGGTGGACACCAAGCTGGAGGAGGTCAAGCAGGAGATACACGTCCTTCGTGAGGAATACGTCGCCATGCAGGATGACCTGAGAGGGCTGAGAGAGGAGGTGGGTGGACTTCGACAGCAGAACGAGACTCTACAGAAGAACAATGACGCACTTGCAGCGAAGGTGGACACCCTTGAGAAGAAGACCGACGACTTGGAAGGAAGATCCAAGCGAAATAACCTGATCTTCTATGGACTGGACAGAAGGCAGAACGAAACGAATGCTGACTGTGAAGGCAGGATCCAGGATCTTCTCACTGACACTCTGGAACTTTCTGGTGACATAGAGTTTGATAGGGCTCACCGTCTGAATTCTAAACCGGACTCACCGATAATCGTGCGATGTGCTTTCTATAAACAGAAAATGGACATTTTGAAAGCGAAACGTAAACTGAAGGGCACAAACATTTTCATAGGTGAGGACTTCTCCACCAGAGTAAGAGACCTGAGGAGGAAGTTGACACCCCACCTGAAGAAGGCGAGGAGCGACGGTAAGAGGGCATCTATGGTCTACGACCATCTCCTAATTGACGGTAAGCGTTTTACTGTTGGCGATGGTGACACTCTTGTTGAGTCAAGATAGGAGGTCGGTCGGCCCGTATATTTACATGAAACTTTACCTGTGCTCGTGGTAGGAACCATTGATGAGGCGACACCGGCGGAGCTGACACAGGGCCGTAATGGCAGAGTAAGAGAAACAGCACGTGCAACATGTGAATCTGTGTGCCATGACGATAGCTCGGCGATCTCTGTGTCATGTGAGGATGGGAATACTGCGTGTAATGTGTCGTTTGAAAATGTGTGCAGCTCGGCTTTGGCTGTTGTAAATGATGCGTCGACTGATGTTGGTTTTTATAATAAATTGAATTATTTTTCCTTTGTGCATTGGAATGTAAATGGATTATTTACAAAGCTATCCAATAGAGATTTTGTCTCCTTTGTTCGTTCTTTTGATTTTGTATGTTTAGTTGAAACATTTATGGAAGATTTTCAGTCCACTATATTTGATGGCTACACAGCACTGTGTAAACCTGCTTTGAAACTGTCGGCACATGGAAGACGTTCCGGCGGAGTTGTGTGCCTTGTGAAAAACGAGTTGTATTCGTATGTTAAATTAATAAATGTCGAGTCTCATCATTTTTGTGCAGTTTTGCTTGATAAATCTTTGTTTGGCACAACAAAGCATATTGTGTATGTATGTGCATATGTGCCGCCTGAAGGTTCGCCTTATTATGTGCATTTTGATACTGAAAATGGGATTGGGTTATTGGAAGATTATCTGTGTGATTGTTTACTAGCTATTGATGATGATGATGTGTACGTTTTGCTGTGTGGCGATTTAAACAGCAGAATTTCAAATATGTCTCCTGACTTTAGGGAAAATATGTCTAATATTGATGGTGAACATTTGAGCGGACCGTTAAGTGCTAACAGAAATTCTGAAGATCATGAACTCAACAATTATGGCAAAATGTTACTAAATGTGTGCACTGTTTTAGATTTGTGTATTTTGAATGGTATGTGTAAGGGCGACCATCAAGGTCGCTACACGTACATTTCAGATAGTGGTAACAGTGTTAATGATTATTTTTTAATGTCACGTGATTTATTTCTTGAAATATGTGGTGACTGTGAATTATGTGTGTCAGATAGAATTGAGTCTGACCATATGCCATTGAAATTATGTATTCAATTTAGTAAGGATAATCAGAACTGTACACATGAAGACAATCACATTTATATGATAGAGAAGTTTGTATGGCGGGAAGAATCTGCAGATATTTTTGACAGCACGATTTGTTCGGAGGAAATACAAACACAAATGAAAATGGCTCTGAATTTGATTGATATTAGTATTAATGAGGCTTTAAGTGTTTTCAATGACTGTATTAAGAGTGCAGCAAAATGTATGAAAAAGCAGATACGTGTAAGTAATAATGTGAAAAATGATGACTGGTATGATACGGAATGTCGAGATTGTAAAAGAAATGTTCGTAACTTGTTAAAAAAGTTTCGTCGTACCTTGTTTCCACCCGACCGAGATTCTTTTTGTAGAGCTAGACGTGAATACAAACATATGTTGAAAAGAAAAGAGAAACAGTTTAATGATGCTTTATTAATGGAATTACAACGTTCAATAGATAATCAAAAAGAATTCTGGAACTCAATGCACAAAATAACAAGGAGGAGAAAACAACCTACGAATAATATTAGTTTACATAAATGGTTTCAACATTTTAAAGAATTGTTAGAAAAAAGTGAAGATCATATTAGTAATCTATCACAGGGGTTTGATGAAAATAATGAGAGCAACATTGATGAAGAGCATTTCATAGATAATGATGATAACGATAGTTTGAATCGTTGTATTTCAGTAGAGGAAATTTTGTTTGCTTTGAGAAAATTGAAGAAGCGGAAAGCTGCAGGACCAGATGGAATTATATGTGAATTGTTAAAAAATGCATGCAAATCTAATTTAGTTATAGATTTTCTGGTTAAGTTTTTCAATTATTTATTTGATAGAGGTATCTATCCTGAAAGTTGGACTGAGTCAATTGTTCTTCCATTATACAAAAAAGGTGATACTAAGAATACCAATAATTATAGAGGAATTTCCCTGTGTAACGTATGTAGCAAATTATATAGTGCTGTAATAAATAGGAGACTCCAGGAATGGGTGGAGGAACACAATATTACAGGAGAATTTCAAGCCGGATTTAAGCGGAATTACACTACTGTGGACCATATGTTTACGTTAATGGCTTTCATACAGAAACAATTTTGTTTAAATCGCAAATTATATGTTGCTTTCATTGATTTTGAGAAAGCCTTTGATTCTGTCAATAGAAGTATACTTTGGCCTATTTTATTGAAAAATGGAATACGTGGAAAAATTTATAAATGTATTATGAGTATGTATGATTCTGTAAAGGCAAGGGTGCGATGCGGTGCTGCTTTATCAGAATACATCAATTGTACATCTGGGGTTAAACAGGGTGATATTTGTAGCCCAGTTTTGTTTTCTTTATTTGTTAATGAATTGACAGAGGAAGTAATTAAAAATGGAAGACACGGTGCAACATTCATAGGCGATGTTTTGGAAATTTTCATTCTTCTCTTAGCTGATGATGTAGTATTAATATCAGAAACAGTAATAGGGTTACAAAGTCAGTTGAATAGTCTACAACGAGCCGCTGCTTCTTTGCAACTAAAAGTGAATATGGGTAAAAGTAATATAATTGTATTTAGAAAGGGAGGTTATTTGTCTGTAAGAGAAAGATGGACCTATAACGGAACTATAATGCCCATTGTGAATGTATACAAATATTTAGGTATTTATTTTTCTACACGTTTGAGTTTTACATTTGCATGTAAAAACCTTGCCAGTAGAGCAAAAAATGCATTGTTATATGTCATGAAGAAATTGTCATTAGTACAAAATGAATCTCTGAAATTATTCCTAAAAATATTTGATTCTCAGATCCAGCCTATGATACAGTACGGGGCAGAATTATGGGGTCTTGACTCTGCTGCTATACACTGTGAAAAAATTCATCTATATGCTTTGAAAAAATTTTTAGGGGTCTCCCTTCAGACACCAAATGATCTCGTCTATGGTGAGACTGACAGATACCCAATATCGTTGCTCTCTACCGTTAAATGTATTAAGTACTGGCTCAAGTTAACACAAATGGATGAACACAGATTGCCATATAAAGCATACAAAATGTTGTTAGACTTAGATAATAAGGGTAGAAGAAATTGGGTTTCAAATGTTAGAAAGAAATTATATGAGTACGGTTTTGGTTTTGTATGGCTAAATCAAGGTGTTGAAGATATAAATGTTTTTATTCGTGTGTTCCGCGAAAGATTGGTTGATTGGAGATGGCAAAGTTGGAATTCTCATATCCAGGACAGTGACAGATTTAAGCTGTACAGAATGATCAATAATTTGCATAATGTTCCAATTTATATGCGTATGCATATTGCTAGAGGTTTGAAGTATTTAATGACGAAATTTAGGTTCGGTGTCTCTGATATTTTTACTCATCTGTATCGTTATAGGCAGTCAAACATGTGTAATTTGTTATGCCCATTATGCAAAGAATCAACTGAAGATGAGGTCCATTTTGTGCTTAGTTGTCCAGCATTGAGAAATATTAGAGAACGATTAATTCCACTCAAATTTTATAGACAGCCTTGTTTATTTAAACTCATTTTGTTATTGTCGTCTACGAACGAAACTATTGTACAACATTTTGCTTTATATGTGCATAGAGCTTTTAAACAACGCAATGCTTATGTAACGTAATTTTTTCTTTGTAGTAATATGCGACTTAATGTCAATTCCATGTGTACCCCCTTCTAAGGGGCTATGGCCTATATGAATAAAACATCTACATCTACATCTACATCTCACACACACACACACACACACACACACACACACACACACACAAAACAAGTTTGGTGCTCCCAAGTTTAGTGGAGTGATGGCCTAGAGGTAACGCGTCCGCCTTGGAAGCGAGAGAATCTGAGTGCACTGGTTCGAATCATGGTTCAGCCGCCGATATTTTCTCCCCCTCCACTAGACTTTGAGTGGTGGTCTGGACGCTAGTCATTCGGATGAGACGATAAACCGAGGTCCCGTGTGCAGCATGCATTTAGCGCACGTAAAAGAACCCACGGCAACAAAAGGGTTGTTCCTGGCAAAATTCAGTAGAAAAATCGACTTCGATAGGAAAAACAAATAAAACTACACGCAGGAAAAAAATACAAAAAATTGGGCGGCGCTGTAGTGTAGCGACGCGCTCTCCCTGGGGAGAGCAGCCCGAATTTCACACAGAGAAATCTGATGTGATAAAAAGAAATTCAAATACAAATACACACACATAGTCTCACCAATACTATCACATGTCTATTTACAGGACACTTTCCCAACATTTATTTCGTTATTTTATTCATGTTGTCTTTTATTGTATTCTTTCCACTGAATACAACGTTGACATCCCTTCTGACATTACAACTCTGTAGCAAACGTCAATATAAATGTCAACGAATCAAAACTCTCTCGTATAGCTGGGGAAAGGTTGTTTGTTTGTTTGTTTGTGTTTCCTTCTTTCTTTCTTTTAAGCACGCTACTTTTACCGAAAATGGAAGAATAAGAAAATACTGTGCATTTTGGAAATACACATTGAAAAAGAAAGAAAGGAAGGAAGAAAGAAAGAAAGAAAAAGACATGGTGTGATGTTGTATGACAGAAACAAAACAAAAAACAACCTAAAAAAACCGAAACAGTAAACGCTAGCGCTGACTGGTCCATCCATCCATCTCAAATGAAATTGAACAGACACCTGACCTTGATGACACAACCCAGTGCTGCTGACGGTGAAACTGACTGCTTGAGTGAGTTCCTTTCTTTAGAGAAATCTGATGTGATAAAAAGAAATTCAAATACAAATACACACACATAGTCTCACCAATACTATCACATGTCTATTTACAGGACACTTTCCCAACATTTATTTCGTTATTTTATTCATGTTGTCTTTTATTGTATACTTTCCACTGAATACAACGTTGACATCCCTTCTGACATTACAACTCTGTAGCAAACGTCAATATAAATGTCAACGAATCAAAACTCTCTCGTATAGCTGGGGTTGTTTGTTTGTTTGTGTTTCCTTCTTTCTTTCTTTTAAGCACGCTACTTTTACCGAAAATGGAAGAATAAGAAAATACTGTGCATTTTGGAAATACACATTGAAAAAGAAAGAAAGGAAGGAAGAAAGAAAGAAAGAAAAAGACATGGTGTGATGTTGTATGACAGAAACAAAACAAAAAAAAACCTAAAAAAATCGAAACAGTAAACGCTAGCGCTGACTGGTCCATCCATCCATCCATCTCAAATGAAATTGAACAGACACCTGACCTTGATGACACAACCCAGTGCTGCTGACGGTGAAACTGACTGCTTGAGTGAGTTCCTTTCTTTTTAGCTCCACGAGTCATGAATTTCACATGGGAAGTGCGCGCTCCTGTGTGTGTGTGTGTGTGTGTGTGATAACTGTACAGGAAGAGCGTATTACCAGCATGGCGTTCTTTCAAGTAGTTTTGTGCTGCCCGTATGTGTGAAGTCAAGAGTTCGTCAAGTTTGGTGCTCATTTACCGAGCACATACATGAGTCAGAATGACTAATGTTGTTGTGTTGTTGTTGTAGTTTTTAAAGCACGGGTTACCGTTTTTAACTTAAAAAGTTACAGATGTGGATTTCAGATATGATTTGTCTTTATGATAGTGATGGGGTAAAGGTGGGGGGTTAATTAGGGGAGGTAACTATATGCCTGTGACGCGCAGGAGGAACAGAGAGTGTGGACTGCACGTGCGAGTGAAAACAACTTTTGTTTGAACATTGGAATTAATTGGATCCCTGTGCGGACTGCCACCGGAAATTAAGAGTCCCCTTCTGATCCAAGACAAACCACACACACACACACACACACACACACACACACACACATGTACGTACATGTATGTATGTACATACGCACGCACACACATACACAGACAAACACACACAAACACATAACTACACACTCACACATACACACACACACACAGACACACACACACACAAACAAAAAAAACAAGTTTGGTGCTCCCAAGTTTAGTGGAGTGATGGCCTAGAGGTAACGCGTCCGCCTTGGAAGCGAGAGAATCTGAGTGCACTGGTTCGAATCACGGTTCAGCCGCCGATATTTTCTCCCCCTCCACTAGACTTTGAGTGGTGGTCTGGACGCTAGTCATTCGGATGAGACGAATAACCGAGGTCCCGTGTGCAGCATGCATTTAGCGCACGTAAAAGAACCCACGGCAACAAAAGGGTTGTTCCTAGAAAAATCGACTTCGATAGGAAAAACAAATAAAACTACACGCAGGAAAAAAATACAAAAAATTGGGCGGCGCTGTAGTGTAGCGACGCGCTCTCCCTGGGGAGAGCAGCCCGAATTTCACACAGAGAAATCTGATGTGATAAAAAGAAATTCAAATACAAATACACACACATAGTCTCACCAATACTATCACATGTCTATTTACAGGACACTTTCCCAACATTTATTTCGTTATTTTATTCATGTTGTCTTTTATTGTATACTTTCCACTGAATACAACGTTGACATCCCTTCTGACATTACAACTCTGTAGCAAACGTCAATATAAATGTCAACGAATCAAAACTCTCTCGTATAGCTGGGTTTGTTTGTTTGTTTGTGTTTCCTTCTTTCTTTCTTTTAAGCACGCTACTTTTACCGAAAATGGAAGAATAAGAAAATACTGTGCATTTTGGAAATACACATTGAAAAAGAAAGAAAGGAAGGAAGAAAGAAAGAAAGAAAAAGACATGGTGTGATGTTGTATGACAGAAACAAAAAAAAAAAAAACCTAAAAAAATCGAAACAGTAAACGCTAGCGCTGACTGGTCCATCCATCCATCCATCTCAAATGAAATTGAACAGACACCTGACCTTGATGACACAACCCAGTGCTGCTGACGGTGAAACTGACTGCTTGAGTGAGTTCCTTTCTTTTTAGCTCCACGAGTCATGAATTTCACATGGGAAGTGCGCGCTCCTGTGTGTGTGTGTGTGTGTGTGTGTGTGATAACTGTACAGGAAGAGCGTATTACCAGCATGGCGTTCTTTCAAGTAGTTTTGTACTGCCCGTATGTGTGAAGTTAAGAGTTCGTCAAGTTTGGTGCTCATTTACCGAGCACATACATGAGTCAGAATGACTAATGTTGTTGTGTTGTTGTTGTTGTTTTTAAAGCACGGGTTACCGTTTTTAACTTAAAAAGTTACAGTTGTTGATTTCAGATATGATTTATCTTTATGATAGTGATGGGGTAAAGGTGGGGGGTTAATTAGGGGAGGTAACTATATGCCTGTGACGTGCAGGAGGAACAGAGAGTGTGGACTGCACGTGCGAGTGAAAACAACTTTTGTTTGAACATTGGAATTAATTGGATCCCTGTGCGGACTGCCACTGGAAATTAAGAGTCCCTTTCTGATCCAAGACAAACCACACACACACACACACACACACACACACACACACACACACATGTACGTATATATATGTATGTACACACGCACGCACACACATACACAGACAAACACACACAAACACATAACTACACACTCACACATACACACACACACAGACACACAGACAGAGGCACAGACACATCCACCGAAATACTGAGCCACAGACACACGCCTTGATGAAACACCCTGACAAGGCGCATGCCATGCTCTTGAAGAACCCGAGGGTGGCTGGAAGGTGTCGGCAATACACACACACACACACACACACACACACACACACACACACACACACACACACACACACACACACACACACACACACACACACAGAGAGAGAGAGAGAGAGAGAGAGAGAGAGAAAGTATATCCCAAGAGAGTGGGATTAATCTACGACACGTGAAGACATGGAAAAATAGAGAAATAACCCAGGACGTGTTTCACAACGACTGCAATGTTACACAACATTTATTTTGATCAATGATCGTGTTTGGGTTTCAGTGTTCGTGTTCAACTTTCTGTTGGTATTTAGGGGGTGGGAGTGGCGAGGGGGGAGGGGAGTAGGGGGTTCTTTTGCTGTTTGAGTGGGTTTATATATATATATATTTATATCATATATATATATATATATATATATATATATATATATATATATATATATATATGCAATTATTTCAAATTTTGTTTTGTCTGTTTCTTTGTGTGTTGTTTCGTTCGTTTAATCATTTATAGTCTGTTAATCTAAGATGATGATATTAGACTGAAAATAAATAATAATAATAATAATATTATTATTATTTGGATTATTATCATTTCTATCATAATGATGATTGTTATTATTAATTAGAAATCGACATTTTTGCATATTCGAATGAAAAGTGGGGCGGTTGAGGTGGAGGGGAGGGTTGGTTGGTTTGTTTGTTCGTCTTCTGTGTCTCATTGTTCTTGGTTTTTTGGGGGGGTTTTCAAACGTGTTTAATCATTTATTGATTCATGGTTTTATGCATAGTAAACAACTGTTTGTTTGAATATTATTCTTCTACTTCCTGTTCTTGTTCTTGGTATTGTTCTTGGTATTGCTCCTCTTCTTCTTCTTCTTCTTCTTCTTCTTCTTCTTCTTCTGCTACTACTACTACTACTACTTGTTCTTATTTTTCTTCTTCCGCTTGTTTTTGTTTTTCATGATGATGTTATTGAACTTCTCTGAGAGAATGAAAAAGACAGGCATGATGCAGACAGACAAAAAGAGCCAAGGAGAGGTATAGACAGACTGACAGACAGACAGACAGATGGACAAACACAGTCAGACAGACAGACAAACATGCAGACAGACGGACAGACAGGCAGGCAAATGGCCTTTAAGCAAGACGTCCACATTAGACGTAATCATCTTCCAGCAAGGGCATCGAACTGACGGTATTGGCGCCCTGCCAATTAATTCCAACCTGCGACAACAAATTGGCAGACGGATCCATTGTGGCGGCCAAAAACCCCCAACAAAATTAAAACTCCCAAATTGAGCTGAGGAGTTGCACTTTTCAGAGGCGCTTGCCCGCAATGTTTTGAAACTGTCCAATGATTGAAAAGGTGTCAGTTGTATGCTGGTGTCAGTAGCTTTGCTCTTGTATTGTATTGTATTGTATTGTATTGTATCACCCTTTCTGACTACAGATTTCTGTTGTGTGAATTTCGGGCTGCTCTCTTCAGGGAGAGCGTGTCGCTACAATGCCGTGCCATCGATTTTATTCCCCACCTGTAAATGCATTTGTTTTTTCCTGTCAAATTCGATTTTGGTGGGAATGGTGAGGATCATGTAAAAGTTAGGGCATACAGTCCAAGTTCATTGTCGTTTAATCATACATTTCTATTCTCATGTATAATTTCTTTTCTCCTTTGAAATAATCATAAAACACAGTCACGTTTCTCGTAAATCACGGGACTTTAAGACACAAACATAACATACAGAGGAAAAAACAACAACATTTAAGTCAGAAAGAGAAACTTGTTGTGTGTTGACATTTAAAACTTCGCCATTAGGCGGCTGCCATTGTGACCCAGACTATGATGTCATTGAAACTCTGTGTCTGGAGGCAATGTTACATGAGCCAGGATATAGATTTGTGTAACACACACACACACACACACACACACACACACACACACACACACACACACACACACACACACACACACACACACACATATTTACTGTTGTCGTTAGGGTTTAGTCATCATTAAAATATGATAATTCGGTGTTTCAGCTTCTTGCTGTTGTTTTATGTTGTTTCTTTGTTTGATGCTGTTGTTTGCTTTGTTTTGTTTTGTTGTTGTTGTTGTTGTTTTTACATTGAATATGGCATTACAAATTGTTGAAAGAAATGGGCTTGCCAGGAGTGACTGCCGAAAGTATTTCACCAGGATTTGCTTTTGGGCATTTTTGTGACAAGTTAGTAAAGCCGGAAAGTCGCAACAAACATGGAGGAAGTTTGAAACTTTGACAGATCTGAATGATGATTTCAAAACAATGAAATAAAGATGGATGTGGGGTGTTAAAGATAGGATCGTTTCGTTTGCAGCACAAACATGGTTTCGAAAAACACTAGTATCAGATGGTGATAAAATATATATGTATCAGATTTATATCAATACTGTTGACTGCCCCCCTCCCTTCCCTTTATCACTTTTGATTTTGTTGTTGTTCAGCAGGAATCACGCATAAATAATGGCTTTCCTTGTTGGCAGAAGCAAAAGAAAAGCATGGAACACATGAACTGTGCAAGCAAACTACTAATGCTTTCTTGATGATGACGGATAATCAGACTAAGTCACTGAGTACATCGTTGAGCAGTTTGCTGCCCTGTTGTTTGATTGTCTGAGCAATCTGCGTGTCGTCAGCATGGTCAGACGGTCTCTCCTCGCTAAAGAAAAGAAAAACATTGGAAAATACTACACCCACATCAGCAGCTCTTGAACGGCACCCGTAGAGAGCAGTTTATCCGAAAGAGTGCTTACATCTGGAGGTAGAACGGCGGGGATTGCAAAAAGGAGAGGGAAAGACCTTTGTGGACCATTCTACAAAAGCTCAAGAAATTATATGTGAACTGATTCACTGCTCCTGCACACAATGGTGTGCAGAGAAAGGTGCAAAAGCTGCAAGACCAACTTAAAGTGCACATCATTGTGTACATATGGCAGGGATTGTCACAAAGACTAAAAATTGCCGAGTTGGAAAGAGACAACCCAACCAGTCGAGAAGGGTTTTTCAGTAAATTCGTGATACCAGCCTGATGTTTTAGTTTTTCAGTGAAGCTGAAACTATCAAAATTGTTTATTTGGCTTCACAGAGTGCATATTATGTACTTTGTGACTCTTGTAACCACACATCCGATGACATGCATGTGGGATTTTCATCTCAAGAAACCGTCCCCCACCCCTACCCCCAAACTCTCATCATCCCTCCTTTTCCATTCTCCTTTGATGTCTCGTGAGAGTGATGACTGAATTAACGCCCAACAACCCCACCTTAACATTTTGTTCAGAGCCATAAGTCTCTGTTGCAGATCTCCTTTACAATTTTTGTGATATGGCCTGGTGTCCTAAAGGTGGAATGGACACTCGGGGGGATATTCTGACTGATGGAAAATGGAAATGGTTCAGTTATTTGTTTGGATGTTTTGCTGGACGTGACATGTGACCTTGTTCAGGGAGAAGAAGGAGAAGGAGTATGGAAGGAGGAGGAGGAGGAGGGTGAGGGGAAAGAGGAATCTGAAGGAAAAGAAAGAACACAAAAAGAACATAAGAAAGAAGAACAACAACACCAAGAAGAAGAAGTAGTAGAAAGGAAGAAAGAAAGAAAAAAAGGTAAAAGGAAAGAAGAATGAAAACAAAAACATTGGCTAACTTCAGAAAGGACGTGGGTAGATGTAAACCAATGTGTATCAGTGCACGTGCACCCGAACTCTGATATCAGTTTATAAAACTCACGTTCTGCATGCTCTGAGTTGTTCTGCTGTCAAGATAAACTCCATCACAGGTTCAATTTTGGAGATTACAGTCTATATATATATATATATATATATATATATATATATATATATATATATATATATATATAATGAAAAAATAATTGGATAAATACAAAAATGACCACGTGTGTGTATATCCATGTGCATGGTGTGGCTGCTTTCATGTCTAAAGGGAGACAGACAGACAGACAGAGACAGAGAATGTGTGCGTGTCTCTCTGTCTGTCTGTCAGTCAGTTCTGTGTTTCTGTCTTTGTGTATGTCTGTCTGTATGTATATATGTATGTACCTATGTACGCATGTATGAATGTTTATTTATTTATCTGTCTCTGGGCCTTGCATTTGGAATGAACTTCCTCTTTCGCTTCGTCAGGTCTCCGCACTCAGCTCTTTCAAGTCTGGCCTTAAAACCTACCTCTTCCCAAGATAGGCTCCCTTTCCTGCCTCTTCCTTGCCTTCAGTTTTTTGGGTTTTTTTTTTACTTTTGGAGTTATGCATGCGTGTGAATGTCTTGTGCAAAAGCGCTTTGATTTTGTCTCTGCACATAATTCAGCGCTATATAAATATTATCATTATTTTATAATTATCATAATTATTATTTATTTATCTATTCATATGTATGCATGTACATGACATAGTGAGAAAGAGAGATAGACAGACAGAGAGACATACAGCTGAGAGTCAAAGACGGAATGTAAATACAGTAATCACGGTCTAAAGCATGTAATGTTAGTTAAGGGAGAATTAAGGCGTACACTACACATCATACCACAATATCACTCGATCTTACGCTCGCACACACACACACACACACACACATACACACACACGCACGCAAACACGCACGCATGCACACACACACACACACACACACACACACACACACACACACACACATACACACACACACAAAAAAAAGAACACGCTCATATGTGCGCGCGCGCACGGTTCGCCACAGCATACATACATACATACATACATACATATATATATATATATATATATATATATATATATATATATATATATATGATGAAGGAGGAGGAGGATGACGATGATGACACTCCTGTAACACTCGCATTTTTCGCATACCAAGCAGGCGAATGAAACTCCACGGGGAACGTGCTTTCTCTTTCGTTGCACCTGTCATTTGGAACAAACTCCCTTATTCTGTCCGACACGCTCATGTAAATCCTCATTTAAATCAGCTCTCAAAACTCACCTTTTCCACAGTTGTTATGATTAGTTTTCCCGCACTGTGTGTCTCTGCGATTGTTGGTGGGTGGTGAGAGGAATGGGGCTGTATCGGTATGAATGCCTGATGTGTGTGTGTGTGTGTGTGTGTGTGTGTGTGTGTGTGTGTGTGTGTGTGTGTGTGTGTGTGTGACCTGTTTATTTCAATTGTGGTGCATATAGGCAAATTAAGTTATGAAGTGTATCTGCATCAGTTTATGTATGTGTAATTGCTTTGGACTCTCCGGAGATTAGGCGTCCAAATATTCATCATCATCATGTGTGTGTGTGTGTGTGTGTGTGTGTGTGTGTGTGTGTGTGTGTGTGACCTGTTTATTTCAATTGTGGTGCATATAGGCAAATTAAGTTATGAAGTGTATCTGCATCAGTTTATGTATGTGTAATTGCATTTGTAAACCCTTTGGGCTCTACGGAGATTAGGCGTCCAAATATTCATTATTATTATTATTATTGTTGTTGTTGTTGATGACGACGATGACGATGCTGCTATGGAGTTCCATCTAGGTTTGGAACTACGTGATAAGGCTGTACTCTACTCTTCCTGTCATAATGATGTCCCGGCGTCAACCAGACCCGAGAGATGCAGACACTTGCAGTGTTGGTCAGGAAATTTAATTAGAACAACACACCCAAGGATGCATGTGGTCCCAGCCTTCCCATTTAAGCCCATAGAACACTCAGCTTTGGGTAGGAGCCGACCGCGGATCGAAAAACCCTCCTCCGCTGGGATTCGAACTCGCGTCCTCCCAGCCGTCAGTCCGCGACGCAAACCACTTCGCCACGTTATTGTTATCTTTCTTGGCTGCAAGCCACTTGTTGTAACTGGAGGTGGGAGTAATATCTGAACCTGTCTCTTTGCTGGCCCAATTTCTTTTCCCAGGTTCTTCTGTGAACGTGAAATACAGGAAAGAAAGAAACAGACAAACAAAAAAACACACCAAATAACAAAAAAGAAAAAGAAAAAAAAGGGGGGAGAAGAGGAGAACGACTGGAAGAGAGAAAGAAAGTAACAAGGAAAGGAAGAAAGGAAGGAAGGAATGAGGAAGGAAGGAATATAGAATGAAAAAGGGAAGGCAAGGCAAGAGGGAAGAGAGCAAGGGAAAACGAAAGTAGAGTAAAGCCAGAATAACGAGAAAAACGAACAGAAATCAACCAAGAAAGAAACACAAAGAAGCA
>NC_134878.1:58208985-58218985 GCF_041734735.1 Babylonia areolata | reverse complement strand
GGAACAACAAAAATCACATGAACAAAAAAAACACACAAGAATATCCTAACAAAGAGACTCCCCCCCACCCCCTCCCCACTCCCCCCTAGGCAAGAAGATGATCGCAGCTAAGCTGAAACTTAAGTGAAATGACATGAACGTACATGTAAAATGCAGATTTTTGTTCTGTTATTTATCCTTTTTTTCAATCTTTTTGTTTTATTTATTTATTTATTTTTGTGTTGTTTTGTTTTGTTTTGTTTTGTTTTTTTCATGTACTGATTTAACGATGACATCAGGACAATGGGGAAAAAAAGTTGCTTTTTTACCTGCCGTTACAACATTAGTGTAGGTCACAACACACACTGTCATTTTTCGTCTTAGAATGTAGACTATTTTACATATTTGCTGACTTTTTTTTTTATCTTACTTGAATAGGAAGACTGGGACCACACAGTCGAGTATCATCCACTTTATGGATGCGATTTTGAATGTTCGGACTTGTTTAATGCTGGGATATCATCATGAAAGGAACCGCTGAGTGCAGCCTTGTCACATTGTCCCAAACATAATGGACCCTCCGTAGAAACATCGTCATCATTATTCACCTTCATCATCAAAAAAAAAAAAAAAAAGTCTCAAATTCTGTGGCATTTTATGGCCTGCCATCATGTTGACATCAGTTTCGATCACCCTCACCCCCGTCCCCGTCCACTTCCGCGCTTTGGGTGAATCTTTTCAAGGTGTTCGTTGTCGGCATATTCATGGGGGACTGTCGTTGGAGGGACATTGTGGAGGAACATGGTGGCGGTCTTCTCTCTGGGAGGGACGCTCACTAAATCTGGCTCTGCGACAAAGCTATTGTTGTTGTCAGTAGGGGGGCTTTGTACATGGTGTCCCAAGTACGTTATATTAGAACACCACCGAAGTGACTCAGCAGCAGTGCAGGGTCTCCTCCGGTAATTGGCTGGCGACCTAGCATTGATGGTTCTCCGTGGACTGCCAGCACTGGGACTGCGACAGACGAACCCGAGTGTGGCAGTGCTCGGGGAACTCGGAATGAGCGGCGTGTGAGTAATGCCACTGAAACGATGCAGATGGTGGGACAGCAACAACAACTACTACTACTGATTATATATATATATATATATATATATATATATATATATATATATATATATATATATATATATATATATATAATGTCTAGAGCTCGGCGTAGGATGGCTGGGCCGAATCCTCCCTTTCAGTCCTTTCAACTTTCTCCAACCGTAAACAGGTACCCATTCACACCTTGGTAGTGTGAGAACAATCAGTTATTAAAAAATTATATATATATATATATAAGATAAGATAAGATAAGAATAACTTTATTATCTCCAGCTGGAGAAATTTGGTCAGGTGCATTATCACAACATAGACAAGTAAACAACATGGGGACCATAACTGTAAAAGTCAACAGCTTTTACGAATATTACGAAGATACAAATGTAAAAAATATCACATACACCGTTTCATACATACATCCACACACTGCAGGTAATAACTAGTATTCTTAATGTAAAAACAGAAATCGGGCACCCTGACCATGCTGGAACCGGGACTTCGATCGCTTATCACTGGCGAACATTGGATCAGAGGTCTTATGCCTTACCAGTTCTGCAACGGTGCCTTCTTTTGCAACAGAGAAACAACAACAAACAAACAAACAAACAAAAACAAAAAACAACCAATCAAATAAGATTAATACAAACCAACAACCAAAGAAACTCAAAGCAAACAACAGGAAACTGCTTCCAGCAAAGCTATAAAGATAAACACTGAGACACTCAGACAAAATGACAGAAACAGAGACAGAAGATGTTTGAAAAAAAACAAACCAAAAAACCAACAACCCAAAACATTGCAGTATTCTCCCTAGAGACATCCGTTCTCATCCTGGACACAAGAACCATTTCGTTGTGACAAAAGAAACACATCGGAAATTCGATGCAGATTTTTCTCTTCATACAGATCCGTTTCCATGGACAAACCCACTTTTGTTCGAATATTTTTCTCAATGTTATGTGTTTAAGACTTGAGAATGTTCTTCTGGTTGATTTTATTTCTGGTTCTTCTCTCTCTCTCTCTCTCTCTCTCTCTCTCTCTCTCTCTCTCTCTCTCTCTCTCTCTCTCTCTCTTTCTTCTCCCAGCGTTTAGAATCTTCATTTCAGCAAAATGGTGATTGCGACTGGTCGTCTTTATTACGTTCTATCAATGTTCTATCTCCCTCTCTTTCTTCATTACCCCATTCTCTCTCTCTCTCTCTCTCTCTCTCTCTCTCTCTCTCTCTCTCTCTCTCTCTCTCTCGACCCTGTCTCTTCTCTTTCCTTCCCCATCGCTATCTCCTTCTTTTCGCCTTCTTCTCTTATTTTCCTCCTACCTTCTCCTATTCCTGCGTGAGCGTGCTTTTCTTTTCTTCCTTTTTTCTTTCTTTTTTCCCCCCTTTTTTTTGACAGGATTGTTTTTCTCTCCGATTTATTTCGGGGTTTTTATTGTTGTTTTGGGGGGAAGGTTTGGGGGGGGGGGGGTTGCCATGCGATGTATATGTATTTCCTTCTTTTTTTTCTTCTCCTTTTTGTTTATCTTGTATTCCCTTGATTATGTTTTTAGATTTTCTTTACGATGATACGATGAAAACAGGCCAGTATGTGTTTATCCCTTTTCCATAAATAAGAAAAATAGTTTTGATTCCGATTCCGATTCTGATTTCTCTGTCTGTCTGTCTCTCTGTCTCTGTCTCTGTCTCTCTCTCTCTCTAACTATCTATCTCTGTCTCTCTCGCTCTCCCTCTCTCCCAGGGCTTAACTACTGAATGGAAAGTAAACTATGATTGTCAGTGTCAGTGTCAGTCTCTCTCTCGCTCTTTCTCTCTCTTTCTCTCTATCTCCCTCCCTCTCTCTGTCTCTTTCGGTCTTTCTCTGTGTGTTTGTGTATGTGTGTGTGTGTGGGGGGGGGGGTGCGTGCGTGCGTGTGTGCGTGTGTGCGTGCTTGCAATATTGCGTTCTTGTGATCATGTCGTCTAAAACATGATCATTATTTTCAAATTACACTCTGGTGATAAACACTTTTTTTTGTCAATGAAAAGAAAGAAATCCCTTTGTTGCAAATCAACACGTGTATCATCACCACACGTTCAACAAGCACGGTGCATAATCCTTTCAAAAACAGCACACACACACACACACACACACACACACACACACACACACACACACACACACACACACACACACACACACACACACAAATAAAAAAATAAACAAATAAACAAACAACAACAACAAAACCCGCAGACGGACAAGCAAGGGAAGAAAGCAAGGCCACCAGGACAACAAAACACAGAGCAAAATGAGATTCACTTTCAGTTTTAATAGGGGGTGTCAAAGCATGTCGACTGATTCAGATATGCTAGACAACATCTGCATGGTAAATAAAATTTTAAAAAAAGATAACTAACTAACTAAATAACTTATACATTACTAAATGAATAACTAACTAACTAAATGAATGAATGGATAAATCATGGGGTGCCAATGCTTGCGGACTGATTCATTATATGCTGGACAACATCTGCATGATAAAAATAAACAAATAAATAAATAACTGAATAGATAGATCAATGAATAAACGAATGAATAATAAATGAATAAATATATAAACATAGATAAATAAATAAATGAATCAACAAATAAATCAAGGGGTGGGGGGGTGATTCACATATGCTAGACAATATCGGCATAATGAAGATAATAAACAAATAAGTAAATAAATAAATAAATAAATAAGTACTTGAATAGACAGATAAATAAATAAATGAATAGATCAAAATAGATAAATTAATATATAATGAGGAAAGGATAGATATATAAATAAATAAAAGAACAGATCAAAATAGATACATAAATAAAGGAAGGATAGATAGATATATAAATAAATAAATGAATAGATCAAAATAGACAAATAAATAACTGAATCAACAAATAAATGAAGGGGGGCGAGGGGGGGTGTCAAATGCATGCGGACTGATTCACGTATGCTGGATAACATCGGCATGATGAAAATAATAAACAGATAAGTAAATAACTAACTAAATAAATAAATACATAAACAAATAAATAGATAAATAAAAATAAATGAATAAAAAAAAATTTGATGAATAAGCAAACAAATGAATAAATAGATAAATGATTTGATAAATAACATAAAATAAATAAATAGATAAATAAATAATCAAATGAAATAAAAAGGAGCAGGTGCTTGACATATATATATATATATATGGCGCTGGTTAGATCTTCAGGACCTGTCCAACACTTGTGTAAAACGTTGACACACATAAATGAAATGACAATGACAATCATTAATTATTTTTAATGTCCATTCAGCAATGAAGTCCTTCACGGACACGGGGGCAATACTAGTACAAAACAATCGTGAGCACAATAATTCTGGAAACTGGCACACTGCATCTCTTACCACCATCTCACCTCTCCGTCTCACCACCACACATAAACAGGCATTTACCTGCAAGCAAATTTTCCTGTACTCGTAAGCACAATATATATATATATATCGAAGAGCAAAGCATGCGCGTACTCTTAAGCAAAGCATGCACGTACCCGCAAGTAAAACACATAAATGAAAGAACAAGAAAAATATACAAAAATAAACAGCTACGTAAATGTATCAAAACAGAATAAAACGACAGATAAATAGAAGGCATACTATCGAAATAAAATGAGAAGAAAAACAAGCCACGCACTCAGCGAATTTGTGCACACACACACACACACACACACACACACACACACACACGTACACGCGCGTGCACACTCACACCGAGCACGTGAACAAACACACTGCTGTCAGAAACAGACTGAGCCCAAAAATAGAAAACAGCTCCCGGCAAAGCTATAAAAATCACCCAGACATGAGACCGAAATATACATAGAAAAAGATGAGGGTGGTGTGTGGGGGGGGGGGGGGGGGGGTATGTGTGTGTGGGGGGGGGGGGGTGAAGGCAGAGAGAGGGATGTGGTTGTGGGGTGGCAAGGGATAAGAATGTTATTGTGAAGCTTTCGCCCGGAGGAAAACTTGTCTCGTTTTTGTACAGAAAGTTCTTTTTGTGATAAATCTACAAAACTAAAGGTCCTTTCCTAACAGCCTCTTTTCCCCTGGCTAGCTGACACAATAGGAAAACTTTCCAGGGGGAGTATTTTGTCCAGGTTCTGTCCGTCGTATTCGCTGGCTTCGTTTTGAAAGGCTGTAAGAAACGTCTTGTGTTTATTTCCGCGAATGTCGTGTTTTTTTCATCATGTTCCTCTTTGTATCTGTCTGTCTGTTTGTCTGTCTCTGCATGTACGTTTGTTTGTTTGCTTCTTTTGTCCGTGTGTTTCTACTTGCCTGTCCTTGGGGAAGACAAAATTAGGGTAGAGTTAATTAAATGAGAGAAGTTAGCTTGCCAATAAGATTTCTTTGGGGAAGACAGATTTAGGGTAGAGTTAATTAAATGAGAGAAGTTAGCTTGCCACTAAGATTTTTTTGGCGAAGACAGAATTAGGGTAGAGTTAATTAAATGAGATAAGTTAACTAGCTTGCCAATAAGATTTCTTTGGGGAAGAAAGAATTAGGGTAGAGTTAATCAAATGAGAGAAGTTAGCTTGCCAATAAGATTTCTTTGGGGAAGACACATTTAGGGTAGAGTTAATTAAATGAGATAAGTTAACTAGCTTGCCAATAATATTTCTTTGGGAAAGACAGAATTAGGGTAGAGTTAATTGAATGAGAGAAGTTAGCTTGCCAATAAGATAGACTTGATTTCAAACGTTTTCGATAAAGAAGATTGTTTTGTAAAAAGAGTGTGCAACTTAAGATGCGTTTTATGACTGAACTATATTGATTTAGCCTTTACCCAAAACAAGCACACACACACACACACACGCACACACACACACGCGCGCGCGCACGCACGCTCGCACACACACACACACACACACACACACACACACACACACACACAGAGCAGAAACAAAACAACATCAAATCAAAGCAAACATAGGTGCAACAAAAAAATGATTAAAGACAGCAGGGGGGGGGGGGGGGGGGGGGGGGTGGAGAGCTCAAGCTCAAGGCGAAATATAAAACGGCTTTCTGTTCAGCCAAAGATCCTCTTACCCAAGAAGCAAATAATATGTGAGAGAGAAAAAAAAAAAAAAAAAAAGCTATAACGCATTACAGACACGTGTTCACCCTGAGGATAGGAGTTCTGGCTAAGGACAGAGACATCTCTGTTGTGACAAGAAATACAGTAGTGAATCAATTCTACACATTCCCTTTTCTTTTCTTTTTTTTTTAATAACAAAACCTGAACATATTTTTCGTGAATATCTAGATATTGACACACTCCTGCAACATATCCCATAGTATACACACACTCCGCCCCCCCCCCCCCCACCCCCCACCCCCACACCCCCCACTAGCCTCTGCCTCTGTTCATTCTTTAATTTAACGTCTATCTTTTTTGTCTATACGCCTGTCTGTCTTGTAAAAGAAAAATGAAATTAAACGAAATGAGATGAAAATGAAAATATCTGCCTGGTTGTGCGTCTTTTTCGATGTTTGTCTTTTAGCCTGTCTCTAGAGAGAAGTGAAGTCTCCCAACGACGGACCAGGCGGAGGAGGAAACCTTTCCCGACGGCTGTGAAGGCGGAAGAGGATGACCAAAAGGCAGGGGGAGCTCTTATCCTTGGCTGGAAGTTCCCCCTAGGAGACGGAGCTTCGAAGAAAAAACCTGCACCTGCCGAGGCCGTCCTACACGTGGCAGTATCTGCACTTGTGGGACTGTGAGCGTCGGTAGGCGAGAGAGTGGGGAAGGGACTGCACAACCCCTCCTCACTAAAAAAAAAAAGTCACCTGTGCTGGTCAGGTTTGAAAACAAGAGAACGCTGGCCATTAAGGAGAAGCGTGAGCGAAGGAAGCAGGGCTCAACTTCTGGAGACGTTTTCCCTTGCAACACCTGTGGGAAGTGCTGCGCATCCAGGATTGGCCTCTTCTCCCATATGAGGACACACACCGACAGATAAGCCTGCCTGCCTACTCATCCGTCCGAACCGACGGGAGACTCCATCAGATAGAAGTGTTAGTTTAACAGTTGGATAAACAACTAAACAAACAGATTTTTTTTTTACCCCCAAATGATGATTTTATAATATGAAAAAAGAACACCACACTTCGATGTCAATGCATATTACCAACAGGCAACTTTTTGAATCCTGTTTTTTCACACAAACAAAGAAGCAAATCAAAACAAAGAAGGGGGGGGGGGAATCAGAGCAGAACAAAGAAAAAAGGAATAAAACAAACACAGCAACAACAACAAACAAACAAAGAGAAACAATGAAATAAACCACACAATTTGAAAGTAAAATTTTAAAAAAAGGAGGTGGTGGAGAGAGAGAAAGAGAGAGAGAGAGAGAGACGGCCGCAAATCCTTGACTCAGACAAATCACAGAACATATAGACCCACTCAGATGAAAATGTGACATGGTAAGAACACACAAATACCGTGTTTCCCCCTGAGGACGGGGGGGGACCTCATTTTGTACATAGACAGGTCCTTTGTGACCAGAAATGTAACAGTGCACTATCCAATCCTATTCTTCTTCTTCTTTTTTTTTTTTTTGAATCGGTTTTCGTTTGAGTAGCCTCCAAATGGGAAAAATGTCCATGTGACGGGATGTGAACATCGTTCTTTTCCTTTATATATAACAGGATGAAAACTAAAACGAATGGTAGTTTATCCCCTTTCTCTTTGTATTGACTGACTCTGTATGTGTGTGTGCGCGCGCGCGCGCGTGTGTGTGTGTGTGTGTGTGTGTGTGTCTGTGTCTGTGTCTGTGTCTGTTTGGGTCTGTGTATGTGTGTATCCGTGTGTGTGTCTGTGTCTGTGCATGTGCGCCTCACTGTGTGTATTTGTTTCTTCTTCTTTGTCCCAGTGTATGTTTTCGTAGGTTCTGTCCTCGGGAGAGAAAGAGAGAGAGGACAGAGTTTTAGTAAGAGAAGTTCGTCGTCAGACAGAGATGTTTTAAAATGTGTTCACAATAATAATAATAATAATAGATACTTGTTAAGCGCTTTCCTCCCTGAAAGGGAGCTCAAAGCGCTTTACAACTAACATAACACACACACACACACACACACACGCACGCACGCACGCACGCACGCACGCACGCACACATGCGAGGAGTCTGCAAGGATTATAACTGAAATGTCATTTACTTTATTTTGGCCGGAACACGCGAACGAACGAATATATTTTTTAAGCAAATATAAACATAACTAAACCACAACAAATACGTACACAATGTCCAGGCAAAAACAAAATAATAATAATAATAATAATGATAACCACAACAACAGCAATAATAATATTCATATTCATATAGCGCTGAATCTTGTGCAGAGACAAAAATCTAAGCGCTGTCACCAGTCATTTACACGCATGCATAACTCTAAAACTAAACGCCCCCGACAAATCCTATTGACTGTTGTTGAATAGTGGTAGAGAAGTGAGTTGAGTTTGATTTGATGATGATAGTGATTAATTTTTTTTTCTTATATATTCTGTCACACATACTGGTGATTGTAGAAACTGTGTTGAATTGAGTATCGATTTTTTTTTTTTTTTTTTTTACATTTGAGTATCATCACTTTGGTGAGGAAGGGGAGGGGAATGAATGATGAGTTAGGGTAAACCCGGAAGATGATGGGTGCAATTTGAAATGCATATTTAATTAAGTACAATTACAGAAAATTACTTAATGGACTTCGTAAACGAGAAGTCGCATAAACTAACAAGCGAAACAACTGGTAACGAATGTAAAAAAAAAAATTAAAATGAAAAAAAGTCAGAAAAAAACATCAACGTTCGCATTCACATAATTATGATGAAACACTTTCGGGCAGGTAAGACTTAAACTAATCAAATTACTCCTTCTGTAACTGCATGTCCTAATTTCTGTGCATTTTTCAAACAGTGCTATTGATTACGCTGACCATGGTTGCATCACCCCAAGAGGAAGAATCAGTAAAAAGAAAAAATAAATAAATAAATAATAATAATAATAATAATAATAATAATAATAATAATAATAATAAATTAATTAATAAATAAATAAATAAATAAATATTTAAAAAAATGAAATAAATAAATAAAGAGAATGGTGACCTACTTCCTCGCCCGTCGTTCCAATGTCATCTCAGGGAGGGGGAGGGGGGTCGGGGGGGGGGGGGGAGGCGGGGGGGGGGGGCAGACCTTGTCTGACGAGCACACTTGTCAGCAACAGTTTCAGTTTCACTTTCAGTTTTCTGAAGGAGGCGTCGCTGCGTTCGGGGCAAATCCATATACGCTACACCACATCTGCTAGGCAGATTCCTGACCAGCAGCATAACCCAACGTGTTTTGTCGGGCCTTTGACTGCATGCATATGTTATAATTTTTGTACATATCCGAGTACATTTCTTCAAAAGAATTTTGCCGGAAGACAACATGCTCTTGTAGCCATCGGGTTCTTTATTCAGTGCACTAAGTGCGTGCTGTACACACACGGAGCCTCAGTTTTTGGTCTCATCCGAATGACTCAGTTCGATTTTCCAGTCTAAAAAAAAACAAAAAAACATGGGAGAAAGGGCGAGAGCGGGATTCGAACCCACACCCTTTGGGGACTCTGTATTGGCAGACGTGCGTCTTAACCATTCTGCCAGCTTCCTCTGTCAGCAGCAGTCAAGGAGTATAGCCAAAAATCATCTTACAAAAAGTTCAAAACAGCCGCTTGAGAGAGAGAGAGAGAGAGGGGGGGAAGTCACATGCGTTTTTAAACACGTGTTCACCCTGAAGGCAATAGTTCTCGCTCTGCACACAGACAACTCTCAGTGTTATGACAAGATACACAGCAGTAATTCAATGCTACACCTTCGTTTT
>NC_134878.1:58188985-58198985 GCF_041734735.1 Babylonia areolata | reverse complement strand
TTGATGATGGCACAACGTCTACCGGTAATGTCCACTGATGATGGCACAACGTCTACCGGTAATGTTGATTGATGATGGTTCCATGTCTACCGATAATGTCCACTGATGATGGTACAATGTCTACCAGTAATGTCCACTGATGATGGTTCAATGTCTACCAGTAATGTCCACTGATGATGGCACAATGTCTACCAGTAATGTCCACTGATGATGGCACAATGTCTACCGATAATGTCCACTGATGATGGTACAATGTCTACCAGTAATGTCCACTGATGATGGTTCAATGTCTACCAGTAATGTCCACTGATGATGGCACAATGTCTACCAGTAATGTCCACTGATGATGGCACAATGTCTAAAGATAATGTCCACTGATGATGGCACAGCGTCTACAGATAATGTCCACTGATGATGGCACAATGTCTACCTATAATGTCCACTGATGATGGCACAACGTCTACCGATAATGTCCACTGATGATGGTTCATTGTCTACCGGTAATGTCCACTGATGATGGCACAACGTCTATTGATAATGTCCACTGATGATGGCACATCGTCTACCGGTAATGTTCACTGATGATGGCACATCGTCTATTGATAATGTCCACTGATGATGGCACATCGTCTACCGGTAATGTTCACTGATGATAGCTCAGCTTCTACCGATAATGTCCACTGTGTCTTCTCTCATCAAGGTGACAGCCTTTCACTGACATAGTCACCTGTAAGTTCTGTTTTACCAAAGTGATGCCACAGCCCTTCACTGACATCCTGACCTGTTAGCTATATCTTATCTCACTGAGGCGACAGCCCTTCACAGACATCCTGACATGTAAGCTCTCTCTTATCACAGTGAGGTGACAACCCTTCACTGAAATCCTGATCAGTAAGTTCTGTCTTATCTCAGCAAGGCTTCAGCCCTTCACTATCATCCTTATCTGTTAGCTCTGTCTTATACCAGTTGTTGTTGTCTCGTTCGTCATTTATCAGATGGATTCCCCCATCTCCTCGACAAAGGCGGCAGTAGGTCGCAGGTCCTCCAGTCCTCCGTAGAGCTTCCGGGCCGCTGGGATTGGGTCGCGCCAGGTTTTCTCTCAGAACGCTTGGTGGAGCGGGCAGGACTACAGCAGATGTTCTGTTGTCTGGCTGCCTGTTCTGCAGGGGCACTGCTCTGTGTCACTGATATGGAGTTTCGTGTTTAGGTGGTGTTTCGGGCGGTTGTGGCCTGTCCAGTGAAGCGACCGCCCTTCAATGACATCCTTACCTGTACGTTCTGTCTGATCTCAGTGTGATGACAGTCTTTCACCGACATCCTGATCTCTAAGCTCTGTCTGATCTCAGTGAGGTTACAGCCCTTCACTGACATCCTCATCTGTGAACTCTGTCTTAGTGAGGTGACAGCTCTTCACTGACATCCCGACCTGTAAGCTCTGTCTTACCTCATTTAGATGACAGCCCTTCACAGACATCCTGACCTGTAAGCTCTGTCTTACCTCAGTTAGATGACAGCCATTCACTGACATCCGGACCTGTAAGCTCTGTCTTACCTCATTTAGATGACAGCCCTTCACAAACATCCTGACCTGTAAGCTCTGTCTTACCTCAGTTAGATGACAGCCATTCACTGACATCCGGACCTGTAAGCTCTGTCTTATCACAGTGAGGTGACAGCCCTTCCCTGACATCCCGACTTGTAAGCTCTGTCTTATCACAGTGAGGTGACAGCCCTTCACTGACATCCGGACCCGTAAGCTCTGTCTTATCACAGTGAGGTGACAGTCCTTCACAGAGGAGCTTAGTTTCCAGCAGCAGCCAAGGGTTAAACACACACACACACACACACACACACACACACACACACACACACACACACACACACACACACACACACACACAAAAGAGAGAGAGAGAGAAATCGAAATCAACAAACAAAACAATATAGCTACCAAAACAAAAAAGCAGAAACAAAACGACAAACACAGAGATGAAAGAAACAGGCGTACAAACAAAGGAGACAGATAGACAAAGCCAGCAGAAAGCATGGAGTACAAATCTCCCCCTGGCTCTATGTTTTTTGTGATGTTGTGAGAGGCGATTTAACTTAGCAAGACAGCCACAGTTCATTGTTTGTGTGTTTGTTCGTTTGTTTTTCTTCTTATCATTTTGTGTTTGATTTCCTAACTTCCGTTGTTTGCCTTTGTTCTGCTCTGTTTTGTGTTCCTTGCATTAGAGCACACTGTGTTGTGTTGGGTTATGTGTTGTGGTGTGGTGTTGAGTTGCGTTGTATTGTATTCTGTTACATTGTAACATGTTTTGCACTGTATTGTGTTTGTGTTGAAATGTATTGCATTACATGGAGTTGCATTGAAGTGCAGTGTCGTGTGGTGTATTTCGCTGTGTTCTCTTTGTCAGCGGGCATTGCAGTCGATAGGAAACAAAGAGTCCTACAATGTGGATGCTCTCTGTCTCTATCTCTGTCTCTCTGTCTCTCTCTCTCTCTCACCTCTCTGTCTCTGTCTGTCTTTTCTACCCCCCCCCCCACCTTCTCTCTCTCCCTCCTGCGTCTCTTCTCTCTCTCTCTCTCTTCCCTCTCTCTCTGTCTCTCTCTCTCCCCCTCTCCCCTCTCTTTGTCCCTCTCTCTCTCTCTGTCTCTTCCCCACCTCGCTCCCTCCCTCCCTCTCTCTTCTCTCTCTCTCTTAGCCCCCCCACCCCACCCCCTGTACCCCCCCCCCCACACACACACACACACATACACACACCCGCTCCCCCTTCCTCTCTCTTCCCCTGATCTCAAAAATACGAAGTCTGACAGAGTGAACGATCCCCAGAGAAATATAACAACTTCTCAGCCTGCCATTCCCAAACATAGGACCAGTCAATCCACTGATTGCTGTACTCAGACAGACAGACAGACAAAATGCCCTGCGTACCATGAGCTCACCACCAGCATGGAAATGGGGGTGGGGTAGAATCCAAGGTCACCATGTGATAATAACTCTTTTATCAATACGTATATTTACATTCTTTTTTTTTCTTTCTTTTTTTCATCCGCCACAATATTTATCAACA
This sequence comes from Babylonia areolata, assembly GCF_041734735.1. NCBI lineage: Eukaryota > Metazoa > Mollusca > Gastropoda > Neogastropoda > Buccinidae > Babylonia > Babylonia areolata. The sequence goes on along the minus strand of NC_134878.1, from coordinate 58,195,911 downwards.
CACAAACATCAACAGTCTATGGTTCTTCATCCACCACAATATTTATCAACACACAAACATCAACAGTCTATGTTCATCATCCGCCACAATATTCATCAACACGCAAAATCAACAAAGTCTATGGTCCTTCATTCGCCAATATTTACATTTTGAATAAAGGATGAATCTCCCGGAACCTTTGACGACCACATGCGCACGGTGTCTATGCGGGACCCAGTCCTCTCCTTCCGTCGTTTTCAACCATCCACGACCAAAGTTAGGCAATTATTCAAAATAGGGTGGAGTTCACTGTCTAAAAATAGATGGATAGCTCATTGGCCAGGACAGCTGAAGGCAACTGGACGCCATATTGCTTCTCGTATCCTGCCGTCAGTCCGTTGACAAGTCGTTTGCTAAACTGGTGGTAGTTTCTGAACTCTAACTGTGTACCTTCGATGATATCGTGGTATGCTTTCCTCCACGACATGCCAATTGTTGTGTCTTGATTGAAATCTGCCAAAGGTTTATCTACAAAAGTTATTACAGGAAAACAGTGCAGTGACACGTAGCGCAAACTTGCAGTGGACGCACACACAGAACCGCGAGCAAGTGTGTACTTGGCCGTGAAGCCAGCTGAGCGCTCGGCTACACATATGAAGTAACCGCTTCGCGCTATATTGACACGAGAAGCAAAATGGCTGACTGAACACTTCCGCTGACTTCAGTTAGCAAAGGGGCTCAAAGAAGGCATGCGCTGTCCATCTATTTTTAGAACAGTGGGTGGGGTTAGAGGAAAATTGCAGTAAAGCGCCTTTCCCAAGGACTCCAACGCCATACTGAAACGGGTCCTCGAACTCTCATCATTAAAGAACACTGGATCAGAAGTCCATCGTTTAAACATAGCGGGGAGTTATTTTTGTTGTTGTTTTATTTTGTTTATTTGTTTTCAAAAGTATTCAATGGGTTTTCATAAAATTTGGTGATAATTTTTATTTTCTATCATGCTCTGTGTGAAAAGTATTTTGAAATCACAAATGTAGCTAAATTCTGAGAAAAATAAAGTTAATGTAAATAATTGCGAAATGCTGTCATGAAAACTCTACCTACATTTGCACACACTACCCCTAACATTTCTAACTTTTGGAGGGTATACTTTAGTATAGGGATAAAAAACAAAACCAAAAAAAACCCACTAGATTGTTTGAAACTTGTACTCAAGAAATGTGTGTGCGTTGTGTGTTGCATGCATTCGGCGCGCACAAACCTTTTTTTAAATTTTAATTAACAACATTAGAAGATGATATTTTAGTACTGTTGCTCTGATGACTATGATTTGTGTACAGGACCAAAGGCTTACTAAAAGCTATCTCCATGCAAAATGTAAAGTCTCTAGCTAAACAACAACAACAACAACAACAAAGAAAATATTGAGCAAAAACAGTCGCAAACTTTCGGATAAAATCGGCATGCGGAAAATCAAGTCATCCTGCCTTGCAGCTCAGTGACCACCAGCTTGGTAAGGGACTCCTTCTTGCTCAACCTGCTCCTCATCTCTGCCAAGCTTCCTGAGTCTCCCTCTCTTCCTGTTCTCCTTGGTAGACATCAGGGCCTGTCTTTGTGGCTGTCATTATTCGCAAAGCATCCTTATCGGCAAAGAATGCAGCCGAAAAGTGTCCACCACTAAGTTTCATGTTCTGAAGAATGTCATCCAGCCTGGCACAACCACCATAGAAAATTAACAACTGCCACAGTTATTGCAGTGTCAGCTAGCAGTCTTGCCATGATGTTTTGTCTTTGGGCACAATTTCCAAATGAGGTTGCTAATACTCTCATTGACATTCGGGGTGCAGCCGTACAGGCATTTAAGCACAAGGTGGGGTTTTGCTAGGTCCTTGAAAACTGGCCTTTTCTCCTCCATAAATGCCTCTGGCAAATTGTTGGTGTGTTTTGTAGTTCTGGACAGTACCTGCAGCCTCTGCTTTTTTGTAGCCACACCATTCCACACTGCAGAAGTTGTAAACTGGCTTAGTGTCTGATGACAGTGGAAGAAGATTGCCCTCACTGCGGCCCTCATGAAGCTCTAAGTTGTTGTTGTTTGTTTGTTTTTTAATTTCCTCTGATATCATTGTCATAATAAGCCTGAATTAATTGAAATCGACATCTGTCAGCCTCCCCTTCCCACCTATTGTCTTCCAATCAACTAGTATTCTTCCTTCTGAATTGGTTTTTCAAGTCACGCAACCTCTTGCCCATGTGCTTTTGGACATGACCAACACATTCAATTCTATTGACGTCTGTGTCTCCATACGGTCTTGCTTCAAACACTTTTTTGTATCTATTTGTGTCACCATCCCGTATAAAACTGACATAGCTCAGGTTATACACATCCAGAGAGCGATAAAACATCTCCTCGGCAAGATTCCCCTCCGTGCCTCCTGAGGAGCCCTCAAGGCTCGTTGTACATTTGTCAGTGTGACGCGCTTCCCAGCGTGGATATCTGTCACTTGTTGGATCCTGCCTTTCCCAATACTCACAGGATTTGCACAATTTGTTTTAGTCCCTGTGTCAAGCACTTTCCGTTTCCAATCCTACTATTGTTGACATGCCGACTTCGGATGAGTGGCCCCCAGTCATGTATGTATCGTCAACCGACACATCAATGTCACGTAGTTCACTGCCATTTTCATCCGCAATGTGAAATCAGTTTGTGCAGAGCATTTCATAGATTCTTTCTGTACAGTGCATGCTGCCTTTTGTATTGTGCTATTGATGATATTGAAGGAGCTCTTGTAAACAGGCTGTGGTAGACCCATCACACCACAAAATGTTAGTTCTGCATGGTCTCCAACGACACATCTCACAGCAAAAGCAGAGTGCCGATTCACTGAATACACACCCACATTTGCCTCTGAAGTAATGGGGCACGAGGGGAAAGATTCCTGCCTATCACACCTATTATTCTTGCGCATAAAATCAAACCTGCTAACAAGGCCTTTCTTTTCTATTTCATAAAGTTTTACATCACTTTGACAAAACTTACATGACAGCTGTGACATAACACTCCGGTTGAGTATTTCCACATCAGTCATCCTGTAACATCCACACTCTTGACTGAAAGTATCCTCAACATCTGATTCAAGACTCCCTCATGCAGTCATTACTGCTATCTTCACAACTCCTATTTTTGACTCACTTGTGTAAACAAAGTGATTCTATGTTTTAACCCGGTGTTCGGTTGTCTGTGTGTGTGTCTGTGTCTGTGTGTCTGTGTGTCCGTGGTAAACTTTAACATTGACATTTTCTCTGCAAATACTTTGTCAGTTGACACCAAATTAGGCATAAAAATAGGAAAAATTCAGTTCTTTCCAGTCATCGTGTTTAAAACAATATTGCACCTTTGGGATGGGCACAAAAAAATAAAAAATGAAGCCTAATTATATGCAAACTGCATTTACTGTTATATTGATTTTTTTTTTTTTTTTTCTAAACTTGGCACTTTGATCTGATATTCTGACCCAACAACAAGAGCAGTCATTATTATCATTTTTTGTTCAAACAGGAACTTCTTTTGCTAAGCATGGAAGTTTTATTTATTTTGCAAACGTTTTGGTGCAGATAGTAAAAAAGGGAAAGTACTCTGTAATTAATGCTAGGGGACTTAATTCGAATTTGGTTAGGGTTTGTTTGTTTTTGTTTGTTTGTTTGTTGTTGTTGTTTTAACTCGAAGCTTTATAATAACAAATACAGAACACATTTTAACGATTAGATTTTTTTTAAGTGTATCACAAGTGAGTCTTGAAGGCCTTGCCTCTCTTGTCCTAATAGGAATCAGCAGAGGTTCAACAGTTTTCTTTCACTTCGAGTGGGCGTGGCACTCATTGAACACTCACCCTGAGGCTGCTATGGACATGCAATATTTTCATTGTCTTCTTCGCTTTCACTTTCCAGTACATTCCACAGATCTATCGGCGTCGAATGGCCGTCGTTTCATGTATTTATTGCCGTGAAACTTTCTTTTCCTTGGTCTTGTACCTCTTCTCTTCTTGTCCGAAGGCATTGTTTTCTCTCTCATCGAGTAGGCACTTCAAAACTGACTTATTCTATACGAAATTCAGCATATTATAAATTCACCAGCAATGGAAGACGCCATTTGCAAGAGGGGACTCTTAGCGTGGAGGGAGCGGTTCGGTTTGACTTCACACTTGCTAACAACCAAAATTGTCAAATCGGAACCCCAAATCCATGTTTTCGGGTTAATACCCACCTACTTTGGACTCAAATATCTCCGCTCTGGTGTTGAATTGACTTATAATTAAAACTGTGGCTGAAAATATAAAGATCTATCTATGCAATGGTGTAACATACTAGTACGTTCTCAGAAACAAAAGAAGACTTTTTTGTCAAAAATTAGGTAGGTCTGACCCCTTTAACCGATTCTGCAATGGCACCACCAGATTTATACCCTCACTTACATACGACATAACACATCTCTCACACACACACACACACACACACACACACACACACACACACACACATACACCCACCCACCCACCCACACACACACACACACACACACACACACACACATGTACACACGCGCAAGCGCACACGCACACGCACACACACGCACTGCTACTGCGGATGCAAAGACGTAATCACACACACACACACATACGTACGCACGTACACACACACATACACACACACACACTCAGCGCGCGCGTGCACACTCACACACATGCACGCGTGCGTGTGTGAACACACACACACACACACACACACACACACACACACACACACACTACATCAATATCTACTTCTGCCTCAGTTTCTGTCTGCCTGCCTGTCTGTATGTCTGGTCTCTGTCACTGTCTCTCACTCTTCCTGGCTGTCTGCCTGCCTATCTTTCTCTCCCTCACCCCTTCTCTCTCCTTATCCTTCTCCCTCCCTCTCTCTTTCTATCTTTCCCTCCCTCTCTCTCTCTCTCTCTGTGTGACCGATCTCTCACCGGCAGCCAAGACACCCCTTTGAAGTCGCGCACGTCTGAAGATGTGTGGGTATAGAGGAGGGAGAGAGTGTGTGTGGGTGAGGGGGAATGGGAGGAACAGGGGGTGACTGTGAGAGGAGAGAGGGAGACAGACCAACAGACAGACAAGAAACAGGGTCAGAGAGATAGGCAGTCAGGTAAAGACAGAAAAAAGCAAGACAGAGACAGACAGACAGACAGACAGACAGAAGTCTGTGAGTTTTATTTCTGAATATAGTACAAGTCTGCCACCAGAGAGGGAAGGTGTGTGTGTGTGTGTGTGGAGTGGCCGAGGGAGTTGGCGTGAGGGTACCGGGAGAGTCTCGACTCAGCTGAGGGACAACGTACGTCTCGGGGGGAGCTGTGATGCTGCGACTATGACTGTGACCAGAGAGAGACACCCTGCATGGCTGGTTTAGGAGGTGGCTGGCCAATGGACAGGATGGATGGTCAACGTCTCCAACACCTTCCGCTCTGGGCTTTCACACTCGGCTGAGCTAATTAATGGTCGGGGTGTGGGGCTGGGGGATGGGAGGGGGAGGGGAGGGGTCGGGAGGGGGGAGGGGTAGCGCTGATTTTCTTTCCTCGCCAGCGTCGACAACGGCTTGCGCTTCTATTCTCGGCTGGTCTGTGGCTGGCTGCCGCTGCTCTGGGAGGGAGAGAGTGAACTGACTTGTCCGGATTACCGTTCTTCTGTAGTCTAGTGCTCCAGAGATGCCAAACTTAGGCCAAAGGACGGTTGCAGGAGGGCGGGTAGTAGTGGTTTGTGACTGCTGTCGCCCCCTTTCGCTGGTGGGCGCAAATAGCCGAGTGGTTAAAGCGTTGGACTTTCAATCTGAGGGTCCCGGGTTCGAATCTCGGTAACGGCGCCTGGTGGGTAAAGGGTGGAGATATTTTCTGATCTCTCATGTCAACATTTGTGCAGATTTGCTAGTGCCTGAACCCTATTCGTGTGTATACGCACGCAGAAGATCAAATACGCACAATACAGATCCTGTAATCCATGTCAGCGTTCGGTGGTTTACGGAAACAAGAACATATCCAGCAGCGACACCCCCGAAAACGTAGTATAGCTGCTTACATGGTAGGGTTTACAAACAAACGGTCATACACGTAAAATATTATACGTCTGTCTGAGTGTGTGTGTGTGTGTGTGTGTGTGTGTGTGTGTGTGTGTGTGTGTGTGTGCGTGCTTGAAATCTGATTGAATGACACGGGAAACGAATGATGAGAGCCCGATGGCAGCCGTCAGTCGGCTCTACCTAGGTAGGCAGCCTGTTGTGCAAATGACCCCGTGTTTGTAAAGCGCTCAGAGCATGGTCTCCGATCGAGGATAGGCGCTATATAAATATCCGTATCATATCAGATCAGTGTGGCGTATGTCGGACGTGCAGGTTATCAGTGGTGGATGAGAACTGGCCTTGAAAAACGGCCAAAGAACGGCTGGAGGAGAGCTGGGTGGTGGTAAGGTAAGATAAGATAAGAATAACTTTATTGTTGTATCAAGAGACTTTACATCAGGTGTGTCAAAACAAACGAAGACAATTACTCAACACAAAAACATTAAGCATGACTTGATAAAGAATCAATAACATATAAGACAGTCATATAAACAGTATTCCATATATCCACTTAATGAAAATGTTGTAACTGATCATTACCGTAAACATGTTGAAATACACCAGGGTTAACACAGCATGTATTATATTGCACATTCATTAAGATAAGAATAATTTTGTTATCTCGTAAAGATAAATTACATCAGGTGCGGTAGTGCGCGCGCACACACACACACACACACCAAAAACAAAAACAAAACAAAACAAAAATTAAAAAACGGTGCACAAAATGATCATAAAATGCCTTAATTAAGCAGAAACAGCAAACATATAAGTTTTCATAACGAAAAAACATTTCA
>NC_134878.1:58166485-58186485 GCF_041734735.1 Babylonia areolata | reverse complement strand
CAGTTGTTGTTTTTTTGTTTTTGTTTTTTGGGTTTTTTTCCTATTGAAGTGGATTTTTCTACAGAATTTTGCCAGGAACAACCCTTTTGTTTTCGTGGGTTCTTTTACGTGCGCTAAGTGCATGCTGCACACGGGACCTCGGTTTATCGTCTCATCCGAATGAGTAGCGTCCAGACCACCACTCAAGGACTAGTGGAGGGAGAGAAAATATCGGTGGCTGAGCCGTGATTCGAACCAGCGCGCTTAGATTCTCTCGCTTCCTAGGCGGACGCGTTACCTCTAGGCCATCATTCCATATAGGCCTTAGCCCCTCATGAAGGGGCATGTACATAGACATACAAACAAATCACAGCCATATCAAATGTCATACATACATATCAATGGTCATCCCATACAAATGACAACACATTGTCTCTAAAATCAAATGCAGTGTACAAGAAAACTGACGAATTCCGGACATCACTATCTCCAATGGAAGATACCAACAAACTTATCTTAAAGGCACATGGATTTCGGTAATATTTTGAAGGAATAAACTTTTGTTTAGAGAGAGACAAAGACAGAGGGGGAGAGAGGAAAGAGAGAGTGAGTTAGACAGAGAGAGAAGGAATGTGTGTGTGTGTGTGTGTGTGTGTGTGTGTGTGTGTGTGTTTCTGCGCGCACGCGTATGTGTGTGCACACGTCCATGTGCATGCATGCATGCGTTTATTTATGGACACATTCATCCGTTTTGGTTAAAGGCTTCGTGGCAACAACAACAACAACAACAAATGGAAAGAACGAAAGAAAGAAGAAAAGGATGAACAGCTCACCGACAGTGCAGATAAAAGAGCCGAGGAAAGCAGGAAGAGCAAGCTCTTCCCTTGCCGATCTCTGCTTCTTCTTCTTCCGGGTCTCACTCCACTCCTGCATATTCATGGGCCTTTCCCACCTTCCGTCACTTTCATGAGCACTAACTCCATCCTGCGATTCTCCGGCATGGGAAAGGCCAGTGTCTGTGTGGAGGATGCTCCAAGTGGTTTTATGCTTTCCTTTGGGTGTGCTTTTTTCTTCTTCTTTTTTTTTTAAAACTTCGTTTGTTCGTTCGTTCGCTCGTTTCTTTCTTTCTTCCTTTGTTTGTTGTTGTTGGTGGTGGTGGTGATGTTGGTGGTGGTGGTGGTTATGCTGCTGCTGCTGTAATTGGGCGGTGTTAATGTTGTTGATGATGTATATTGTTTGTTTGTTGTTGTTCTTGTTGTTGTTGTTGTTTTTATCTGTTTTAACTCTCTCCATACGAAAGGCGAAAGAGACGACGTTAACAGCGTTTCACCCCAATTACCATCATCAAAATATTGCAAGCGGAACGCTCTTATACTGAAGAGGTGAATGTTGACAAAGAATACCACAGTTCTGACGACGGAAGCTAAAAGTTGGGTCATTGAGACACCCACTGGACATCCGAGGGGTCTGTGTAGAGGAGAAGAGAGGACTGGCCGTACTGAGTGAGTTAAACAAACTTTATTCACAGAAACATCAAAGCAACTGTATAACAGATTCGTCAAAGCACAACAAGCAGGGCATATAACCGTAAGCTTGTAATGTATATTGGGTGTTCCCCAAAAAGTGAACCGCTTTTTGAGATATCGGTGGAAGAAATACGTAAAAGCATTTCTGCTTGGAAGAAACGGCTTTGTTTAGTCGTGGAGGAAAATGGAGGCCACATTGAGCACAAACTTAAATAAGTGAGTTTTTCTCTGATACTGGATTTTTTGACATGCTGTTTTGAATTTGACAATACTCACATAATTTGCGTCCGAACTTTTAGATATTTGCAGACTTGTTGGTAATACCCTAATGTTACTGTATGAGAATGTTCAATGAATTCGGTTTCTCTATCGCTGAGAAAATACTTGTCAAAAAGCGGTTCACTTTTAGGGGGACACCCGATATTGTTGTTGGTGTTGATGTTGTGTTGTTGCTGGTGGTGGTGCTGGTGTTGTTATTGTTGAAGCTATTGTTGTTATTTTTTATTACGTTGTGAAGCTTCATATGGGTTGGTTACCTCGTTGATTGAATGGTTAGTTGATTTGTTGGTTACTTTGTTCGGAATACTTCGATACTGAGTCCTATTTTGATTCACTCCTGTCTGGTTGCACTGTTGCTGATGTTACTCATTTTTCTGTTTTGCTGTGGCTAACTATGAAAACGTAAGTTTTAAAAGAATAAAGAGCAATACATATATACATATATATGTATAATGCTAAATAAAATCCCAAAGAAAAGAATTGTCCTCCTTTTTTTTTTACTCTCAAACTTTCGCCCACAGGGCTTTACCAACACACACACACACACACACACACACACACACACACACATAAGTTAAGCAAAGAGACAGATAGTTTTATTTGCGTATTCATTCTGATTTTTGTCTTTAATGAAAAAAATACTTTTATTCCATGTATTCTGGCACCAAACCTCAGCATGACTGCAATGCAGTTTTTTTGGGGGGTTTTGTTGTTGTTGTTTTGTTGTTGTTGTTGTTGTTGTTTTTGTTTATTTTTTTGGTGTTTTTCGTGTGTGCTATTTTATTTTTGTTTTCTTTTTTGTTTGTTTGTTTGTTGTCCACAGCCAAGAGACCCTTTCGGTGACTTTTGGATCGTTCGTACGAAATGATGGCCATCTAGAATGACATTCAGTGCATTAATCAGCAGAAACAAATGTCAACGCGCACCTGACCTACACAGAGATAAGTGAACCTGTCACCACAAATGTTATGACGGCTCAGGAGCGGGCATGGGCTGAATGTTACCTCCACTCAGGGGACGGTTAGAGACTCCTGCGCGAATGTCCAAGGGGAGTAATAACGTCAGTACCCGCCCTGAACTTCATGTGTGTGTATGTGCGTGTGTGCTTGCGCGCGCGCGCGCGCGCGCGCGCGCGTGTGTGTGTGTGTGTGTGTGTGTGTGTGTGTTTGTGTACTTGTTACGGATCTGCGTGTTTTGCTTTCCTAGTAACTGAAACTATGACACCCCTCATTCCGACACGCCGTTCCAAACCACTACTGCATAACCGTATCGTTTTCCTGTGGTATACAGCAGATCCCCTCTTTGCTGAGCTGACAACTTGAAATTAAATGAAATTATGGTGCTTAGAGCCTCGCCGACCACTAAGGCCATCTCAGCTGACAACTTGATCGTGTTCATTGTCAACCAACCGCAGACTACACAATCCACAAATCACCATTAACAGAATGTCAACGCTTACCCGTCCCCTTCGCGACATGCGAAACTGTCAGTCAGTTCACTACATATGACGCCAGGCATGTTCCGCCAGTAGTTCAGTCCGATAATATGTTAAACCGAGTCTCAGGGGAGAGCAGCTAGCTCCGCCTGTATGTCAAAGGGGAACAACAACAACAACAGGTTGGTTCCCCCCCCCCCCCCCAACACCCCCCACCCCCCACCCCCACCGGCCCTCCTCCCCTTCCCTCCCCAGTGCCTTCATTGGAAAATGTGTGGGTATTCTGTTTGTTTATGAATCGGAGCGTTTTCGTGTTCGGTTTCCTATCTTCACCGCTGAAACGATAACCAGTTTCATTTTCATTTCAGTACTGATGAAGGAGGCGTCAAACTAATTATTGCCACACTGAGAAGTGTTGAGTCAGGATACATTGACTGACAGTGACTCGATATCCGGCTGGAGGGAGAGTGCGTGAGGGGTGGTGTAGTGTAGTGTAGTGTAGTGTAGTGTAGTGTAGTGTAGTGTAGTGTAGTGTAGTGTAGTCTATTACATTGTAAACTGCAGTGTAATGTAGTGTATTACATTGTACATTGTACTGTAGTGTAGTGTATTACATTGTAAATTGCAGTGCAATGTAGTGTATTACATTGTACATTGTAGTGTAGTGCAGTGTAGTGTATTACATTGTACAGTGTAGTGTAGTGCAGTGTAGTGTATTACATTGTACAGTGTAGTGTAGTGCAGTGTAGTGTATTACATTGTACATTGTAGTGTAGTGCAGTGTAGTGTATTACATTGTACATTGTAGTGTAGTGCAGTGTAGTGTATTACATTGTACAGTGTAGTGTAGTGCAGTGTAGTGTATTACATTGTACATTGTAGTGTAGTGCAGTGCAGTGTATTACATTGTACAGTGTAGTGTAGTGCAGTGTAGTGTATTACATTGTACATTGTAGTGTAGTGCAGTGTAGTGTACTACATTGTACAGTGTAGTGTTGTGCAGTGTAGTGTATTACATTGTAAATTGCAGTGAAATGTAGTGTATTACATTGTACAGTGTAGTGTAGTGCAGTGTAGTGTATTACATTGTACATTATGGTGTAGTGCAGTGTAGTGTATTACATTGTACATTGTGGTGTAGTGTAGCGTAGTGTAGTGTAACGTAGTGTGGTGTAGTGTAGTGTAGTACATTGTACATTGTGGTGTAGTGCAGTGTAGTGTATTACATTGTACATTATGGTGTAGTGCAGTGTAGTGTATTAGATTGTACATTGTAGTGTAGTGTAGTTAGTGTAACGTAGTAGTGCTGTAGTGTAGTACATTGTACATTGTAGTGCACTGTAGTGTAGTATAGTGCAGCTTAGTGCAGTGTATTGTAGTGTATTACATTGTACATTCTAGTGTAGTGCAGTGTAGTGTAGTGAACTAGTGTAGTGTAGCACTTTTTCCTAACAGCGGATTTATCTGCATGAATGTCCGAATCTGCTCTTCCCGGGGAGAGAGCATGTTGCCACAGCGTAGCGCCACTCTTTTTTTTTTCTTTTTTTTCTGTCTGCAACTGTGTTTTGCTTTACCATCAAAGTGAGTTTTTCTACACAATTTGGCCAAGGACTACCCTTTCGTCACCGTGGGTTCTTTCACGTAAAATGTGCTTGCTAGCTAAGTGCGCGCTGCGCACACGGGACCACGGTTTATCATGTCATCCGAATGACAAGCATCCAGACCACCACTAAAGGTTTAGTGGACGATGGGAAGGGTGGTGGTGTAAAATTCCCGGTCCGCATGATTATGGGAATCAAACCCGTGGACACACGTATCCTGGTCGTGCGCATTATCACTGGGCCACCGCGGATCCCTTGGGTTCTTGGGAGTAGCCGGGATCTCTAAAAAAAAAAAAAAACCAACAAGAGGCAAGGCCTTCAAGACTCACTTGTGATACACTTTTTTTTTTTTTAAATCCAAGCTTTTTATGTATTGAGTATGATTTCAAAATGTAGTGTTTAAGATGAGAAAGATCAGTTTAAAGCAAATTAAGTCCCCTAGCATTAATTACAGAGTAATTTCCCTTTTTTACTATCTGCACCAAAACGTTTGCAAAATAAATAAAACTTCCATGCTTAGCAAAAAAAAGTTCCTGTTTGAACAAAAAATGATAATAATGACTGCTCTTGTTGTTGGGTCAGAATATCAGATCAAAGTGCCAAGTTTAGAGAATACAAAAAATATAAATATAACAGCAAATGCAGTTTGCATATAAATAATTAGGCTTCATTTTTTTTGTGCCCATCCCAGAGGTGCAATATTGTTTTAAACAAGATGATTGGAAAGAACTGAATTTTTCCTATTTTTATGCCAAATTTGGTGTCAACTGACAAAGTATTTGCAGAGAAAATGTCAATGTTAAAGTTTACCATGGACACACACACACACACACACACACACACACACAACCTAACACCGGGTTAAAACATAGACTCACTTTGTTTACACAAGTGAGTCAAATATTGAGCATTAAAAAAAACCCTCTCTTATGAACGTACAATGCACTGAAGCTTCAAACAGCACAGTCACCGACGAAGAAGACTGTCCCACTCCTCCCCAGACTGGAACTCGAGACCACGGACAACATTGACCCCTGTGCACCACAACCACACACAGCCCACTCACTCATGCACACCACACCACTTGAGCCACCATTCCGTCAGTAAACACTGTGGCCGCCTACCGAGTTCGAATACATTATCCACTAATCACTGACAACTTATAAATGTCGATGCCTCTCCGATTTTTGCAAACGTACAAACTGGCTGCCACGCAGTATATTACCCACACACGGCCGACCACGAGGGCTCCTAAATATTACCTCCCCTACTCCACCTCCCACCCCCAGACTCTTGTGGGGGGGAGAGAGAGCCGTGCCCAGCTCTCGCATGTCGAAGGGAGACAATAAGCCGATGCTGCCACGAAGGGACGGAAACCCTCCGCAAGGGACATCACTCCTGTCGTCATGGAAGCTGGCCAGCTGGGAGAGGAGCGGAGCCAGAAGTGTGATGTATAACTGGGGCCAGCAGACAGACGTGTGTGTTGCGGTGTGCACGCGCTAGAACGTTCCCTGCCCAGCCTGGCGTCCCGGGGCCGTATTCAAGGCAAACTTCATTTTGCCTTAAGGCAAATTACCCACCTTGACATGGTAGGGACCCGCGGGTACAGTTTACCTTGAAGGTTAAGTTAACTTCATATTCAAGACACACCCAGGCCGCTAACCCATTATCCATAATTTTTTTTTTTTAATCCTGGTGATTCCCTTCTGTGCATTGCTCTTCTTCTCACCCCACTATAGTTCAGAGCATTGAAGTGTAGCGCAGTGTAGTGTAGAGAGTTAGCAAAACACGTGCTATCCGCAAAGCACGCCTGTTTTCCCTCAGAAACAGAAATGCTACAAAAAAGGATCAGGTTGTAAGGGCAAATTTGCCTTCGAGTTTGTAGACCCACGGGAAGGCTCTTGTGCTCCTGAATACCGGATATTGCTTACCCTCGGACAGTTTGCCAAGTCTCAGGCAGATTACCCGCATATATACATTTGACCCGCAAGCACAATGGTCTCTTGATACGGCCCCTGCTGTCCTCTTTCCATTTCTCCTTTTCCCTGCTCTCTCTCTCTCTCTCTCTCTCTCTCTGTGTCTCTCTCTCTCTCTCACCAGCCGCCGTGGCGAAGTGGTTAGCGCCGCGGACTGACGGCTGGGAGGACGCGGGTTCGAATCCCAGAGGAGGTGGGTTTTTCGGCCCGTGGTCGGCTCCTACCCAGAGTTGATTGTGCTGTGGGCTTAAATGGGGAGACTGGGACCACACAGTCGAGTGTCATCCACTTCAAGGATGCGTCTTTGGGTGTGTTGCTCTAATTACCTGACCAACACTGCAAGTGTCTGTATCTCTCGGGCCTGGTTAACGTCGGGATATCATTATGACAGGAAGCGTAGAGTACAGCCTTGTCACGCAGTCCCAAACCAAAATGGACCTCCATAGCAACATCGTCATCGTCATCCTCCTCCTCCATCATCATCATCATCTCTCTCTCTCAACTCTGTGTAAGTCATTGGGGCGCTGCACGGAAGAACTGTTCACCAGATTCATCCAGGCCTGTCTCCTAGTTGTGTGTCAAAGCCTGACGATCTGCTATGCTAGCCAAAACCAGCCTGTGGCCTGCCATCAGTGTAGGGCTTCATCCCTTTTTGCCCTTCGAAAGAAAGAAAGAAGTGAGGGAGGACACTGTCAGGTCCAATTTCTTTTCCAAGTGTTGTTTCATGGGGGGCATCTTTGGGGAATTTACACTTTTTTTTTCTTTTTCTTTTTTTTTTTTTTTTTGGTATCACTCATGTTTCCATGTTACCAGTGCCGACATTTTTTTCTTTCTTTTTTTCTGCGTGTGTGTGTGTGTGTGTGTGTGTGTGTGTGTGTGTGTGTGTGTGTGTGCGTGTGTGCGTGTGTGTGTGTGTGTGTTACTAGTGCCGATCTTTTTTTTTCTGTGTGTGTGTGTGTGTGTGCGTGCGTGCGTGCGTGTGTGTGTGTGTGTGTGTGTGTTCGTTTCGTTTATTTATTTATAGTCTGTTCATCTAAGATGATGACATTAGACTGAAAATAAATGATATTATTGATATTATTAATATTATTATTATTTGGATTATTGTCATTTCTATCATGATGTTGATGATTCATTAGAAATGTGTGTGTGTGTGTGTGTGTGTGTGTGTGTGTGTGTGTGTGTGTGTGTGTTGCAGTGGTTTAGCGTACACTTATGGATCAGTCCGCACGCTCTGAAAGCTGAAACTTCCAGCAAAATTCCAGCTTTTTAATTTCCCAGACCTACCGATGTTCAATTCATGATGAGAATCTTTTAAGAAAAACAAATAGCACGTTTCCGGGTTTCTTCTCCTTCTCCTTCTTCTTCTTCCACTTGTTTGATTGTTGTCAAATTTGTTGAGTTCGTTGAAAAAATGCATTGCTGTACGTGGTTGAATAATATGGTGGTGAAAAGACAGATTTTTATCTTGGACAATGACCATCAAAACTTGACAGTTCAATTAGTTTTTTGTTGTTGTTGTTTTTTACTTTGCATTGTATTCTCCAGAAGAGAAAAAAAACTCGCTTCATTAGTCTTCCAAATCTGACATTTCCATTTCATCCAGCAAAGATGACAATAATTGTCATAAATAGTTGTTTCGTTTGTTTTCTTCACATGAACGACTTCCTTTTTTTTTCTTTTTCTTTTTTTACGAAGTCCAATAATCATTTCCATTTAACTGAACTGTTTATTACAGCTTCTTATGTTATCTATCTTTGATTCCACAATCCTTCCAGCATGGTTTCCTCCAACTCACCATACAGCCACCCTTCCACCTCTCCTACCGTTTTATTGATTTACGTTTAACTCACTCAGTACGGCCAGTCCTCTCCTCTCCTCCACTCAGACCCCTCGGATGTCCAGTGGGTGTCTGAATGACCCAACCTTTAGCTTCCGTCGTCAGAATTGTGGTATTCTTTGTCAACATTCACCTCTTCAGTATAAGACCCTTCCGCTTGCAATATTTTGATGATGGTAGTTGGAGTGAAACGCTGTTATCGTCGGCTCTTTCGCCGTTCGTATGGAAAGCGTTAAATGAGAACATTGAAGTGTGAATATGAATACGTTAACTGGATTCCTCCTCCTCCTCCTCTTCCTCCTCCTTCTCCTCCTCCTCCTCATCATCATCATCGTGGCATCCGTTGTTCACATACACTGAGTACATCGCAAACCAGGTCACCTCAAACACTATCGGCAGATTTTAAAATGCTTCACTTACAGTGTCAACTCAACACGGCAGGATTACACTAAGGTTTAATCTCCCTTAGCAGAGAAGACAACAGACTCATAGGATAACGATAAGTTACCATGTTTTTTTTTGTTTTGTTTTTTTGTGGTTTTTTTTGTCTGTTTTGTTTTGTTTTTTTGCTATTCGGGTTAATCAATTAAAATGTTTGAGGAGAATAAAAGAAAAAGAAAAGAAAAAAAACCCAAAAAAACTGGTATCAGTTCACCAGATAACACAGTAAACTTTGAAGCACAAATTCCTTGCTCCGCAATCTCTTTGAGTTTCAGTTTTGTCCCGAAGGACGTAGGAAACGAGATTAAATTTTTTTTAAAACATAAATAAAAAATAAAATTATATATATATATAGCCGCCAACAAGACAAACTGATGAAGTCCCCGGGAACAGGGCTGTTTTAATTTCCCTCGGTGTAAACCCGACCTACGCGAGTAACGAGAGTAGTGAAACACAGCACCCGTCGAACAGCTCTTGAAATTAAAAAAAAAAAAAAAAAAAAAAGACCTGATAGTTTCGTTCTTGATTACTTTTTTTGTTTCTCTTCGTATATATATCGTATAAATATATATGTATAATATATATATATATATGTATGTATGTATGTATGCATATATGTATGTATATGCATAAATATATGTATGTGTGCATGTATGTATGTGTGTGTGTGTGTGTGTGTGTGTGTGTGTTTGGTTTTCACACTCACACACATGCAAACACGTTCACACACGCACGCACGCACGCACTCATGCACACACACACACACACACACACACACACACACACATGCACACGTGTCAACACGGTGCTCTCAACCACTAATACAGCAAATGGCCTTTCATGAATAACCATCATCATCATCATCATCATGGCAATGATAGTAATGATAATAACAGTAGTAGTAGTAGCAGTAGTAGTAGTAGTAACAACAACGATAATGACATTGACCCACAAACGAGGGAGGTTGTTTGTGTTTTCATTTAAATTAGTCCGGGGTAGATTATATGGGTCACAATATATGGGGGAACGTTGTGAAGGTGGCACCGTGTGACCAGGTTTGATACTGATGTCAGAAACCAAACGTCATGGAATGGGGAAGGGGGGAGGTTCGGGTGTGTGTGGGTGGGGGGGGGGGGATAGTCGTGGGTATTATGAGTGCAGCGACCCACTCACTTTAGCGATAAGTGATCGGTCTGCTCTATGGTCAGTTATTAGCGTCGATAGGTAGAAAAACAAAACAGTTGTGTGTGTGTGTGTGTGTGTGTGTGTGTGTGTGTGTGCGTGTGTGTGTACGTGTGTGTGTGTGTGTGTGTGTGTGTGTGTGTGTGTGATAATCATGATCGAAATCATAAGTTAAAAGAAAAGTCAAACAAGTATCCCACGTGCACAGCAAAGTGACATCAGCCAGGCAGTGAACTAAATATCCACACATCATTCACGCAGTCATAAAACGGAGCACCCACGCACGCACAGTCAGACGAATGCATGCATACACATCCACACATACACACACGCACACGTACGCATGTACGCACGCACGCACGCACACGCGCGCGCGCACGCACACACACACACACACACACACACACACACACACACACACGCACGCACGCACGCACGCACGCACGCACACGCACACACATTGTCGATATCCATTCAGAACAAAAAAAATTCAAAGACAGATAACAGTGAAAAAACAAAAATCCATGTATATAACCTTAGATACAAAAAGAATTCCCTGTGGTAAGAAACCACAAATGCATGTATATATCACCTTAGACACAAACGACTTCCCTGGATAAAACAGACGTTTGGAGAGAAAAGATACAAGATTTGAAATACGCCCTATTGTCTCAATGAATGGCAGCAGATAACAAGAAAGGGGCGGGGGTCGGGGGGCAGGGGGGTATGGTTGTGGAAACGATCTTTGTAGCTCAACCGTACATTACTGGATAATACCAATTATGATGGTAGTGGAAACGATCTTCAGTGTAGATGAATCATACTTTATTGGATAATTCCAACTAAACAATGGATACTTCTGGATTATCTCCATGATTATGACGCCAGTTGACTGCCTGCGATTTCAACCCAAAACGGATATGAGTGATCTGATGATCTTCCGTTTACAAAATATACAAGCAGGCAGATACATACAAACACGATACTGTAGATATGGATTTCTTTGTAACTCAGTTCCCAGGGAGGGTGCGTCGCGGAAGAGTGCCGGGGATAGACGTTGGACTCCTGATCCAGCTAGCTCGCGTATTTTTTGACTCACTTGTGTAAACAAAGTGAGTCTATGTTTTAACCCGGTGTTCGGTTGTCTGTGTGTGTGTGTGTGTGTGTCTGTGTGTGTCTGTGTGTGTCTGTGTGTCTGTGTGTCCGTGGTAAACTTTAACATTGACATTTTCTCTGCAACTACTTTGTCAGTTGACACCAAATTAGGCATGAAAATAGGAAAAATTCAGTTCTTTCCAGTCATCTTGTTTAAAACAATATTGCACCTCTGGAATGGGCACAAAAAAAAATAAAAAATGAAGCCTAATTATATGCAAACTGCATTTACTGTTATATTTATATTTTTTGTATTCTCTAAACTTGGCACTTCGATCTGATATTCTGACCCAACAACAAGAGCAGTCATTATTATCATTTTTTGTTCAAACAGGAACTTCTTTTGCTAAGCATGGAAGTTTTATTTATTTTGCAAACGTTTTGGTGCAGATAGTAAAAAGGGAAATTACTCTGTAATTAATGCTAGGGGACTTAATTTGCTTTAAACTGATCTTTCTCATCTTAAACATTACATTTTGAAATTATACTCAATACATAAAAAGCTTGGATTTTTTTTTAAAGTGTATCACAAGTGAGTCTTAAAGGCCTTGCCTCTCTTGTCTGTGAATGATATAATTATGTTTCAAGTAGTAAAGCTTTATGAGGTTCAGCAAGACCAGTGTATGTTGTCCTGGACTCCTGTTTTAAGACAATCTTGTCAAGAACGGCGGCAACAAACAATAACACCAACAT
Organism: Babylonia areolata; assembly: GCF_041734735.1. Lineage (NCBI taxonomy): Eukaryota > Metazoa > Mollusca > Gastropoda > Neogastropoda > Buccinidae > Babylonia > Babylonia areolata. The sequence goes on along the minus strand of NC_134878.1, from coordinate 58,174,378 downwards.
CAACGACAACACCAATGACAATAACAACTACACCATCATCAGGTAACAGTAGCAACAATAACAACAATGCAACAGTAATAATAATAATAATAATAGCTACAGCAGCGGATTGTAAACAAAAGCTGATTGAAGAAGAAAAAAACAGAATACATCGTAAATTAACAAAGCCCGCCAGCCAAAACACGACTGGCCACCGGCCAGTAATTAGCTAAACAGCCAAAAAATAAAGGGCAATAAAGAAGATAGAGGTTCTGATTAAAGCCAGACTAAGACATGTCGTTCGTCATACACACACACGCACACACGCACACAGAGGCAAACCAGCAAGGGAAGCAACCAGTCCTTTTAAAGTACCAAGAGGAGTTATTTGCTATTTCCCCTCGAGAGAAGCAACCAGTGATAGCCTTGCAATAACTACAGCTGAACCGTCACGACCCCCCAGCCCCATTCTCCTCCAGACTAGTTGTCGCCCTAACAGAAAAAAATATTATACAAACATCTTCTGAACTGTCCTGTCTGAAGTATATTATCTGAAACATTTATGATATAGCTATACTTTAATATAAAAAAAATGTTTTTAAATAAAATAAAAAAGAGGATATTTTCTGTTCATTCAAATTTCGATCATATAGTCGCTAATGAACTTGTGTAGATTCACATTTTGAAAGGGGGAAAATTTAAATGCGCCTTTAAAAAAGAAAAGAAAAAAAAAGCAAGCCTTAAAATCGAGGTAAAATGAGAGAGAGAGAGAGAGAGAGAGAGAGAGAGAGAGAGGGGGTGCAGGGGAGGACAATCAAGGTGAAAGTGCTGAGATTTAAATCAAGATTTATTTCCCTTCACAAACTTCACGCGGGTCCTACTTTCCTTTAAAAAAAAATTCTTTTTATTTCAATAATATCATTCCATTCTATTCTTAATGCATCTACTCATCCATTTACTTATATCGTTTATTTATTTATTTCATTACGCTTATGTTGATGTGTATATATTATACAAACCTAGTGTAGGCTCTCACAGACATGAACGGAGCTTTAGGTTTTATACATAGGTCAGACCTCTTTGGTTTTTTCCCAGCAGATATGGTGTAGCGTAAATGGATCAGTCACGCTTTTAACACATCATAGAAAACCAAAGCTTACAGCAACACACACAGGCCTACAATGGCAACTGTATCTTTTTTTAAAGAAGCTAAACAAAACGAGAATATTGGTGCGATTGTTTATTATTGTAGAACACATGAACAACAACAACAACAAAAACCCGGGTATTTCAAATACAGTTATTTTAGATGGGAGTGTGTGTCCTGTCCTACCCTGTCCTGTCATGTCATGTCCTACCGTACCATGCATTGCCCTGCCCTGCCCTGCCCTGCCCTGCCCTGCCCTGCCTTGCCCTGTCCTGTCCTACCGTGCCCTGTCAATTCCTGCCTTATATTGTCATGTCTTACCCAGTCCAGTCCTGTCCTGTCCTGCCCTGTCTTGTCCTACCCAGTCCTGTCCTATCACATGACCTGTCTTGCCCTGTCTTCCCTACCCTTCCCTGTCCTGTCCTGCCCTGCACCGCCCTACCTAGTTCTGGTCTATCATGGCCTGACCTGCCCTGTCGTGCCCTGTACTGTTTTACCCCACCCTTCCCTGCCCTGAAGTACCCTTCCTGCCCTGCCCTGTGCTCTTGCCCTGCTGTATCCTGTCCTGTCCTGCTCTACCCTGTCCTGCCCTGTTCTGTCCTGTCCTGCCCTGCTCTACCCTGTCCTGTCCTGTCCTGCTCTACCCTGTCCTGTCCTGTCCTGCCCTGCTCTACCCTGTCCTGTCCTATCCTGTCCTGCCCTGCTCTACTCTGTCCTGTCCTGCCCTGCCCTGCCCTGTCCTGTCCTGCCCTGTCCTGTCCTGCCCTGTCCTGTCCTGCCCTGCTCTACCCTGCCCTGTCCTGTCCTGCCCTGCTCTACCCTGTCCTGTCCTGCCCTGCTCTACCCTGTCCTGCCCTGTCCTGTCCTGCCCTGCTCTACCCTGTCCTGTCCTGCTCTACCCTGTCCTGCCCTGTTCTGTCCTGTCCTGCCCTGCTCTACCCTGTCCTGTCCTGCCCTGCTCTACCCTGTCCTGTCCTGACCTGCCCTGTCCTACCCCACCCTTCCCTGTCCCGCCATGTCCTGTCCAACTTTACCTTGTCCTCATTGCCTCGTCGTGCCTTCCTCCGCACTCCTTTCACGAAGCCAGCTCCTGCACACGGTGGCTCGGCAACGGGCGACGCACCCAGTCCAGCATCTGGGTCATGGTGACCTGCCAGACGTTGGGGTCAGCGTTCACCTCCTTCAGGAAATCCCTCAGCCCCTGCAGACTGGCCGACACTTCTGATTGTTCAGTGATACATAACGACACTTCTCATTGTTAAATGATAAATACGATACGGTAGCTTGATGAATCTAGATTAAAGTTTTGTTGTTGATTTTTGTTGTTTGAGGGGTGTTATCATGGAAGGTAGGGGGTGGGGGGCGGGGGGGGGGGGGACAGACAGCAGACAGACAGAGAAAGAGGCAGAGATAGTTCTCGCCCTTTCTTACAGTTTGAATGGAAAACCACACTAAGCGTATAAATCATCCGGTCGAGACGATAGATAAACCGTGGTCCCGTGTGCAGCACGCACTTGAAAAAGAATAGGTAAACAAATATATATATATATATATATATGTGTGTGTGTGTGTGTGTGTGTGTGTGTGTGTGTGTGTGTGTGCAATCAAAGCCTGACCAAGCGCGCAGGATTACGACGCTGCTAAAAGACATTTGCTTAGCAGATGTGGTGTCGGTAAATGGATTTGTCCGAACGCAGTGACTCCTCTTTGAGAAACTGAAACTGAAACAGACAGAGAAAGTGAAATAAAGGTCAAGAAGGATTGTATGAGTTCAGTAAACCCCGACACACACACGCGCGCGCGCGCGCGCGCGCTCGCACTCTTACACAAACGCATGCACACACACACACGTACACAATCGCACGCATACACACATACACACACGTATTCACACACACACATACACACACACATACATACATACACAAACACACACACACACACACACACACACACACATACACACACACACACACACACACACACACACACACACACACACACACACAAGGTTCCACTTCAATATCAAGCTTTATTTAACCTTTAGTCATGCCCACAACTACTACTCAACGAAACCGAATTTATCCATACCCCCTCGAATAGAAACAATAACTAAAACTACATTAACTACTGCTGCTACTACTACTATTACTACCACTACTACTATTACTACTTTTACCACCACAACTAATACTGCTACTACCAATAATGGTAATATAAAAAAAATGTAGCAATAGTGTAATAGTAGTAGTTGTTGTTGTTGCTGTTGTAGTAGTAGTTGTAATAGTAGTAGTTGTTGTAGTAGTTGATGATGATGTTGTTCTTGTTAATATTGTTGTAGAATGTGCAAAGCAATAAATTTAGTCGAAGGGAAAACAAACTAAAGCGTTGCGTGTGTGTGTGTGTGAGTGTGAGTGTGTGTGTGTGTGTGTGTGTGTGTGTGTGTGTGTCTGTGCCTGTGTGTGTGTGTGTGTGTCAGTGTGTGTGTGTGTGTGTGTGTGTGTGTGCTTGCGCGCGCGCGCGCGTGTATGTGTGTGTGTGTTTGTGTGCAGAGCAGTGCAAAATGCTGCAGTGAGGCATGTTACAAGAATCTCGAAGTTTGAAACACACCCGGGTCGTTTCACGGAGACTTCACTGGCTTCCGATCCAGAAACGTATCCGTAACAAAAATGATCTCTCTCTCTCTCTCTCTCTCTCTCTCTCTATATATATATATATATATATATATATATATATATATATATATATATATATATATTCCAAATTCAAGTAAAAGAAAATTTCCCTCTGGATTTTAACTGAGCTTCTTCCTTCACTTTCACTTCCCCTTTCTTTTCCCCTACCTCTGAAATCTGTTTCAAGATGTCTGATTGATATTCTCAAGCCAAGAGACATTCAAATGTATATACCGTTGATATTAGTCAACGAGCCTCAAGGTCTGTTGCTCTTCATTTGGAAATCGATGCCTGATGTCATTACATAAACATCTTCTCTGGTTCCATTATTTACTTTCCAAATTCATGCATTTTATACCTTTGCACCTTCTGTCTAACACGGTTGTAGTGTCCGTGTATGCGCGTGTGGGGAGGAGGGGGGGGAGAGGAGGGGAGGGGGGGTTGCGTGCGTGTGTGTACGTGTGTATGTGCATATGGGTACATACTACCAAAGTGTGGAATCTTCACACGGCCTATATGAATCACGTCCATTTCACTCCGTACAAAACGGGATGGATGAGGGTGGGTTGAGGGTAGTAAAGGAGATGATTCGTGTGTACCAGCAAGTAAAGAGATAGGGAGTGAGACAGAGAGAAAGAGAAGAGAGAGAGGGGGAGTGAGGGGGAAGAAACTGAGAGACAGAGAGGGATGCGAATACGAACACGAACGATTTATTCGTGAAGGGATGTGCATGGCTATATACAAACCAATCACAGCCATATCAAATGTTGTACATACATATCACTGGTCATGTCAAACAAATACATCGTCAAGACAATACGTTATCTCTGGATCTGAAATGCATTGGACAAGGAAACTGACCAATTCCGAACATCGTTATATCTAATGGATGATACCAACAAAGTTAACTTTAAAAAGTCACATGGATTTCGGTAATATTTTGAAGGAATACGCTTTTGTCTGATATCACTTAGTGCTGAACAACACAAGACAAATGCATCTCGTCTTCCTTGGATTGTTTACAAAATGGACAAATTAAATCACTTACATCAAACTATCTATATCTATAATGATGTACATTTAAATCAGATGTATCCATCGAAATCTGGTCGTTATGTATTTCAAATGTTTGTCCATGACAGACAAAAGATAAGGTTTTACTTCATGGGCGTTACGAAAAGTTCTATATATACTAAATCTATCACTAAACTGAATATGTTCCTGCAATTTTTGCAATCTGCAATCAATTAATCGTAGACGAAATACAGTAATAAATGCATTGACACTTCCAACACCCTGGTTATCCATAGTTTACTAAGCTCATATTCAAACAAACAATTACGCACATCAGAAACTCACTTCTTTTTTCCCCTAGCATCTAACTCTTGTAACATTTTGTAGGCTTTACGAGGTAATCAAAACTCTCCCAGTTGTAATAATTTAAACTAGTAACGAATACAATAAACAACTGAGTTTATATATCGGGGTTTTATCAGCTTCACCGTATATCAGATCATTAGGTGTGTACATGTCTACACCCAGAAATTTCTTCGATGCAAATAGATGTACAGACACAATATTCACAGCAGCTTTGTTTAACCCCCATATTTCTGAACCATACTGTACCACGGTCTGTACTTGTGTCAATTTTTTCATTAAAAAATACGGAAATGTTATTAAATTGTAATATGGTTTTCATAATACACGATAAAGCATTTTTGCCCTGCTGGCAAGGTCTTTGCAAGTAGTAACAAAACTTAAACGCGTTGTGAACAATATCCCCAGGTATAAAATTGTGTACACATAAACTACAGGAATTGTAACGCTGTTGTATATCCTTCTCTCCCTTATACATGAATATACACCTTTTTGAAAACTAATAATGTTACTTTTGGTCATATCTTTACTTGAAGTGTTGATGCAGCATTTGTAAATCATTAAGCTCTGTAAACCAATGGCTGTTTCAGACCAAAAAACTAACAAAAAACAAAACAAAACAAAAAACCAATATCATCAGCCAAAATGAGGATGAATAGTTCAAAAGCATCAAAGAAAATTTGGCACCATGTCTTCCATTGTTTAATATTTCTAAAGCCAGTTCGTTTATAAAAAGAGAAAATAAATTCGGGCTGCACACATCTGCTTGTTTAACCCCAGTTGTACAATGAATAACATCTGTTAATTGAGCGCCCCACTTATTCCTGCATTTTACATATACATTCTCCTGAAACATTTGAATAGTTTACCTTTTACAATCATTTTTAATAAAATAGTCCACAACAAATTACGGTTTATGGAGTCAAATGCCTTTTCAAAGTCTACGGCTACATAGAACTTGCGATTGAGAGAAAACTGTCGTTGATTACCCACCTTTAGACCCAGGTTGACGTTCACCTGTGATATTATGTTCCTTTAGACATTTTTGTAATCTGCTATTTATAATTGTACTATCGAGCTTGCTACTAATATCGCTTAGAGAAATCTCTCTGTAATTATTAGAATTGTTAGCATCACCTTTCTTGAATAATGGCAAAACAAAAGATCCCGTTCAGCATTGTGGGCACACGCCCTTATCATATAAAACATTAAATAGTTTTAGGAAAAACTGAACTACCTGATCGCACGATTTTTTGTAAAGTTCACTGATTATACCATCAGGACCAGGAGCCTTACGTTTTTTTAGTTTTATAAATGGTAACAAAACTTCTTCAACAGATATTGGACGATTTATATACTCATCACCATCATCATCTCCAGGCTGGTAATTATAAGTTACTATTTTTTTCTAATAACATTTTGAAATGACTGGACCAGATGTGAACAAAGATACTATTTCTTGGCTGTTTCCTTTTAACTGAGACTTTATGGATCGTATCTCAAAACTCTTTCTGATTTGTCATTGAAGACTCAAGTTTATCAAGCAATAGATCATTAAATTGCGGTTTTTTTTCTCTTTAACAAATGTTTGTATTCACATCTAGCTATGGTATATTCACTACCTATAGCAACATCGTCGGAACGATGAAATCTCCTTAACAGTCGCCTTATTTTCCTTTGAGCATTCTTACATTCGTGGTCAAACCAGTCGCTAGACGTTTCAGTATTGTTAACACAGATACATTTGCTGTTCCTTGTTTACATATGGTCTAAATCTAGTCTTTAAATACCATGAAATTCACTAGAATCATAAACTGTGGAAAAAAAACGGTTTCTAGACGGTATGAAATGGCCATTAACACTGCATCCAGAATCACAAATATATGCATAGTGACCCTCAAGGTCTCCCTTACATATACCTTTTGAATAATCATTTCTAAAGTAGTACACATATTTAACAATAACTTGCCATAGTTATCTATAATTGAATCTCGTGAGCAACGACCGTAGGTAAGTGAGCGACTTCCGTGTTGTGTGTCAGAAACATAGTAAGGAGAACAATCCTGTGAAATGTTTGACGTTCTGCTATTTACATCACCACAAAGAATGGTGTAAACATCTTTATTTTTTTTTAAAAGACAACATTTTTCGAGTAAAAGTATTCCGATATCAAGATTGAAATGAACATAAAATGAAGACCCTTCAGGAGGAACATTTGCACAAACATAAATGACACCTTTACTTGTTCCAAATACTTTCTTGTCGATCAACAAGACACAAACGTTTGCATATATTACATCTATCATCTTTACATAAGGAATTAATTTATTTTTCATGAAGCAAATAATACCACCTGATCTCCTGCGGGTTTACAAAATGCCTTGTATCCAGCAAACATATTGGAATTGGAGCTGTCCACAAATGTTTCAACCAAACACACAAAATCAAAATCACAAAGAAGTGAAACAAAATCATTAGTTCTCATTTTAGAAAGTAAACCATTTATGCTCCAGAGAAAAAAATGGAAAGGGGCGTTTATTTACAGAGGTGCATTTATTACAATACTATTCTGTCGAAACGCTGTCACATAGACACATGATGGGGAGGAATCACAGAACAAATAGGAAAATGTGTAGACCATGAGCAAATTGAAAACTACCTATGTATATAGAGATATGCTAATATCATCAGAATCAGAATAACTCTGTTATCTTA
>NC_134878.1:58156485-58161485 GCF_041734735.1 Babylonia areolata | reverse complement strand
TTACGTGCAAGTTCTGTACACATTAGTCTGCACGCTTCTGAACTACAGAACGTTTACAACAAAACAACAACAACAACAAATCAACAACAACAACAACGAAAAGATCTTTAAGCTGCATGTATGATGATGATGATAACAATAACAAAAAAAACAACAACAACAACAAAGAAGAAGGAGAAGAAGAAGAAAGAAGGAGAACAATTCTTATAGAGCAAAATTAAATTTCCTGAAAAAAAAACCCAAACAATTCTTAATGTTCTGTGCACAAGAAGATATATGTGAAACAAACAACAACAACAAAAAGCACCAAAAAAAAGGAAAAGGAACAGTTTCACAATACAGACAATAAAAGCACATATCCCCTTACACACACACACACACACACACACACACACACGCACGCGCGCGCGCGCACACACACACACACACACACACACACACACACACACACACATCACTGTGTGGAGGAGGTATGTAATCCCACAGAAATAGCCTGCTGGATGTTGTTGAAGACGTGGGCAGAGTCGGGGTGGAGGGTGCAGGGAGGAAAGGTGGGGTGGGGCAGGGAGAGAGAGGAGGGGGTGGGGGGTGCAGGGAGGAAAGGTGGGGTGGGGCAGGGAGAGAGAGGAGGGGGTGGGGGGTGCAGGGGGGGGAAGGTGGGGTGGGGCAGGGAGAGAGAAGAGGGCGTGGGGGGCCGGAGGCAGCAAAGAAGAAAAACAACAACAAAATGAATGAATAAATAAATGAATGAATAAAATAAATAAATAAACAGATAAATAAATAATTCAATGAATGAATGAAGAGATCAATAAATAAATAAAACATTCCATAGCCCACTCACAGATGCCCAGCTACTGTACAGCCCGGACACAAAGAAGGTGGCGGCCGTGGAGCAGTTGTTGGGGTTCTTGAGACCGTCGCTAAACAGCTGTTGGAAGTGGGGGAAGTTGGACGTGGTGACGGCGTCATCGAACGTCAGCACCACCATCTGGGGCACCTCAGCGGCGAGCAGGTTGCCGGGAATGTCCGCGCCCACGCAGCGACAGTCGGGCAGCTGACAGGTCGTGGAGTTGCACGTGCCTGCCGAACACACACACACACACACACACACACACCACGTGACTGGTTGTGGTTTACATCATAAGGATTTTGTTCCTGCCCCGGGAATGGTGTTGGGGTGGGGTGGTGGTGGAGGGGTTCGGGGGCTAGGAGTGTGTGTGTGGGGGGGAGGGGGGTGTATCTAAAGTTTAATGTATAAAGTCTACAAAAGCAACAAAGTTTAGAGTTTCTACTGAAATATTTTGAAAACCAAAGTCATGAAGGGTGAGTTTCCATCCTTACCCGTTCGACTATAGCCTGTTCTGAATCAGGCTTGCTGCTCATCATTTTTTGTCTCCCTTTGCTAACATTCGGTGAGTAGAGAGAGAGAGAGACAAGACAAGCACTGGTGTGCTTTTTTTTACATCCAGTCCCCGCCCTGAATAGGGTCTACACTACACAATATTTAATAAAAATGAAAGCATGGTGTTAGTAGAGATACATAACAGAGGAAAAATATATACATAAATCAAAACAAAACAACCACACACACACACACACACACACACACACACAATGAGATAGACAGAGACAGAGATAGAAGAAGAAGAAGAGGAAGAGAAATCGAGAGGAACGGAGAGAGAAGAGGTTAACAAAACCACAAACACACTGAGGCAAAGAAACAAACAAAGGAAGTAAACGAACAAAAAAACAAAACAAAAAAGCCTCAGGACACAGAAGCAAGCGGGGCCAACACACACACACACACACACACACACACACACACACACACACACATCCACATGTTTGCTCACACACGTGTTGCTGTGTTGTGCACGTTCCTGATTGATTTCTTTTTTGTACGTTTGTTTGCTCTCTCAAGTGAGAGAGCAAACAAACGTACAAAAAAGAAAGAGTGAGAGAGCAAACAAACGTACAAAAAAGAAATCAATCAGGAACGTGCACAACACAGCAACACGTGTGTGAGCAAACATGTGGATGTGTGTGTGTGTGTGTGTGTGTGTGTGTGTGTGTGTGTGTGTGTGTGTGTGCGTGTGTGTGTGCGTGTGTGTGAGTGTCCGTGTGTGCAGGTGTTTGTGAGGGTATGGTGCTCTGGTACGCGTGTGTAAGTGTGTAGGCATGTCAGTATGTCCGAACAGAATTCTATGCTAGAAAATACGAAATATCTTAATGCTTATGCAATTGTGTGTGTGTGTGTGTGTGTGTGTGTCTGTAAGGGAGGAGCACCTATATATATATATATATATATATATATATATATATATATATATATATATATATATATATAGTGTGTGTGTGTGTGTGTGTGTATGTGTGTTTGTGTGATCGTGTGTGTGTGTGTTCTATGAAATGCATTTTGTTTTAATCTAAGCCTAATTTACTTCATAGCTTTTATAATCTGATTCATCTCTTAAGTGTGCTTTTTGACTCACTTGTGTAAACAAAGTGAGTCTATGTTTTAACCCGGTGTTCGGTTGTGTGTGTGTGTGTGTGTGTGTGTGTGTGTGTGTGTGTGTGTGTCCGTGGTAAACTTTAACATTGCCATTTTCTCTGCAAATACTTTGTCAGTTGACACCAAATTTGGCATAAAAATAGGAAAAATTCAGTTCTTTCCAGTCATCTTGTTTAAAACAATATTGCACCTCTGGGATGGGCACACAAAAAAATAAATAAATAAGCCAAATTATATGCAAACTGAATTTACTGTTATATTTATAATTTTTTTTATTCTCTAAATTTGGCACTTTGATCTGATATTCTGACACAACAACAAGAGCAGTCACTTTTATCATTTTTTGTTCAAACAGGAACTTCTTTTGCTAAGCATGGAAGTTATGTTTATTTTGCATGTCTTTGGTGCAGATAGAAAAAAAAAGGAAATTAATCTGTAATTAATGCTTGGGGGCTTAATTTGATTTAAACTGATCTTTCTCGTCTTAAACATTACAGTTTGAATTTATACTGAATACATAAAAAAAACTTGTGTGTTTTACTCTCAGTGTACAGGGCTTTCACTATGTTCATTCGCCCAAGTGGTCTTTTTCGGAAAATACTAAAATCAATACGACGAGTGGACTTTATAGATCTCTTGGCTGAGCCCTGAAGGTCATGGGCAAAAATCAACTGCGTACACATATTTATACATATTCAAAGCGCTTGCTCATGTTCTTCGCGAACGCGAACGACGCCATTTTGTTTCAAGTTGTTGACCTGCCCGTTAAATCCTATTTTCAATCCACAAAACACGATAACATGTGATGGAAAGTTGGAGAAGGAGACCGTTAAATATTTAATCAGAGAAAGATTTGTGAACGCCTCATCACTTAATGTATTATGCCCCAAACTGCCATAAAAATATCCACAGAATAGTCGGAATTCACAGTTAAAAATAATAAACCATGAGAGTTAATACCCTTGAATTGATGAAACGTAAAAATTTCCAGTCTTGACTTTCCTCAAAATGAAGTCCTTTTCACTTCATACGACGTTTAGAAGTACTTGTACTTGGCTCTACATGTTATTAGTTTACCAAAATACTCAATTTTCGTATCAACTTTAAAACTATAAAACTAGAATGAACATAAATGAGAAATTGAATCGACCATGTCAACCGGTTAGGTGTAACTAAACTTGTACATCTATATAGATCCACAGAAAACGGCTAAATGTTGTAGTGTGATTGCGGCGATAGCCACGTCTTCTTTACCGCAGACTTAAAAAGAATATCTAATTGCCCTTAAAGATTGTTTTAATGCCCAAGATACACCAGAATGATATGATTTAAACAGCGTTCTCACTGCGAATACCGCAATCGATTTATCATCCTTTAAAAAAGCATGTTTAAATGTTATATTTTTGAACGTCAGTTAAGGAGCCACAATAGTGTAATGGGTAAGACAGTTTCTTCTCACCCGAACACGCGGGGTTCGAATCTGCCGTTAGGACTTTTTTTTTCTTTTTCTTTCAACCCGAAGCTTTATAATAACAAATACAGAACACATTTTAACGATTAAATTTTTTTAAAGTGTATCACAAGTGAGTCTTGAAGGCCTTGCCTCTCTTGTTCATTCATATGAACACACTGGATGTTTTCCATTGTCAGAGAGTGGTTGGTTTAAATAATCTTTAATTGTTCAACAATGTATATGATTACAATGCAATGAATGACAAAAGAGCATCAACAAGCTTAAAGCTTATTCTGTGCTCACAACGTTGCACTTCAATTTTATCATGACGGCTGATGAACCATATTATGACTTGTATCAAATAACATTCATAAACAGTAAGTAATGAAATAATGAAATAAAACAAAAACAAACAGTACATAATATAGTAAAATAATGCTAATATCAATATCAACATGAGACCAAATCCACCACCACCAGAGTAATTGGCCTAATAGAAGAAAAACACGAAGAAGAAGAAGAAAATTTAGAAGAATGAGAGTGGTTGATATGTTTTTTAAGGCATGTTTATCGGCAACTTGATGATGTAAGGCGCTTTGAGCAGCACTGGGCCTAGATATCGCGCCATAGAAAAACTATGTATTATTACTATTATTATTATTATTATTACATCTGGCAAAGTGTTCTTCTTCTTCTTCGTTCGTAGGCTGCAACTCCCACGTTCACTCGTATGCATACGAGTAGGCTTTTACGTGTATGACCGTTTTTACCCCGCCATGCAGGCAGCCATACTCCGTTTTCGGGGGTGTGCATGCTGGGTATGTTCTTGTTTCCATAACCCACCGTACGCTGACATGGATTACGGGATCTTTAACGTGCGTATTTGATCTTCTGCTTGCATATACACACGAAGGGGGTTCGGGCACTAGCAGGTCTGCACATATGTTGACCTGGGAGATCGTAAAAATCTCCACCCTTTACCCACCAGGCGCCGTCACCGTGATTCGAAGCCGGGACCCTCAGATTGACAGTCCA
>NC_134878.1:58148985-58151485 GCF_041734735.1 Babylonia areolata | reverse complement strand
AATCCCCCCCCCCCCACCCCCACCCCCGCTGTCAGATTTTGTGTCCTCGACCAATGAGAACGAAGTTGGCAACACTGCATGAATATCAAAAGACGTCACAGCGCTGCCGTCCAGGGCGTGTGTGTGTGTGTGTGTGTGTCTGTGTGCGAGGGCGTCCGCGAGCACAAGCGTGAGAGAGAGAGAGAGTATGCACGAAATTACTTTCGTAACAGATTGTGTATGTGTACGTGGGCGAGTAGGGAGGAAGGGAGTGTGTGTACTTATATTTGTATCTGTGAGTGTGTGTTTGCGCGTGAGAGAGAGAGAGAGAATGTGTGTGTGTGTGTGTTCGCCTAAACACACACACACACACACACACACACACACACACACACACATACATACATACATACATACATACATACAAACACACACACACAAACACATACACACATACATACATACATATATACATACAAACACACACACACAAACACATACATACATACATACATATAGAGAAAGATGTATGTGCATATGTGTATGTGCGTGCGTGTGTGTGTTTGTGTGTGTGTGTGTGTGCGTGTGTGTGTGCGTGCGTGTGTAGGTGTGTGTGTGTGTGTGTTGATTAAGTACCGTTCACGTGAATCACTGTAAATGTTGTACCGTGATGCAGTAAAGTGGAAAATCTGTGAAGAGGCAATGTTCCGTGAACAGCAGACAGACGGTGGGCAGACGACTAATGTTCTTCTCACAGTGAACATGGTGATGGAGTCTCCCGTCGGACCGACGGGTGAGTAGGTAGGCAAGCTTATCTGTCGGTGTGTGTCCTCATATGGGAGAAGAGGCCGATCCTGGATGCGCAGCACTTCCCACAGGTGTTGCAAGGGAAAACGTCTCCAGAAGTTGAGCCCTGCTTCCTTCGCTCACGCTTCTCATTAATGGCCAGTGTTCTCTTGTTTTCAAACGTCTTTATGCCACTAGAGCACAGCATCCTCCAGCGAGAGCGGTCAAGGGCATCAGTTTCCCAGGAAGCGATGTCTATGTCACAGGCTTTGAGGTTTGTCTTCAAGGTGTCCTTGAAGCGCTTACAGGGTCTTCCAAGTTCGCGGTGGCCTTCCTTCGGCTGGCCATACAGTAGCATCTTCGGGATACTGCTGTCTGTCATGCAGACAACGTGTCCTGTCCAGCGTAGCTGGCACTGGATCAGCAGGCTTTCGATGCTGGGCAGGCCGCTCCTCTCTAGGACCTGGAGGTTGGAGACCCTGTCTTGCCACTTTATGCCGAGGATTTTTCATAGGCATCTCTGGTGAAACTGCTCAAGTTGTTGAATGTGACGGCGATACGTCGTCCATGTTTCACAGCAGTACAACAAGGTGGTCAGCACAACAGCTCTGTAGGTTTTGATTTTGGTGCTGAGCCTGATACCTTTGTTGTTCCACAGCCTGTTGTTGAGTCTGCCAAAGGCGGAGCTGGCCTTGGCGATGCGCAGCGTCACTTCTGCATCTAGGGCTCCGTTGCTGCATAAGGTGCTGTCATCTCTGTGTCATCGATCTTGATTGCAGGTGGGGGAAGAGGGGGGGAGGCGCTGTCATTTCTAACATCTTGAACCATTTCTTTGCAGTTTATTCTGTTTTTTCTTTTCTTTTTTAACTCTTTGTCCTGAGGGCTGGCTACAAAAACACATTCCACTTTTCTGACAAATTCGTGATCGATATCGATATCTGTATATCTTTTTCTTTTTAAACTTCAAGTTGCCTTGCCGAAGGCTGGATGTAAGTTGAAAAAACCAAACAGCAACAGCAGCATATTGTGCTTACTTCTTTATCGTTTTAAAATGAATTTTGGTTTCCTCTCTCTCTCTCTCTCTCTCTCTCTCTCTCTCTCTCTCTCTCTCACACACACACACACACACACACACACACACACACACACACACACACACACACACACACTCTCTCTCTCTCTCTCTCTCTCTCTCTCTCTATCTCTTCGTCTCACACACACACACACACACACACACACACACACACACACACACACACACATACTGACGGAAGGACGGACGGACGCACACAAACGTCTACCTATAATCTATAACTTGTGTGTGTGTGTGTGTGTGTGTGTGTGTGTGTGTGTACACGAAGCTTTCAACATTGGCAAAAGCTCACTAAGTTAGTGCTAACAAACACATACCTGTTTTGTTTGTCATCACATCCCTCTGTTTCCTTCTTTCAACGCTTCCAGGTAGTTGGGGAATGGAGGAGTGTGGAATGGGGGGGGGGGGAGGGGGGGGGGGAGGGGGGTGGCAGTGTCAAAAGAGAGCAGTCGTTTGTATTATGTCGTTTTTTTGTGGAGGTTTGTGGGGGGCGGGGGGGGGGGCGGGCTGGGAGAGGTTTAGTGATGTCCGGGAACAGTTTCAAAATCCCAGTTGACATTAATACACGCATTACTTGACACTGTCACCTGTCACGCTGCACTTACCTGTACCTCACACCCCACCCTCCATCCCTCCCAACTC
>NC_134878.1:58143985-58146485 GCF_041734735.1 Babylonia areolata | reverse complement strand
CTACCCGTAACAGGACGTCATGGATGCATCCTCGCTCTGGGCATTGGCATCTCATCGACTTTGTCATCGTCAGGAAGAGAGACAGGCAGGACGTACGAGTCACGAGGGCCATGTGCGGCGCCGAGTGCTGGACAGACCACCGCCTTATCGTCTCCAAGCTCAACCTCCGCATCCAGCCCAAGAGACGGCCTCAGGGCATGAAAGCACTCAAACGCCTGATTGTCAACAAGCTGGAGCTAGGCAACATCAAGCAGAGCTTTGCTGACACCCTGGAGGAACGCCTTGAGTCCACCGTACTGGACAACCAGAATGTGGAGGCAGCATGGGGCGCACTGCATGAGACGGTGTACAACACTGCCATGGAGTGCCTGGGGCCTTCTGTCAGGAAGCACAAAGACTGGTTTGATGAGAACTGCACTGAAATCAAGCAGCTGCTAGAAGACAAACGCCAAGCCTACAGAGCCCACATTGAAGATCCCAAGTCACAATCAAAGAAAGACATACTGAAGTGCATGCAGTACCATCCAGCTGAAGCTGCGGCAGATGCAGGATTCCTGATTGAGCAACAAAGCTGATGAGATCCAGGGCTTTGCAGACAGGAACGACATGAAGAACTTCTATAACGGCCTGAAAGAAGTCTACGGTCCCACCACCTCCGGATCTGCTCCACTCCTCAGTGCTGATGGTTTTACCCTGATCACTGACAAGAACAGGATCCTTGAGAGATGGCCTGAACACTTTGACAGCGTACTGAACCGCCCCTCCACCATCAATGATGAATCCATCGACCGACTCCCCCAGGTGCCAGTCAGTGAGTCGCTGGATGCCATTCCAACTTTGGAGGAGACCCAGAAAGCTATCCGTCTGCTATCCAATGGCAAAGCCCGTGGCTCAGACTCCATTCCAGCTGAGGTCTACAAAGAAGGTGTTATGGCGCTGACTGAGAAGCTTCATCAGCTGTTCCAGCTCATCTGGCAGCATGAGGCAGTTCCACAGGACTTCAAAGACGCTTCCATCATACACCTGTACAAGCGCAAAGGAAATCGTCAGGCCTGTGACAACCATCGTGGAATATCCCTGCTGTCCGTCATGGCAAGACTCTGGCCAGAGTGCTACTCAACCGTCTCATAGCGCACCTTGAGCAAGGTCTCCTACCAGAGAGCCAGTGTGGCTTCCGGAAAGAACGCGGGACTATCGACATGGTGTTTGCTGCCAGGCAGCTCCAGGAGAAATGTCAGGAACAGAACGCCGACCTTTACTCCACTGATGTCGATCTGACCAAGGCCTTCGATACTGTTAGCAGAGATGGCCTTTGGAGAATCATGGCGAAGTACGGATGTCCCAGAAAATTCATCACCATCATACGGCAACTACACGATGGGATGCTGGCCCGAGTCCAAGACAACGGAGAGACTTCAGAACCATTCCCTGTCTCCAACGGAGTCAAGCAAGGGTGTGTTCTTGCCCCCACCCTGTTCAGTCTCATGTTTTCAGCCATGCTGACAGATGCCTTCAGAGACGCTGACGTAGGCATTGGCATCAGGTACCGCACAGATGGCTCACTCTTTAACCTCAGGAAGCTTCAAGCAAAAACCAAGGTGAGGACAGACACCGTCAACGACTTCCTGTTTGCTGATGACTGCGCTCTCAACGCTGCCTCCGAAGCTGACATGCAACACAGTATCGACAAGTTCTCTGCTGCCTGTGACAACTTTGGCCTCACAATCAGCACAAAGAAGACTGAAGTGATGCACCAGCCAGCTCCAGGAAAGCCTTACGTTGAACCAAACATCTTCATCAACGGGCAACGACTGAACGCGGTGGACAAGTTCACATACCTGGGCAGTACACTCTCTCGCACAGTTGTCATCGACGACGAGGTGAATGCCAGACTCGCCAAAGCCAGCGCTGCCTTCGGCAGACTCCATAAGAACGTTTGGAACAGGAGAGGCATCACCCTGGAGACGAAGCTCAAAGTATACAAGGCCATAGTTCTCACCACACTGCTCTGTGGATGTGAATCATGGACGGTCTACAAACGCCACGCCAAAAAGCTGCATGAAAACCTTTTCCTTTCATTTATGTGTGTGCTATTTGTAATAGATGTAGATTAGCCAGGACAGATTGGAAGAATAGGCAATGCCTAAAATCTTAATCCTTGAATAGAAACGTTTTGAGTTCTGAGTTCTGAGTTCTCTCTCTCTCTCTCTCTCTCTCTCTCTCTCTCTCTCTCTCTCTCTCTCTCTCTCTCTCTCTCTCTCTCTCTCTCTCCCTCTCTCTCTGGCACGTCAGCACACATATTCACATTCACGGAACACATAAATAGACACACGCACAGACCCCAACATAACAGAAACACAAACACGGCCTTGAGCAGTGAGATGCAGAAGGACACAGATGCTTTAATGGTATAAGCCTTAGCCCATTTGAGGAGTAATCGAGGAAGGGTGAGTTCGTGTGTATGTGAGAGAGAGAGAGAGAGAGAGAGAGAGAGAGAGAG
>NC_134878.1:58133985-58138985 GCF_041734735.1 Babylonia areolata | reverse complement strand
GGCTGGGTGGGGGGAAAAAAAGAATGTATGTCACTACGCTTATCTCAATACCCTGGAAAAATACAATTTCGTTCGTTCTCTACCTCTTCTTTATGCATGAATAGTTTTATAGGTGGAGACAGATCACACACACACTCTCTCTCTCTCTCTCTCTCTCTCTCTCTCTCTCTCTCTCTCTCTCTCTCTCTCAAAATAGCCTTTCACATCAACTCTCTAGAAAGTTTGAAAGCACAGAACAAAGCCCCATTTATGCGTCACCGTCAACTCTTGTTCTTCACACGCTTTACCGTATCTCCCCTCCAGATCTTTCTTCTTCTTTCTTTCTTTCTTTCTTTTTTTTCTGCCCCATTCTCTGCACCGTTTCAGTGGCATTACTGCCAGGCCGCTTATTCCGTGGAGTCCCTTTCATATCTTACCTCCACATCTCAAACTCCGTATCTCCCTTTTCACATTTCCCCCCCTTCCACATTCCCCCTCCACACTTCCACTTCCACATCTCCTCTCCCTCCCCTTCCACATCCCGCCTCCCCATATTCCCTCACATATTTCCCCACAACGCATCACCACTCCACATCTCCACTCCACATCTCCACTCCTCCTATATCCACTCCACATCTCCACTCCACATCTCCACTCCACATCTCCACTCCATATATCCACTCCATATATCCACTCCATCACTCCATATATCCACCACATCTCCACTCCACATCTCCACTCCATATATCCACTCCACATCTCCACTCCACATCTCCACTCCTCCTATATCCACTCCACATCTCCACTCCACATCTCCACTCCATATATCCACTCCATATATCCACTCCATATATCCACTCCACATCTCCACTCCTCCTATATCCACTCCACATCTCCACTCCATATATCCACTCCATATATCCACTCCACATCTCCACTCCACATCTCCACTCCATATATCCACTCCATATATCCACTCCACATCTCCACTCCACATCTCCACTCCATATATCCACTCCATATATCCACTCCACATCTCCACTCCACATCTCCACTCCACATCTCCACTCCACATCTCCACTCCACATCTCCACTCCATATATCCACTCCATATATCCACTCCACATCTCCACTCCTCCTATATCCACTCCACATCTCCACTCCATATATCCACTCCATATATCCACTCCACATCTCCACTCCTCCTATATCCACTCCACATCTCCACTCCACATCTCCACTCCATATATCCACTCCACATCTCCACTCCATATATCCACTCCACATCTCCACTCCATATATCCACTCCATATATCCACTCCACATCTCCACTCCCCCTATATCCACTCCACATCTCCACTCCACATCTCCACTCCATATATCCACTCCACATCTCCACTCCATATATCCACTCCATATATCCACTCCACATCTCCACTCCATATATCCACTCCACATCTCCACTCCACATCTCCACTCCATATATCCACTCCACATCTCCACTCCACATCTCCACTCCTCCTATATCCACTCCACATCTCCAATCCACATCTCCAATCCACATCTCCAATCCACATCTCCAATCCATATATCCACTCCACATCACTCCACATCTCCACTCCACATCTCCACTCCTCCTATATCCACTCCACATCTCCACTCCACATCTCCACTCCATATATCCACTCCATATATCCACTCCACATCTCCACTCCACATCTCCACTCCACATCTCCACTCCTCCTATATCCACTCCACATCTCCACTCCACATCTCCACTCCATATATCCACTCCACATCTCCACTCACATCTCCACTCCATATATCCACTCATATATCCACTCCACATCTCCACTCCATATATCCACTCCACATCTCCACTCCACATATCGACTCCACATCTCCACTCCATGTATCCACTCCATATATCCACTCCACATCTCCACTCCATATATCCACTCCACATCTCCACTCCATAGATCCCCTCCATATATCCACTCCACATCACTCCATAGATCCACTCCACATCTCCACTCCACACCTCCACTCCATATATCCACTCCACATCTCCTTTCCACATCTGGGGAAAAAAAACAGATATGTGTGAACATACGCCCAACATAAAAAAAAACAGCTTTTTTTCTTTCTTTCTTTCTTTCTTTCTTTCTTTCTTTCTTTCCCTTTCTCCCCCACCCACCTTCCCCCGCACCCCATTTTCTCTGTTATATATATATATATATATATATATATATATATATATATATATATATATATATATATATATATATATATATATATATATATATATATAAGTCAGTTCTACAAACCTGTAATTCACTGCCTTTTTCAGTCTGTTACACTCCTTGAGACCAAAAATAGAAACAGGCTACAACATTACATGATAAAGCAATTTTTATCAAACATTTCTAGTAAAGACGTGCGTACATTACGTCGAGAGAGAAAAAAACACACACAAAAATACAAAAAAGGAAACACACCTGAAAATGTAAAATATGTATGCATTGTAAAAACACTCACACCTCCAACCCGCCCACATACACTGGCACACACACACACACACACACACACACACACACACACAACCACCACCACCTCCACCACCACCACCCCAACACTCCGCCCCCACCCACGTGCTAATTATGTCGACAACACACACACCTCTGGCAACATTCTTACTGACTTAGAAATAATTCGGTGATGAAGATGTAACTGATTGAATTCTTCCGTCATTCAATGCCTTTGGGACAGTTGTGTCGTGTCTGCCTGTATCTGACTCTCTCTCTGTCTTTGTCTCTGTCTCTGTCTGTCTCTCTCTCTCCCTCTCTCTCTCTCTCTTACACACACACACACACACACACACACACACACACACACACACACACACACACACACACACGACGCGCCCGCTTGCGCACACACTCGTGCACACACGCACATACGTCAGTTCGCACACTTGCGCTCGCACACACACACACACACACACACACACACGAATACCATCGCTACGCACCAAAGTTATCGTCTGGCTGTCCCTTGTTCTCTGCCTGTCTGTCTCTTTCTGTCTCTGTCTCACTCTCTCTCTCTGTTTCTGTATCTGTACCTGACTCTGTCTTGTCTCTGTCTCTCTCCGTCTCCTCCTCTGTTTGTGTGTGTGCGTGTGTGTGTGTGTGTGTGGCTGTGTGTGTCTTGTGTGTGTGTGTGTGTGTGTGTGTGTGTGTGTGTGTGTGTGGCTGTGTGTGTCTTGTATGTGTGTGTGTGTGTGTGCGTGTGCGTGTGTGTGTGCGTGTGTGTGTGTGAAGGAGATAATATGCAGTTCACGATTTCATGTATATACATTAGTGCAAGGGGGAAAAAAATAACAGATATGTATTAACATGCGCCCAACATTATTAAAGAAAACAGCTTCTTTTTTTTCTTTCTTTCTTTTTTTCTCTTTTTTTTCATGACTGTGAAAGCAAATGGATAAAGAACTGTGAATGTGAATGAGCTTGTTTCTTCTTATTGTTCTCTTGTTGTTTTTCCTTTTCTTTCTTTTTTTTTCCGGTAAAGAAAACCGCGTTTAGAGCACTTTTATTATGGAGAAGAAAAAAAAAGAAGAAGAAGAAGAAAAGAAAAGAATGAAAAATAAGCTCTTTCAACTTGGCTTGTAACTCAGGCCATAATTTGTTTTTTAAACCTGCCAGTTAGCACGAAAATCATTGCCACACCTGTATACATCAAAGGGCTTCAGTCCAGTTTCTATTTCAGTATATTAAAATAATAATAATAATAATAAAATAAAATCTAAACAAATAGCAACGTACAGCACATAGTTCACTCATTTTCTCGTTTTCATTTGAATGATCTGTCGGCAGTTGATTCAGACGTGCACTTTTTTTTTCTTTTGTAATTCAGTTCTACAAACATATAATTCACTGCCTTTTTCAATCTGTGACACTCATTGAAACCAAAAATGGAAATGATAAAACCTCCCTTTTAAAAGCCATCTCCGCATGACTAAAGAAGCACTTTACTCCTTATCTGTATTCTATGGATCCATATCTGTTTCTTTCACGGATGTGTGTGTGTGTGTGTGTGTGTGTGTGTGTGTGTGTGTGTGCGTGTGTAATGTGTGTGTGTGTGTGCGCGCGCGCGCGCGCGTATGTGCCGAGTCTTTGTGTGCGTGTGTTCTTGCATGCTCTGTATCTGAATGACTGATCATTGCAAAAAACGCTTTAAGACGTATGAAAGCGCTCTACGACTGTAATGGTAGCAGCAGCAGCAGTAGCAGAAGTAGTAGTAGTTGTTGTTGTTACAGTAGAAGTAGTAGTGGTAGTAGTAGTGGTGGTAGTGACTGATGTTCGTCGAAGATGACCGATGGAAGATCGGTAACTGACTGTGGGTCCGGAGGTGACTGATGAGGCCAATCCGGGGCCCTGAAGGTTCGCTTACGTGTGGGACACAAGTAGCAGCAGCAGCAGCAGCAGCAGCAGCAGTAGTAGTAGAAGTAGTAGTAGTAGTAGTAGTAGTAGTAGTAATTGTCCGACTATAACAGAATAGACAAGGTAAATGACTTGGTTTTTCATCCGAGCTCACTGTGAACATTTTTTTTACCTAAGCAATGACGGGCGCAACAGCCGAGTGGTTAAAGCGTTGGACTTTCAAACTGAGGGTCCCGGGTTCAAATCACGGTGACGGCGCCTGGTGGGTAAAGGGTGGAGATTTTTACGATCTCCCAGGTCAACATATGTGCAGACCACACGGTTTCAGTTTCAGTTTCTCAAGGAGGCGTCACTGCGTTCGGACAAATCCATATACGCTACACCACATCTGCTAGGCAGATGCCTGACAGCAGCATAACCCAACGCGCTTGTCAGGCCTTGAGTTCATGCTTACACATTTGTGTACCTATCAGAGTGGATTTCTTTTCACAGAATTTTGCCAGAGGACAACACTCTCGTTGCCATGGGTTCTTTTTTCAGTGCACTAAGTGCTTGCTGCACACGGGACCTCGATTTATC
>NC_134878.1:58118985-58128985 GCF_041734735.1 Babylonia areolata | reverse complement strand
ATTCATGAATTCAGGCCATGTGAGAGAGAAAGAAAGACAGACTGACAGACAGACATACAGAGACAAAGAGAGACAGAGAGAGAGAGTTTCAGTTTCAGTAGCTCAAGGAGGCGTCACTGCGTTCGGACAAATCCATATACGCTACACCACATCTGCCAAGCAGATGCCTGACCAGCAGCGTAACAGAGAGAGAGAGAGTGTGTGTGTGTGTGGGAAAGAGGACAGGAGTGATTTGGGATGTTCGAGAGGTGAGAGAGAGAGAGTGAGAGAGAGAGAGTGTGTCTATCATTCAGTATTTTTGACGAAGACTCCATTCAGTGCGAGTAAAAAAAAACACCCACCAAATTTTACTTATTTATGTTCAAACAACATTCATATGTAAAAATTCATACTTAACAGGATGTCTACTAATATCGGTATGTGTAAGGAGCTAAAGAATCAGCAGTGAAAAATCCTCGTCTTTTTTTTTGTTGTTTATACAATGTATATATACATTTGTACGCAAGTAATGAGGGGTATTTTGAGTCATTGTGTGTATAGAAGAGGATAGATGCATTTATAATGCCTGGAAAATAAAGATAAAACAATTAAAAAGACTAAACTTTCCTGACATGTTTTGTTATAAAATAAATGTGTTTTCCTCTAACACTATGTTTATATCTGTCTCTCTCTCTCTCTCTCTCTCTCTCTCTCTCTCTCTCTCTCTCTATATATATATATATATATATATATATATATATATATATATATATATATATATGTGTGTGTGTGTGTGTGTGTGTGTGTGTGTGTGTCTGTGTGTGTGTGTGTCTGTGTGTGTGTTTAATATGTGTGTGCTTGTGTGATTGAGTGAATATGTCCGTGTATGTGCCCATGAGTGTGAGAAGGTGCGTATTTTTTGGTTTTTGGTTTTGTTTTGTTTGTGTGTGTATGTGTGTGTGTTTGTGTGTAAGTGTGTGTGTGTGTGCGCGCGCAAAGTGTGTCTGTATCTGTATTTGTGTTTCACACTCATAAGCAACACACACACACACACACACACACACACACACACACACACACACACACACACACATGCATACATAAACGCGCACGTCTGTCCTCACACACACATGCACACACACACACACACACACACACACACACACACACACACACACACACACACAGAGTGAAATGTCTCCACAAGGAAACCATTAACAGCTCAAGGACAACAACTCCTATTTCTTCCTCATAAAAAAAACAACGAAAATCGAAAGAAAGAAAGTAAAGAAAAGAAGAGAAAGAAAGCAACTTCAATCACATTTCAGCTACCTTTAACTGGATGTCGCAATCAAGAAAAGGTCAGCCAGTGCGTCATGTATGCAAGGAAGATAATTTTGCTTTGATCTCTCTTTTTTTTTCTTCTTCTTCTTCTTCTTCTCCCCCCCCCCCCCTCCCCTCCCCCATCCTTCCCGCCCGCCCCCCACTCCATAACTTCCTCTTTCCTGATGGCATGACATCCCCGCTGGCGCACTGGTAGGGGGGGACAACTGGCATCAAAAGTAAAGAGCTTCAGTCGGCATAGGACTAGTTGAGCTGCCGTCATGCCAGAATCCCCCTGTTAGCCACATAATTCCCAGTCCTGTCAGCTGCAGAGTTCCCGTGTCAGCCACAGAATTCACTGTCAGCTGTAGAACCCATGTCAGTCGCAGAATACCCTGTCTTGTTAGCCATAGAATCCCCTGTCTTGTTAGCCATAGAATAACCTGCCCTGTCAGCCACAGAATCCCCTGTTAGACATAATCCCCTGTCCTGTCAGCCACAGAATCCCATGTTAGACATAGAGTCCCCTGTCCTGTCAGCCACAGAATCCCTGTCCTGTCAGCCACAGAATCCCCTGTCCTGTCAGCCACAGAATCCCCTGCCCTGTCAGCCACAGAATCCCCTGCGAATCCCCTGTCCTGCCAGCCATAGAATCCCCTGTCTTGTCAGCCACAGAATCCCCTGTCTTGTTAGCCATAGAATAACCTGCCCTGTCAGCCATAGAATCCCCTGTTAGACATAGAATCCCCTGTCCCGTCAACCACAGAATCCCCTGTCCTGTCAGCCACAGAATCCCCTGTCCTGTCAGCCACAGAATCCCCTGTGAATCCCCTGTCCTGTCAGCCACAGAATCCCCTGTCCTGTCAGCCACAGAATCCCCTGTCCTGTCAGCCACAGAATCCCCTGTGAATCCCCTGTCCTGTCAGCCACAGAATCCCCTGTCCTGTCAGCCACAGAATCCCCTGTCCTGTCAGCCACAGAATCCCCTGTGAATCCCCTGTCTTGTCAGCCAAAGAATCCCCTGTTCTATCAGCCACAGAATTCACTGTCAGCCACAGAATCCCCTGTCCTGTCAGCCACAGAATCCCCTGTGAATCCCCTGTCATGTCAGCCACAGAATCCCCTGTGCTGTCAGCCACAGAATCCCCTGTCAGCCACAGAATCCCCTGTCCTGTCAGCCACAGAATCCCCTGTCCTGTCAGCCACAGAATCCCCTGTCAGCTACGGAACCCATGTCAGCCACAGAATCCCCTGTCCTGTCAGCCACAGAATCCCCTGTCAGCTACGGAACCCATGTCAGCCACAGAATCCCCTGTAGTGTCAGCCACAAAATTCCCTTGATGCCGTGTGAGTCACATCCAAAATGGCATGTCATCATCATAATCATCATCATCATCATAGTTGCCATCATCATCAACAACATCGTTATCACCATTGTCATCGATAGTAGTAGTAGTAGTAGTAGTAGCAGCAGCAGTAGTAGTAGTAGTAGCAGTAACAGCTGCAGTAGTAGTAGCAGCTACTAGCGACCAGTGTGCTTGTGAACGAACAAGAGAAAACAAATATAAGTCTTTGATCTCAAAGTCATCGCCAACAGCAGCAGCAGCAGCAGCAGCAGTAGTAGTAGTAGTATCAACATTATCATAATCATCGTGATGATGACGATGTTGATGATGATGATGATGATGATGATGATGACGATGATGGTGGTGCAACTCCGGTCAGTACGTGCGTCCCAGTTTGAAAGACGGCAGTTTGGCATGATCCATGGACGACCACTGACACGCCAACACATGGTAAAGACTGTGGCAGCTATTGTGCAATAGTAGTAGTAGTAGTAGTAGCAGTAGCAGTATCAACATCATCACATCCAGCTTTTGGGATTTTCGAGATGCTCTCCTCTGGTCGACGGTACAGAAGTATAAGGACGAAAACCAATCGCTTCGCCAATTGCTTTTTCCCCAGAGCAGTCAACGCCCTGTCTCTCGAACAAATCCAGTATGATTAAAGAGAGTTGTGCAATCAACAACCACTTGCCTGAAGATCTAGTCATCAGCCCCATCCACAATGTATATGCAGCATATGTTTAAATGTGTGTGGGGGGGGGGTGTGCGCGCGCGCGCACAAGTTCTCATATTGATATGCACATGTATGTGTCCTGAATTCAAGTTCCACTGTATCTGTGTTTGTGTATGATTTTCGATTTATGATTGTACCATATGTTTGTACCTTTTATGTACTATCCCGCCCCCCTCCTTCCCCTCCCCCACCACCCCCGTATTCCTTGTGACCCCGGTCCACTTGGTAATAAAGACATTCATGATGATGATGGTGGTGGTGGTGGTGGTGGTCGTGGTGGTACAACTTTGGTCAGTACGTGTGTTCCAGTTTGAAAGGCGGCAGTTTGGCATGAACTATGGATGACCACTGACACGCCGACGCATGGTGAAGACTGTGGCAGCCATTGTGTAGTTGTAGTTTCAACATCATCACCAAATGATGATGCTGCTGATGGTGATGATGATGATGATGATGATGACGGTGGTGCAACTTCGGTCTACAGTTCGTGTGTCGCCATTTTTTTGAAAGAAGCAAGTGATTTCCATCCGTGACCCCAGTTCGGTATGATGACCCCTTCCATGGATAATAATAATAATAATAATAATAATAATAATAATAATAATGGATACTTATATAGCACACTATCCAGAAATCTGCTCTAGGTGCCTTACAAAAACGCTTTGTTAACATAAAACATTACATCTATGTTACATACACACACCAAAATATGACTACACACACACACACACACACACACACACACACACACACACACACACACACACACACTGCGTACATACATTTTAACAATACATGTGTATCTAACAGCTACCCTAACACATACGCACACATAGGCAGGCACAAACTTACGTAAACACACGCACACACAATACACATTCATATACATGCATGTAGTTATGTACACATACATATGTATACATACATAGTCAAGCACAGCTAACGCAAAGGAAGTGGACCTGCCACAATTGAACTTACTGCTGAGGGAAAAGGTGAGTTTTGAGACGAGATTTAAAAGATGCGAGGAAATCAGAATGACGGAGGTTATCAGGGAGCTTGTTCCACGCCTTTGGCGATGACCACTGACACAACCGACACTGGCAGATGATGGTGGTGGTGAATGAAGACTGTGGCAGCCACTGTGTGAACAGCAGGTACGGGCGTCGGGTGACAACTTCAGTCCCCCCTTTTTTTCTCTCTCTCTCTCTGACCTCAGAGACTCGCCAAAGGTCACCAAGTGCGTCATATAATCATGCCATGCCCGGCGAGGCAACGATTGGCTTTGACTTGGCGAAGAAGAGTTGTTGTTCTTTTCGATGCTTTCCATGCTGTTTCACAGGTCTGTGTGTTCCCGATAGCTCAGTGCGGGCCATGCTGATGCCACTGCTATCAAAGGTCAAGTGCTTGTTGGGTTGGTTTGTTGGGGTTTTTTGTTGTTGTTGTTTTTTCCCCTAGCTACATTAAGCAGCCGTCAATCAGAAAATCTGTCTATTGCTCTCAGAAAAAGGTTTGCTTTCCTCCAAGGCATGGTTTCAAATAGTTTTTGAGCACATGTTGGTGACGTCAGAAGTTTTATTACCTACATATGTTTATTGATATTTTTATTTCAATTTGAAAATGCATTTAAAAAAAATGGGGTGTGGGGCTAGACTAAGAGTTTAAAAGATGAAAAACCAATACCACAGCAGGCCAACACAGGGGAAATCTTATTGTGACAATACAATATACAATGCAATTCGGAAGAGTACAATACAATACAATACAATACAATACAGTTTCAGTTTCAGTAGCTCAAGGAGGCGTCACTGCGTTCGGACAAATCCATATACGCTACACCACATCTGCCAAGCAGATGCCTGACCAGCAGCGTAACCCAACGCGCTTAGTCAGGCCTTGAGAAAAAAAAAAACAATACAATACAATACATTACAATACAGCGCAGCGCAGCGCAGTGCAATGCAATACATCATGCTACAATATATCGCAATACATTACATTACAATACAATACAAACACAACACAACATAACACCACACAATAAATACAATGCAATACAGTACGGGAGATATAATACAAACGAAAAAAAAATCCTCTCTTTATGCAAGAAATAAAGACACACATTATACTTTCCCTCGTTGTGCTACAAAAAGAAAAATCAATATACACACTACAGAACATACAAAACACAAAGGTTTTAAACGCGAAAATTACTGCTGTTCCTCATAAACCAGTCCGTAAATTCGTTGACGCAATGAAGTGATTGTAACAAATTGTATATGAATATACACTAAATATACATCAATGCCCAAACTAAAACGTGTATAAAACTAGAGAAAGCACACACGCGCGCGCACACACACACACACACAGAGAGAGAGAGAGAGAGAGAGAGAGAGAGAGAGAGAGAGACAGACAGACAGAGACAGAGAGAGAGAGAGGAGCGGTTCAGAAATGTTTTATTGTAGATGGACTTCTGAACCATTACGATATCACACACTATTCATACCTGATTTTACTACCCTCTATCTGTCTCTGCCTCTGTCTCTGTCTCTGTCTCTGTTTCTGTCTCTGTCTGTCTCTGTCTCTGTCTGTCTCTGTCTCTCTCTGTCTCTCTGTCTCTCTGTCTCTGTCTCTCTGTCTCTCTCTCTCTCTCTCTCTCTCTCTCTCTCTCTCTCTCTCTCTCTCTTCCCTCTGTCTCAGTCATATCTCCCTAGTACACACCTGTATACATACGGTCGCGCATTCCTTCCTTGGATACACTCAAGAGCGTATGAGAATAAATGAGAGGGGGGGGGGACAAGGGGAGAGAGAAAAGAGAGAGATAGAGATAGGCAGGGACAGAGACAGAAAAACAATCAGACAGACAGACAGAGACAGAGAGTTTCAGTTCCACCTTTTTCAAGGAGGCGTCACTGCATTCGGACAAGTCCATATACGCTTACACCACTTCTGCTTGGGTAGATGCCTGACCAGCAGCGTAACCCAGCTCGCTTATTCAGGCTTTGAGTGCATGCTTATATATTTGTGTACCGACTATGCCTTGAGTGCATATATATATATATATATATATATATATATATATATATATATATATATATATATATATCTGTGTATGTGTGTAACTATCAGAGTTCATTTCTTCTTCAGCTGGTGCCAGTTGCATTGCTTGGTTCTAACTTTTTGACAGTTACACGTGACTAAATGCCTACGTTGACCGAACTACGCCATTGGTCAGTTCCAATACTGCACACAGTTAGTAGCGGGTTACGACCATTTGACTAGGCTCTTCCGTCCGAGCAATGCAACTGGCTCCTGCTGGCAGAACTTTGGAAAACAATAAATGTCGCCGTGGATTCTTTTTCAGCAGGCCAAGTGTGTGCTGCACACGAGACCTCCGTTTATCCCCGGTCTCATCCAAATGATTAGCACACGATCAGTTTGATTCTCCAGTCACCAACGTGAGAGAAAGGGGGAGACAAGGATTCGCACCCAGACCTTTAATGGATATTGTGTAGCCAGAAAGACGGGCGCAATAGCCGAGTGGTTAAAGCGTTGGACTGTCGATCTGAGGGTCCCGGGTTCGAATCACGGTGACGGCGCCTGGTGGGTAAAGGGTGGAGATTTTTACGATCTCCCAGGTCAACATATGTGCAGACCTGCTTAGTGCCTGAACCCCCTTCGTGTGTATATGCAAGCAGAAGATCAAATACGCACGTTAAAGATCCTGTAATCCATGTCAGCGTTCGGTGGGTTATGGAAACAAGAACATACCCAGCATGCACACCCCCGAAAACGGAGTATGGCTGCCTATATGGCGGGGTAAAAACGGTCATACACGTAAAAGCCCACTCGTGTGCATACGAGTGAACGTTGAAGAAAAAGTGTAGCCAGAAAGCATCCTTCTTCTTCTTCTTCTTCCGCGTTCCCTGGCCACGCTAGATTTTCAGTCCGGTCAGGACAGCGAAGTCCGCGGTCCGTCGCAGGGACCCCACCGGTCCCCACAGTTTCTCTTGGAGCTCCACCGGGCTGGGCCATGCCTGGCGTCTCAGAGCGTCGAAGGTGGGGCAGGACTGCAGGATATGGGAGGTGGTCTGTGGGCCTGTGCCGCAAGGGCACTGGTCAGTATTTGATATCTTCAGACGGTAGAGGTGGGAGAGGAGCTGACAGTGTCCAGTGTCATTCCATCTTCCTCAGTTTAAAAGAGAAAGAGAGATTGAGGGAGAGAGAGTGGTGAGACAGAGAGAGAGAGGGTGGGGGAGGAGTGGTGAGAAAGAGAGAGACAGAGACAGACAGACAGAGGAAGGAAAGGATACACAAAGTGCCCCCTTTTTCCATATATGGTGATGATGATGGCACTCGAACAGTCAGTGACGTTTGCGTGAAGTGTTGTTTGGTATTCTGTGTCAAGTGGCCATGCCTCATGTCAACACACCACGCAATACGTACTACGACACATCACCATGCTAATGATCAGATCAGTCAGCTCTCTCTCTCCTATCCTTCCAGTTTCAGTTTTCAATGTGGTGTTACCGGCCAACGGAATCACACACACACACACACACACACACACACACACACACACACACACACACACACACACACACACACACACTCAAACACACACTCAAACACACACAGCGCGCGCGTTTTAGTAATTATTATCATTATTGAATTGTTACTATTAAGTTCAACTGCATGCTAGTTACGCATTTTTAGTCGTTTTCTATCTTTCTGTTTTCCCGATTTCCTCCCCCCCACCCCCACCCCCTTCCCCCGACCGCACCCCTTTTTTTTATATTTCTTTTGATTGTCTAATATCAGTAATAGTGAAAAGATGCTAAACTAAAGAACGAACACACATACACACACCGGCTCTCACACGGCAACACACACACACACACACACACACACACACACACACAACACACACGACAGTACCGTCACCGTCCCTCCCCAACTGCAATGGCCACTTGTTCAGAACTTAGGGAGGGAGTGCTTCCTGATCACCTCTGCCACAACAACCGTGTCAAGTGGTCACCACACACCTGTGACTGAGGGCCTGAGGTGGGTTGTGGGGGTGGGGGTGGGGGCTGGGGGACCAGGGGGAATGGGGGGGGGGGTTCAAGTGTTCTGACGGACATACATTTTATGAGAGCAGCAGCGCGGCCTAGACAACCCCCCCGGGATAAGTGGTGAACTGAAGCCATCAACAGAGAGGGGAACTGACAGAAACGTGATAATTATGCTTCCCGTGCAAACGGTACGTGTAAGGCTTGGCTCTCTGGCGCCAGAATGTTTAAAACACAGCATTCTCTGTGTCTGTAGGTGTGGTGGGTAGGTGAGCTGAGGTGCGCAGGTAGGTACGGTTGGTAAGTGTGCAGGGATGTCAGATATGTATGTATGTATGTAGGTAGGTAGGTAGGTAGTTAGGTAGGTATGTTAGGTAGGCAGAGAGGTTGGTAGGCAGAGACGTTAGGTAGGTAGGGAGGCAGAGAGGGAGGGAGGGAGGTATGTAGGTAGGTAGGCAGAGACGTTAGGTAGGTAGGGAGGGAGGTAGGTATGTAGGTAGGTAGGCAGAGACGTTAGGTAGGTAGGGAGGCAGGCAGGTAGGTAGGTAGGTAGGTAGGCAGAGAAGTTGGTAGGCAGAGACGTTAGGTAGGTAGGGAGGTAGGTAGGTAGGTAGGTAGGCAGAGAGGTTGGTAGGCAGAGACGTTAGGTAGGTAGGGAGGGAGGTAGGTAGGTAGGTAGGCAGAGAGGTTGGTAGAAAGAGACGTTAGGTAGGTAGGGAGGGAGGTAGGTAGGTAGGGAGGGAGAGAGGGAGGGAGGTGCGTAGGTAAGTAGTTAGGCAGAGAGGTTGGTAGGCAGAGACGTTAGGTAGGTAGGGAGGCAGGCAGGTAGGTAGGTAGGTAGGCAGAGAGGTTGGTAGGCAGAGACGTTAGGTAGGTAGGTAGGGAGGGAGGGAGGGAGGGAGGGAGGGAGGGAGGTAGGTAGGGAGGGAGGGAGGGAGGGAGGTAGGTAGGGAGGGAGAGAGGGAGGTAGGTAGGTAGGTAGGTAGGCAGAGAGGTTGGTAGGCAGAGACGTTAGGTAGGTAGGTAGGGAGGGAGGGAGGGAGGTGCGTAGGTAAGTAGTTAGGCAGAGAGGTTGGTAGGCAGAGACGTTAGGTAGGTAGGGAGGGAGGCAGGGAGGTAGGTATGTAGGTAGGTAGGCAGAGACGTTAGGTAGGTAGGGAGGCAGGCAGGTAGGTAGGTAGGTAGGCAGAGAAGTTGGTAGGCAGAGACGTTAGGTAGGTAGGGAGGGAGGTAGGTAGGTAGGTCAGCATGGTGGTTAGGTAGGCAGTTAGATAGAGGTAGGTTACCTCTTCCACTCTGTGCTGGAATGGTTCTCATAAATGGAGTTTGAATACCTGACGCGATTTTATTTCATTTTATTTTATTTATTTATTTATTTTCTTATTTTTTTCTTTTCTTTTTTTTGTACGCTTATAGTTGACTTCATCACGTTTTTGCGGCTTATAAATATTACTATTATTAGCAGTAGTTCTTTTTATGTATTTATCTATTATTTATTTATTTACTTACTTATTTCTTTTTATTTTATTTTATTTATTATTATTACATTT
>NC_134878.1:58103985-58113985 GCF_041734735.1 Babylonia areolata | reverse complement strand
GAAGAATGGTTAAGACGCTCAGCTGCCAATGGAGTGGAGTGATGGCCTAGAGGTAACGCGTCCGCCTAGGAGGCGAGAGAATCTGAGCGCGCTGGTTCGAATCGCGGCTCAGCTGCCGATATTTTCTCCCCCTCCACTAGACCTTGAGTGGTGGTCTGGACGCTAGTCATTCGGATGAGACGATAAACCGAGGTCCCGTGTGCAGCACGCACTTAGCGCACGTAAAAGAACCCACGGCAACAGAAGGGTTGTTCCTGGCAAAATTCTGTAGAAAAATCCACTTCGATAGGAAAAAAAACTGCACGCAGAAAAAAATACAAAAAAAGAGTGGCGCTGTAGTGTAGCGACGTGCTTTCCCTGGGGAGAGCAGCCCGAATTCCACACAGAGAAATCTGTTGTGATCAGAAGAAATACAAATACAAATACAAACAAATATAAATACTTCCGGAGAATTCTGTAAGCAAAAAATTTCCTCTTTTCTATCGCTCTCTTTGTTACTAGTATTTTTCTTACTGGTATATATACTGGTTCCTTTCTGTCAGCTCTTCCTTTCTTTTTCCTTGCCTTGCTGATCCTAATCACCTATTTTTTCCTGGAAAGCCTTGGATATATATATATATATATATATATATATATATATATATATATATGTGTGTGTGTGTGTGTGTGTGTGTGTGTGTGTGTGTGTGTGTGTTAATTTCCAGTTGAAAAACCACCGAGACAGTTTTCAGTTTCAGTAGCTCAAGGAGGCGTCACTGCGTTCGGACAAATCCATATACGCTACACCACATCTGCCAAGCAGATGCCTGACCAGCAGCGTAACCCAACGCGCTTAGTCAGGCCTTGAGAAAGAAAAAAAAAAGTGAATAAATAATAGATAAGCGTACATAAATAAATAAATAAATAATAATTATAATACAAAAGGGTAGTAGTAGTAGTAATAATAATAATAATAATAACAATAATAATAATAATAATAATAAATAAATAAATAAGACAGCAATGATGATAAATAAGCAAATAAATGTAAAACATGAAGACACACATTCACACATACACCCACACATGCATAACAGATATACACTAAACATGCAGTTTCACAGATTTGAAAGCACAGTCAAATACACATAAACGTACATGAGCCCCAACACACACACACACACACACACACACACACACACACACACACATTCGTTCATTCATTTACCATTGCACTTGTGTCTTATAAACCTTACGGTTTCATGACAATAAAATCTATTCTATTCTCTTCTATTCACACACACACACACACGCCACACACATGGCCCTGCAAATGACGGGCGCAATAGCCGAGTGGTTAAAGCGTTGGACTGTCAATCTGAGGGTCCCGGGTTCGAATCACGGTGACGGCGCTTGGTGGGTAAAGGGTGGAGATTTTTACAATCTCCCAGGTCAACATATGTGCAGACCTGCTAGTGCCTGAGCCCCCTTCGTGTGTATATGCAAGCAGAAGATCAAATACGCACGTTAAAGATCCTGTAATCCATGTCAGCGTTCGGTGGGTTATGGAAACAAGAACATACCCAGCATGCACATCCCCGAAAACGGAGTATGGCTGCCTACATGGCGGGGTAAAAACGGTCATACACGTAAAAGCCCACTCGTGTGCATACGAGTGAACGCAGAAGAAGAAGAAGAAGACCCTGCAAATGACACCGAGACAACCATGTGTTTGTCCTGTATTGTCCATGTGTTTTGTGTGGCTTGTTCAGGATTAAAGAAGCTATGCCAGTCTTGAATAAAAGCTGATTTGTGTTTGCACATTTCTTCTGTCTTTGCTGCTGTGTGCACATGTCAAATGATCGGTATAAGGACAGGCCTGGCGCTTCCTTTTTTGAGGAAGTCTCTGGGTTTGTTCCAATGTACCTTTCATTTACCTGTGTGCAAGCTGAATCGGTAGCGTAAGCAGCACTGACTTCAAGTTGTGTACCTTGTGAATGGAGAGAGTTACTACTCTTTACTATTTCTTATATATATATAATATTATAATATATATAAAATATATATAATTATATATATATAATATATATATAATATAATAATATATATATAATAATATATATTATATTATATATATTATAATTATATATGTATTTCTGGACTTGATGAAAATAATAGGCATTTTTACAATGTGATAATTCACTTCTTCTTTTTTTTCTTGCGCCTGGGTCGCATGATGTCATTGTTTGCAATGGTTGGTTTTATGTGCCTGTTGTATACAATTTTGTGTGTCTTAATTGTACAGTCGTGTTTATGATCAGCTTGTTTATTTTCATGCGTTGGTGACAAAACATTGAAGGAATGATTAACGTCAAAGACGTGTCTTAGGAGGTTTAAGAGCTTGAATAATTATGACCGCCTGATTTTATTCTACATGTTTTTTTCTTCTTCTTTCTTTTTTCAGATTCTATGGGTTCGATGTTTACAGTTTTCAGCTGGGCCATTCTCAGTAATGATTTTTTTTTTTATGAATGTCACCTCCATCCACCAGCCATTTGTTTTAAAGCATACACACAGACTGGAGAAATTAAACACTGGAGTCAATGCAGAGAGCAGTGCAGTCCACCGATTTGATATAAAATGCCGCGACATAATGTGAATCCATCATCAACACGACAAAAATCACGTCAGCACTTTCCTGGGAGTGAGAGAGAGGGGAAAAACAAAACACAAAAAAAACCCACCCAACAACCAGATATCCCATCCAGGAAATGGACATCAGACCATGCAAAATGTCTACAAACCAAGAAAAGGTCTACAAACCATGGAAAGGTCTACAAATGCGTCATCCGTGATTGGCATTGAAAGTTTTGAACTCTCAACAATCCACCCACCACCGCCTTTTTTTTTTCTTTTTCTTTTTTACCCGCTGTGTCGTGTGTGGGGCAATGCTGACGCCAAGGCCTAAAAGGTCAAGTGGTCCCGTCTTTTGCTTCCAGAGAGAAGGCGGTCCAATGACGCGAGCTTTGTGCCGGAAAACTTGCCAGTGACCCGTTTTTTGGTTCAATGGTGGCGGCTTTCATGACTTCGTGTGGGATCATCATCGACTCGGCTCTAGTGAGTTCACTGGTTTTCTCTTTTATCATACATGTGTATAAAGGTAAAGGGTAACGCCCATTTCTGAGCTTGTTTCTTCCATAACTAAAAGGTCCTGCCTGTGTTTGAATATTGGATGAAGATCAAAAGTTCCTTGCTCATGGAAAACACTGATCGCCTCAACCCCCCCCCCCTCTCCCCCTCCCTCCCCAAAGCACAGGTAGGTATGGGGGATGGATAAAGGTGATTTTTTTTTTTCCATTGGTTATTTTTGCTCGTTCCAGTCACGACAGTTCCGTACACAACGTTGTTTTTAGGTCATTATCGTCAGTGGGTTTTGTTCTGATTTGTTCAAGATTTTGACTGCACTAGCTCCTACACAGGTGTGTTCCTCCTGGGTTTTTTGTTGTTTGTTTGTTTGTCGTTGTTGTTTTTTTGGGGGGTTGTTGTTTGTTGTTATTGTTTTGTGGAGATAGGGGTATTCGGGCCACGCTCAGACTGTTTATTCCCAAGGGTTGGTTTGCTTATTTTAGTTTCTCAACTCCTCTGCTTATCCCCAGGATTATCCTGGAAGTTTTCCTTCCTCTTCTGATCAGATGTGACAGGACAAGACAAGACAGGACAGGGCAGGGCAGGACAGGATAAGACAAACCAGGACAGGACAAGACAGGACAGGACAAGACAGGACAGGACAAGACAAGACAGGACAAGACAAGAGAGGACAAGACAGGACAGGACAAGACAAGAGAGGACAAGACAAGAGAGGACAAGACAAGACAAGACAGGACAGGACAGGACAAGAGAGGACAGGACAGGACAAGACAAGACAGGACAGGACAAGACAGGACAGGACAAGACAAGAGAGGACAAGACAGGACAGGACAAGACAAGAGAGGACAGGACAAGACAGGACAAGACAGGACAGGACAAGAGAAGACAGGACAAGACAGGACAAGACAAGACAGGACAAGACAGGACAGGACAAGACAGGACAAGACAAGAGAGGACAGGACAAGACAAGACAGGACAGGACAAGACAGGACAAGACAAGAGAAGACAGGACAAGACAGGACAGGACAAGACAAGAGAAGACAGGACAAGACAGGACAGGACAAGACAAGACAGGACAAGACAGGACAGGACAAGAGAGGACAGGACAAGACAAGACAGGACAGGACAAGACAGGACAAGACAAGAGAAGACAGGACAAGACAGGACACGACAAGACAAGACAGGACAAGACAGGACAGGACAGGACAAGAGAGGACAGGACAAGACAGGACAGGACAAGACAAGAGAGGACAGGACAAGAGAAGACAGGACAGGACAAGACAGGACAAGACAAGAGAAGACAGGACAAGACAGGACAGGACAAGACAAGACAGGACAAGACAGGACAAGACAGGATAGGACAAGACAAGACAGGACAAGACAGGATAGGACAAGACAAGAGAGGACAAGACAGGACAGGACAAGACAAGAGAGGACAAGACAGGACAAGACAAGACAAGAGAGGACAGGACAAGACAGGACAGGACAAGACAAGACAAGAGAGGACAGGACAAGACAGGACAGGACAAGACAAGACAGGACAAGACAAGAGAGGACAGGACAAGACAGGACAGGACAAGACAAGACAAGAGAGGACAGGACAAGACAGGACAGGACAAGACAAGAGAGGACAGGACAAGACAGGACAGGACAAGACAAGACAGGACAGGACAAGACAAGAGAAGACAGGACAAGACAGGACAGGACGGGAAACGAAGGGCAAGGTAGCTGTAACGACACAAAGAAACAAAACTCCCAGGGGGCCCACTGAGGATGGCGTGATACGATCAAAGAGTAGACGAAACGGGAATAGGCGAATCAGACCTGCTCCCTTTCAAACCCACCACCACCACCACCACCATCACCATCACCACGAATCACCATCACCACCACCATCACCATCACCACCACCACCACCATCACCATCACCACCACCACCA
Organism: Babylonia areolata; assembly: GCF_041734735.1. Lineage (NCBI taxonomy): Eukaryota > Metazoa > Mollusca > Gastropoda > Neogastropoda > Buccinidae > Babylonia > Babylonia areolata. Next base: position 58,108,919 of record NC_134878.1, on the reverse strand, counting down.
CCATCACCATCACCACGAATCACCATCACCACCACCATCACCATCACCACCACCATCACCATCACCACCACCACCACCAGCAACTACAGCAATGATGTTGATGATTATTATTTTGATGGTGATGATGATATAACAACAACAATACTAATACTGATAATAATAAGAAGAAGAATCACAACAATGGTAATAGAAACAGTAATAATAATCATCATCATCACAATACTACTACTACGACGACGACGACTACGACTACTACTACTACTACTACTACTACAAATAATAATAATAATAATGATCACAATAATGGTAATAAAAATAGTAATGATAATAATCATCACAATAATAATAATAATAATGAGAAGAAGAACAACAACAACAACAACAGCAACAACGTCAACAATAATGACATTACAAAACTTCCGATCCACACACTGTCCAGGGCACCGAGCGTTTAGTGCTCACTTCCGGTCATGCGCTGTTGGCCACTTCCACCACGGGGTCGGAAGTGGAGGGCCGGAAAAGCAGGTTGCCATTTCCTGTCAGTGGATCGGTTCACGCCCATCATCCACACGCGACACACTGCCACTTTTCAAAGCTTCCGCTTCCTCTGTGATCTTCCTGTGCTGTGGGTGTGGACAGCAGGGGCTTTGTTCTCTTCTCAGGACACCGAGATCCAAGGCAACGCTCGGCATCATCGTCTCTTTGTGTGTGCTACTGTGTGTGTCTGCATGTGTATCTGTCTGTCTGTCTGTTTGCTGCGTCCATGTGTGTGCGTACTCGTCTCTGTTGTTGCTGCTTGTGAAAATGTGTGTGAGTGTAGCACTGCCTGCTGAATTGTGAGTGGAGACCTGCCTGTTAATATATGAGTGTAGAACAAGTGGAGTGATGGTCAAGAGGTAATGCGTCTGCCTAGGAAGCGAGAGAATCTGAGCGCGCTGCTTCGAATCACGGCTCAGCCGCCGATATTTTCTGCCCCTCCACCAGACCTTGAGTGGTGGTCTGGACACTAGTCATTCGGATGAGACGATAACCGAGGTCCCGTGTGCAGCATGCACTTAGTGCACGTAAAAGAAGCCACGGCAAATAGGAAGAACAAATAAAACTGCACGCAGGGGAAAAAAAAAGAAAAAAAATGGGTGACGCTGTAGTGTAGCGACGCGCTCTCCCTGGGAAGAGCAGCCCGAATTTCACACAGAGAAATCTGTTGTGATAAAAAGAAATACAAATACAAGTGCCTGCTGAATTTGTGAGTGGAGTGTAGACCTGCCTGTGCCTGGCAGTTAATGTGTGAGTGCATACATGCCTGATAATGTGTGAGTGTAGAACTGCCTGCTGATTAGTTTGTGAGTGTAAACCTGGCTTTTAAATGTATGAGCATAACGCGCCTGTTAATGTGTGAGTGTTAGAACTGCCTGAGTGCTGATTTGTGAGTGTACGTTGAGCCGCCTGTTGATATTAATGCGTGAGCGCAGACACATGCCTGTCAATGTGTGGGTGCAGAAATGAATGCTGATAATTATGAGCACATGACTATCTGTCTGCATTGTTGTCCGACCTGCCAAGACATGTGGCAAGAAAGAAAGGAAGGAAATAAAAACAATCGTATGACCTGACAACAATCGTTCCATCCTTTGGTTTCTGGGGGAAAAAAATATTTTAAAATTTGAAAATAAAAATGGGAGGGTTTGGACAGACAGACAGAGATAGAGAGGGGCTGGGGGGAATAGAGATAGAGAGGGGAGGGGGCGGGGGGAGGGAGAGGGGGGGGGGCACGGGAGAGAGAAAAAGAGAGAGAGAGAGATCAGACCATTTCCCCCCATCGATCCTTCTACCTCCATTGCCCAACCAAACACTTAGCACGCGCCGTCTTATGACGTCAAAGACGCCACTTGCACAAGCGAGCTGGGAAGGGGGGGGGATGATGGGGGTGGAGGTGGATCGGAGGACAGCTGGAAATGGGAGATGGGTGGGAGGGTGGAGGGGAGGGGAGAGAAGGCTGAGGGTGTGGGGTGTAATGTGGTGGTGGTGGTGGTGGTGGTAGCGGCTAGCTGACCCAGTTGGCAGCTCAGCGCACGTCAGACTGCCCATCTGTGGGGACCAGGAAGGAGAGGGGTGAGGGTGGAGAGAGAGAGAGAAAGTTCACCAACCATCAGCTGATGCTTTTTTTTTTATAGCTGAAGAGCCCGTCATAACCCTCACCACCCTATCTCGCTGTCCAAGAACCCGGTCTGTCTGTCTCTGTCTGTCTCTCTGTTTCTCCCTGTCTCTGTCTCTGTCTGTCTGCTCTGTCTCTGTCTCTCTCTCTGTCTGTCTCTCTCTCTATCTCGCTGTCCAAGAACCCGGTCTGTCTGTCTCTATCTGTCTCTCTGTTTCTCCCTGTCTCTGTCTCTGTCTGTCTCTTTCTCTCTGTCTCTGTCTGTCTGTCTGTCTGTCTGTCTGTCTCTCTCTCTCTCTCTCTCTCTCTGTCTCGCTGTCCAAGAACCCGGTCTGTCTGTCTCTATCTGTCTCTCTGTTTCTCCCTGTCTCTGTCTCTGTCTGTCTGCTCTGTCTGTCTCTGTCTCTCTGTCTCTGTTTCTGTCTGTCTCTGTCTGTCTGCTCTGTCACTGTCTCTCTGTGTCTGTCTGTCTGTCTGTCTGTCTGTCTCTCTCTCTCTCTCTCTCTTGTTGTTTCTGTCACTAACAATGAGAGAGATACGACGGGCAGAGAAGGACTATGTGCAATGAGGATGGAACACTGTGCGTGACATGAAGGATGGAACACTGTGCATGACATGAAGGATGGAACACTGTGCGTGACATGGAACACTGTGCATGACATGAAGGATGGAACACTGTGCATGAAGGATGGAACACTGTGCATGACATAAAGGATGGAACACTGTGCATGACATGAAGGATAGAACACTGTGCGTGACATGGAACACTGTGCATGACATGAAGGATGGAACACTGTGCATGACATGGAACACTGTGCATGACATGAAGGATGGAACACTGTGCGTGACGTGAGTTATGGAACACTGTGCATGAAGGATGGAACACTGTGCGTGACGTGAGTTATGGAACACTGTGCATGACATGAAGGATGGAACACTGTGCGTGACATGAAGGATGGAACACTGTGCATGACATGGAACACTGTGCGTGACATGAAGGATGGAACACTGTGCGTGACATGAAGGATGGAACACTGTGCGTGACGTGAGTGATAGAACACTGTGCCTGACATGAAGGATGGAACACTGTGCGTGACATGAAGGATGGAACACTGTGCGTGACGTGAGTGATAGAACACTGTGCGTGACATGAAGGATGGAACACTGTGCGTGACATGAAGGATGGAACGCTGTGCATGACATGAAGGATGGAACACTGTGCGTGACATGAAGGATGGAACACTGTGCGTGACGTGAGTGATAGAACACTGTGCGTGACATGAAGGATGGAACACTGTGCGTGACATGAAGGATGGAACACTGTGCATGAAGGATGGTTTTAGGACAGTCAGCGTTAGGATGGTTCCCAAAGGCCAGCTAGCCCCCAAGGCTACAGCACTAAGAGCCAGCGCAATTTTGCCTCCTAGTTTTGAGTCATAGTCCTTCACAAAAGATTCAGCTGTTATTGATTTCTCACTGCATTGGAGAAACCATTGATCACACAGCTTTGCAGTTGGCCCAACTGTAAACTTACGTCAAGCTGTGATCCACTTAATACATAGAGACGGAACTGGTTTGAACTGAACAAATCTTTATTCAGAAAACGCATTATACATGCACACACATAAACAGCAAGAGCAACAACAAGCACATGAATGACTCATATGTTTGTCTTCTTTGATAAAGAAACCGTGTGGCGATGGTTAAACTTTAAAGCATGACAGTAGATATAAGCATGATCAAAAGACAGAATTCATAGATATTACATTACGAAAGATCCGTTTTACTTTCTCAAAGGGGCGACACTGTGCTCGGACAAATCCATATATGCTGCACCACATCTGCTTGGCTGATGCCTAACTGACAGCATAGCCCACCGCGCGTACTCAGGCCTTGATAGATAGATAGATGTGTGTGTGTGTGTGTGTGTGTGCGTGTGTGTGTGTGTGTGTGTGTGTGTGTGTGTGTGTGTGCCAATCGGGTTGGATTTCTTCTTCATAATTTTGCCAGGGGAAAACACTCGATTTATCATCTCATGCGAATTAACAGACGCTCAGTTTCATTTTCCAGTCAAACGTGGGAGAAAGGGCGAGAACGGGGCCCGGGAATTGAACCCAGACCCTCACGGACGGACCCTGCATTGGTAGGTAGGCTAAGTGTCTTAACCATTCTGCCACCCACTCTGTGAATGATGATTTTTTTTTAAATAGATAAATAAAATAATAAGAAAAGGGGTAACGGGGCACAGCTTGGCATGCAACCAGCAATGACTTCACGGCTAAAGAAAATAACGTGGGGGAAAGAGAGAAGAAGAGGATCAAGGGGATTACGGGGGGTCAGAAATACAGCACAGGGAAACCAATGAATTAGAAAACTCATGGACACACCCTGAAGCGGGGGGAGGAGGGTGCAGAGGCGGGGAGGTGGACGGCCGTGAAGAAGGGGTAGGTGGGGCCACTGTACTAAAAAAATATATGGATAGCGCATGCCTTCTTTGAGACCCTTTCCTAACTGAAGCCAGCGGAAGTGTTCAATCAGCCATTTTGCTACTTGTGTCAGTAAAGTGCGAAACGGTAACTTCATATATGTAGCCGAGCGCTAAGCTAGCTACGATGACTGCTTGGTTTAAACAGTATTTTATTTGGAACATGTCACAATACAGCACAGATATCGATGAACAGGACAACAATAAAATCTTATATAAAGTCCTGTCCTGATGCGTGTACATACTGAATATGTGACGGATGTCATCATAACTAGAAGTTAAGGCGTGAACATA
>NC_134878.1:58088985-58098985 GCF_041734735.1 Babylonia areolata | reverse complement strand
GGCAGTGCCCCGTGCGTAGTCGGAATATGATTGTCTGAGTGCCACAAGCATAAAGTGGGTCATCTACCAAATGTCTGTTGAACATATCATCTCTCAAATCACAAGTCCTGAGACGAAGTCAACAGTGAAGGATTTGTTCCTTCCGTTTACCAAAGTAACAGTAGCTAGGTACTACAGCGTCGTTAGCATACAGGTATTGTTTAACTTTATATCCGAACTAAATCCACATACAAACTCTGTTGAAAGGTAACCTGTACAAAAGTATTCATATCTAAGCTGTTCATCAGTTCATGTCAGCTTCAAGAACCGTCTTTTTACAGGAGCACGGCTGATAAAGACTAAAGTGGAGAAAGGGGGACATTCGGCATTCTTTCCTTTCTGGTCAAATCCCGTCTGGTCAAGGCAGCAGAAGCTGTACGTACTGAGTATATCAGTCAAGCTGATTACAACATCACATCATTAGTCTGACACAACTATTTTTCAACATACCACCTGAATGCACACTGGTTAGTTTTATCTTCCAGTTTTAGTCTTGTTCAGTTATTCGCGATATGTTAATTAACGAAATCTTTATTAACCTGGACGTGAAACTTAAAGCAACCTATGCAGATCAGAAATAGAGTTGTTAAAGGCGAGGGAGAAGAAAGTCCAAGATTAGCAGCTTGTTACGGACAAAGCGTGTACATGATTCTGAAATAAACCACAAATCGGATTCAGTCAACCGGGAAGTTGAAAATAAAACTGCAATCGGATTTTCGCCAATCAGGTGGTGATAAGACAGAGCGGAGTGAGAACTGTGTGGTCTGCAACCCCCCGCCCACCTCCTCCATCCCCCCCCCCCCGCCCCCCCCACACACACACAGTGGTCAGGCAAAACCGTGATGTGTAATGACCACGCTACAGCACGTGACTCGAGACCTTCGCATCCTGGAAGACGTGACAACGGTGGGTGGCTGACAAATCGGATTCAGTCAGCCGGGAAGTTGAAAATAAAACTGCAATCGGATTTTCGCCAATCAGGTGGTGATAAGACAGAGCGGAGTGAGAACTGTGTGGTTTGCAGATCATTGCTTCTAGAAAGAGAGGATGTGGTCGAGATGCAGACATGTGTGTGTGTGGTGGGGTGGGGGGAATTTCTTTAGATGAGCTTATCCCACCTGACCGGGTCAAACAAAATGTCGTTACAGTGCTGGTGCCAGAAATAACAGTGCTGGTGTCCGGATATATATATATATATATATATATATATATATATATATATATATATATATATATATATATATATATATACCCCAGGGCTGGTTGGAGAAGAAGGAAAAAAAACAAATGTACATTTGCTTATATTAATAATGCCCAGGTGAAATAAACTTTCGCAAACTTCAGATAGACTGAAGGTCAAGACACAAAATAAAGCCATATGATATGATAAACATGAAGAGACAGACAAAGTCTGTTTTCTCTGTCTCCGTCTCTGTCTCTCTCTCTGTCTCTGTGTGTGTCTATCTCTCTCTCTCTCTTCCATTCACGTGCGCACACACACACACACACACACACACACACACACACACACACTCACACACACACACAAAGACGCGCGCTCTCGCACTCGTGCACACACGCGCACGGAAATTCATGCACACATGCATGTCCGTCAGTACGCACACATGCGCTCGAACACGCGCGAGCGCGCGTACACACACACACACACACACACACACACACACACACACACACATACTCACACTCTCTCTCTCTCCCCCCCTCTCTCTCTCTCTCTCTCTCTCTCTCTCTCTTCATAGCCCTTGTCCGGATAACAATAATCATCCGGCCAACAACATTCGGTTTGTTCAACGACTCACTCCGATTGAGTGATATTGCGGTCAATTTGTTCATTATTTTAAATCCGAACTTTTTTTTTCCTCACATTTATTCATACTTATTTTCTCTCCGTATAGAAGAGGTAAGTTTTTTTGTTTGGGGGGGGTTTTTTGTGTGTGTTTTTTTGTGTGTTTTTTTAAATAAGGAAATGATGAGAATTGAAAGAGGAAGAACAGATCGGGTTAAGCCACAAAAGACCGAAATAAACGGAGCAGAGTGTGAAGGTATTTATTCTGGGCTCTGGCGTCATAACAGTGAGAAAATGTGTTATGTGAACAATGGAGGTGGCGCGGATTACACACACACACACACACACACACACACACACTCACTCACTCACTCACGCACGCACAAAAAAGATCGAGGAGGGTGTTATGTGACTTCGCGCGCGCGCGCGTGTTTGTGTGTGTGTGTGTGTGTGTGTGTGTGTGTGTGTGTGTGTGTGTGTGTGTTCAGGCGTGCGCATATCCAATCGAACTTATGCATGAGAGAAAGAGAGAGAGAGAGAGAGAGTGTGTGTGTGTGTGTGTGTGTGTGTGTGTGTGTGTGTGTGTGTGTGTGTGTGTGTGTGTGCATGCGTGCGTACGTACGTGTGTGTGTTTGGGGGGGGGGGGGTGAATGTGTGTGCGTGTGCGTGTGTGTGTGAGAGAGAGAGAGAGAGAGAGAGAGAGAGAGAGAGAGAAAGAGTGTGTTTGTGTGTGTGTATGTGTGTGTTGTGTCTGTGTGTGTTTGTGCGTGTGTGTGTGTGAGAGAGAGAGAGAGAGAGAGTGTGTGTGTGTGTGTGTGTGTGTGTGCCTCTTTGTGTGTGTGTGTGTGTGTGTGTGTGTTTGAAATGTGTTGTTTTGCCGTATCCGCAAGTGCAGTTGTTTTACTATCAAAGCAGATTTTGCAACAGCATTTTGCCAAGGACAACTCTCTCCGTTGTTGCCCGAGCGTGTGTTGTTTTACGTGCACTAAGTGCATGTTGCTACACACACGATCTCGGTTTTCACCTGAGTGGCAACTAGATTACCTAACTCTGGAGGTCTGACGATGAAGGGAGCTGGAGTTGTGGTGCACCCGGGAATGGAACCTTTGACACTCCATTCTTATGTATATGTGGTGGTGTGTGTCCATCGAGATCGATGATGACCATCGATGTCATCCAGCTGGGGGATGGGGGGAGGGTGGTGGGGGGGGGGGGGGGGATGCTCATGAATCTATCTGTGAGTGCGCAGATGGCTGAATAGTCCAATCTGCGCACGAAATGTTCGCTGACAGTTGGGGCAGACAAGAACAGGCATATCATTGTCAGGGAGCTTGTTTGCCCGTGACTTTCTGGCCTGCCTCTTCTGAACAGCTGCAGCAGTCCTGTTGGCCTCGCACAACTTGGCACCTTTGTGCACAGCAGTGCGCCATTTGTCACGGTCCGCTGCAGATTCCTCCCAGGAGTCAGGGTTGATATCAAACGCTTTCAGAGAGACTTTCAGAGTATCTCTGAAGCGCTTCTTCTGACCTCCGTGTGATCTCTTCCCTTGTTGCAGCTCGCCATAGAAGAGCCTTTTGGGCAGCCGATGGTCTGGCATGCGCGCCACGTGTCCAGCCCAGCGAAGCTGGGACTGCATCAGGATGGTGAAGATGCTGGGAAGGGTGGCTTTTGCAAGCACCTCCGTGTCTGGGGTCCTGTCTTGCCACTTGATGTTCAGTAGCTTCCTTAGGCATGTTGTGTGGAAGTGGTTCAGCTTCTTGGCATGTCGTTGGTACACTGTCCCAAGTTTCGCAGGCGTACAGTAGTGTGGGGAGAACTACTGCTCTGTACACCTTTAGTTTGGTCTCAAGACCAATGCCTCTTCTGTTCCAGACATTTGCATAGAGTCTACCAAAAGTTGCGCTTGCTCTTGCAATCCTGACGTTCACTTCATCGTCAATGGTCGCATTTTGTGACAATGTGCTGCCAAGGTATGTGAACCGCTCCACCACACTGAGTCTCTGACCGTTGACTGTGATGTTGGGCTCAACGTAGGGTTTCCCTGGGGCTGGCTGATGGAGAACTTCAGTTTTCCTCGTGCTGATGGTAAGGCCGAAGTTCCTGCTGGCAGTGGCAAATTTGTCCACGCTGAGTTGCATGTCAGCTTCAGATCCAGCGTTGAGGGCACAATCATCAGCAAACAAAAAGTCTCTGATGATGTCTGTCATGACCTTCGTTTTTGCTTGAAGCCTTCTGAGGTTAAACAGCTTGCCATCTGTTCGGTACTTTAGGCCAATTCCAACATCGCCATCTCTGAAGGCATCAGTAAGCATTGCAGAGAACATGAGGCTGAACAGTGTTGGAGCCAGGACGCAGCCTTGCTTGACACCATTTGTGACAGGAAAAGCAGCAGATGTTTCACCATTGTCCTGGACTCGAGCCTGCATGCCTTCATGGAATTGGCTGACCAAGGAAATAAATTTCCGAGGGCATCCGTACTTGGCCATGATCTTCCACAGTCCCTCTCTACTCACGGTGTCGAAGGCTTTAGTGAGGTCAACATAGGTGGAGAACAGAGCAGCATTTTGCTCCTGACATTTCTCTTGCAGCTGCCTTGCAGCAAACACCATGTCGGTGGTTCCGCGCTCTTTCCGGAATCCACATTGGCTCTCAGGCAAATGACCTTGGTCAAGGTGTGCTGTGAGGCGGTTTAGTAAGATCCTGGCAAGTATCTTGCCTGCGATAGAGAGCAAGGAAATGCCCCGATGGTTATCACAGGCTTGCCGGTTCCCCTTTCGCTTGTACAGGTGAATGATAGATGCATCTTTGAAATCCTGGGGGATCGTCTCTTCTTTCCACATGAGTAAGTACAGCTGATGGAGCTTCTCAGTCAGCACAGTGCCTCCATCCTTGTAGACCTCTGCTGGTATGGAGTCTGAGCCAGGTGCTTTGCCACTGGATAGCAGACGGATTGCTTTCTGGGTCTCAAGAAGTGTTGGCGGATCGTCCAGTGCTTCGTTGATGGGGACTTGTGGGAGCCGGTCTATGGCTTCATCATTTATGGAGGAAGGGCGATTTAAGACACTGTTGAAGTGCTCAGCCCAGCGTTTGAGAATTTTCTCCTTCTCGGTGATCAAGGTATTCCCATCTGCACTGAGGAGGGGGGATGATCCTGAGGATGTGGGACCGTAGACTTCTTTTAAGGCATCATAGAACCTCTTCATATCGTGCCTGTCAGCATATCCCTGGATCTCATCGGCTTTGTCGCTCAACCACTTATCCTGCATCTGACGTAACTTTTGCTGAACAGTCCTGCGGATGGCATTGTACGCATCCTTTTTTGATGTGGACTTTGGGTTGCTCAGGTGGGCTTGATGCAGACGGCGTTTCTCATCCAGAAGCTGCTTGATTTCCTCACAGTTTTCATCAAACCAGTCTTTGTGCTTTCTGGTCATGGGTCCCAGGGTCTCTGAAGCTGTATTATAGATCATCTCGCGCAAGGTCCTCCAGTCAGACTCCACATTCTGGTTGTCCAGAGAGGCGGATTCCAGACGATCTTCCAGCAGCTCCACAAAAGTCTGTTTGATGGTGATGTTTTTCAGCTGAGCAATGTTGAGCCGTTTTGGAGCCTTCTGGCCTTGGGGGCGTCTCTTGGGCTGGATTCGAATATTCAGCTTCGAGACTACAAGGCGATGGTCTGTCCAACACTCGGCGCCGCACATGGTCTTTGTCACACGTACATCTTGCCTATCCCTTTTCCTGACGATGATGTAATCGATGAGATGCCAATGCTTTGAGCGAGGGTGCATCCATGACGTCCTGTTACGGGTAGGGAGGCAGAAAACTGTGTTGGTTATCAGCAGTTCGTGCTCTGCACAGGTCCTGAAGCAAAAGCAATCCATTTGGGTTACAGTGGCCCACACCATGCTTTCCAATCACTCCATCCCAGGAGATGTAGTCAGAGCCAACTCTAGCATTGAAGTCCCCAAGAATGATGAGCTTGTCTGCTTTAGGGATAGCAGCAATGACAGAGTGAAGGTCCTCGTAGAACTTCGCCTTCACTTCATCCGGGTTGGTCATGGTTGGGGCGTAGGCACTGACAATGGTGAGGTGCTTCTGGCCAGATGCCAGTGGGAGTTTCATGGTCATAAGCCTATCGTTGACTCCCTTTGGGATTCCTGCTAGCTTGCTGACAAGTGCTGTTTTTACTGCAAAACCAACGCCAGCCTCACGTCGCTCTTCGCTTCCTCGTCCACTCCAGAAGAAGGTGTAACCAGATCCCCGTTCACAGAGCTCACCTTCGCCTGCAAGCCGAGTCTCACTCAAGGCTGCGATGTCGATGTTGTATCTGGCGAGTTCGGATGCAACTAGTTGCCGTTCTCCTTTGGGGTCTGTCCACGTTATCTCTGTCCAGGAGAGTCCTTATGTTCCAGGCACCAATGGTGAGAGGAACGATCCTTGTTTTTTTCTTTTCTTTCTCTTTGTTTCGACCGCTGATGTAGGGTCCCCGCCAGCCGCGGTATGCTGGCCAGGGCGATATGGAGCAGGCAATTTTTAGGGCACCTTTTCTAGCCCCTTCCTCATGCCAGGGAGGTGAGCAGTGCATTCCTAAAGAGGGCTGCTCAGACGCTCAGACGGCTGCCGAGCTCCATCGCTGCTCCTGTCGATGAAGAACGACCCTATGGCCTGAAACCGCCTGCGTGCAGGTCTGCGGCTGCGACTGCCAGTGTACCCACACCTGTCGTTTCGTCGCTCGCCTGTCGCCACAGGACTTGGGGGTGATGAAATGATGAAGGATGAAAGGTCAGTATGGATGACTGATGACTTGCGCGATGAGTTTGTTTAAAGTGAAGAGGAGTTGCGCAACGTCGACCTCACTCTCTCGTCCGGGTCCACCAATTTCCAGTGGCAAGACTAAGTCGAGACAACTGGAGGATGAGCACGGATGCAGTGGATGACCAAGATATCCTTTCGGTGTCTCATCTTGCTCTCTGCACTCCACAGTGCGTTGCTGTATCCGCCTTCCTCTCCGTTGAACCGTTAGGTTTCTTCCGCAGATTCTACCGGATCCAGACTTCGCATGCATGGGTAGACACACCCCGGGGGCCAACTGTGTGTGTGGCATGCACACAGCACGGTGGAGCTAGATGGCCGTCGGTGGCTCTCCTGAGCCGACGCCCTTTTATGGATCTCGTTTTTAATTCCATAAGGGTGTCTAGCCACCCACCTCACCAGTCCCGGAAGGGAGTGGTGAGAGTGCCGGTTTAGTCGCCGGCAATCCGACCCTGAACAGGTTGTACTGGATTTCAGGTTACCAGTAGCAGATCTAGTGACCTGACCTATGTACGGATGTGTAGGAAGGAAGACAGCTACTTGGTGATACCAGAAATGCAAGAGAGACAGACGTGTGTTTCTTTTTGTGTATGTATGTGTGTCTGTGTGTGTGTGTGTGTGTGTGCAAATGCAAACGCACGTGTGTGTATATATATTTCTACATGTGTGTGTGTGTGTGTGTGTGTGTGTGTGTGTGTGTGTGTGTGTGTGTGTTGCCGGGAGAGAAGGGGATGTTATGCGAGTGCGTGCGTGTGTGTTCGGGCGTGTGCACACGCGCACACGCACTTGTGTGTGTGTGTGTGTGTGCGTGCGTGTGCACGCGCGCGCATGTTGACGCACGCATGTGTGTATGTGTCACCGCGCGCACACTTGAGCGCATAAACATTTGTGTGCGCGCCGTGCGCATGTATATATGTTTGTGTGTGTGTGTGTGTGCGCGCGCGCCCGTGCTTGCGTGCGTGTATGAGTGTGTGTGCGTGCGTGTATGTGTATGTGTGTGTGTGTCAGTGGACCGCCCGAACCATGGCGCCACCACCCCCTGGCCGCCACTGCGGGAGAGAACTGGGTCAGCTCTGACGTCAATGGACTGGCTCAAGTCGGCAACCGTCTCCCGGCACGAGCTTGCTTACGTCATAGCGCGTGCTGCCATGGTTGCGAGGCTGGTGGGCGGAGCCAGTTCATTCACACTCACCAAGTTCACCGGGACCTCCGTTTGTCCACGCACCGACATTGCCATTGTATGGTGTACTTTTAGTGTCAAAACTTTCTTATTTTCCGCACCCTCCCTGCCTGGCTTGGGGGAGGACAGATGTACAGTTGTGGACACTCGTCGCTAAGCCGAGGGGCCGCTGTTCAAAATGACTGAGAAAGTCTGTTGGTTGTTCAAAGAGAGAAACAAAGAAGAAAGTAAAAGAAAAACTTGAAAATTTCTTGAATGCATGAATGAATGAACGAACGAATGAATGAATGAATGAATGGGTGGATGGACGGATGGATGGTGGATGAATAGGTAGATGAATGACTCAGTTCAGTTTATTTTTTTCGTGGAAGCGTCACTGCGTTCGGGCAAATCCATATACGCTAAACCACATCTGCTAACTGAAGCAGATGCCTGACCAGCAGCGTAATCCAACGCGCTCAGTCAGGCCTTTAAAAGAAAACGGTTGATTAATTAATCTAAAGAGTTTCTATATAATTATCACTGACTGAATGAACGAACGAATGAAAGAACAATTAAATGAATGAATGATTGAAGAAAGGAACAAGCAAATGAATGAGTAAATGAATGAATGAATGAATGTCCGAACATGCCCAAACAGCAAACAGTGAGAACAGTACACTTCCTTGTGTGAAGACAGGGGGTAATTCCACCAACAAAATGTCCGTCTAAATCCCGAAGACACAGTAATTGGATAGGAAAAACAAATCAAACTGCACGCAGGAAAAAATACACACACACACACACAAAAAATGAGTGGCGCTGTAGTGTAGCGACGCGCTCTCCCCAGGGAGAGCAGCCCAAATTTCACACAGAGAAATCTGTTGTGATAAAAAGAAATACAAATACAAATACAAATACAAATTCTGCAGTGTCACAGATTCTACAGTCATCCAGGGCGCCTGAAGAACAGTAAAGGCAGTGCAGCTGGTCTGCAATGAATGAATAAATGATGTGGAGTGATGGCCTAGAGGTAACGCGTCCGCCTAGGAAGCGAGAGAATCCGGCTGAGCGCACTGGTTCGAATCACGACTCAGCCTCAGCCGCCGATAATTATTTTCTCCCCCTCCATTAGACCTTGAGTGGTGGTCTAGACGTTAGTCATTCGGATGAGACGATAACCGAGGTCCCGTGTGCAGCATGCACTTAGCGCACGTAAAAGAACCCACGGCAACAAAAGGGTTGTTCCTGGCAAAATTCTGTAGAAAAATCCACTTCGATAGGAAAAACAAATAAAACTGCGCACAGGGAAAAAAAAAGAAAAAAGGGGGGGGGGGGGGAGGGGGTGACGCTGTAGTGTAGCGACGCGCTCTCCCTGGGGAGAGCAGCCCGAATTTCACACAAAGAAATCTGTTGTGATCAAAAGAAATACAAATACAATACAAATATAAATATCTTCGGTCGAAGCTCTCAGCGCTTTAAACACGGGGTCATTTGTACAGCAGGCTGTCTACCTGGGCAGAGCCGACGGACGGCTGTTATTGGGTGTTCAACGTTCGTTTCCTGTTATTCAATCTGATTTCAGGCACGCACACATACACACACTCAAACAGACATGTAACATTTTACGTGTGTGACTGTTTCGTTTATTTACCCTGCCATGTAGGAAGCCATACTCCGTTTTCGGGGATGTGCATGCTAAGTATGTTCTTGCCTCAATAACCCACCGAACGCTGACATTGGATCACAGGATCTTTAACGTGCGTATTTGATCTTCTGTGTGCGTATACACACGAAGGGGGTTCAGGCACTAGCAGGTCTGCACATATGCTGACCCGGGGGATCAGAAAAATCTGCACCCTTTATCCACCAGGCGTCGTTACCGAGATTCGAACCTGGGACCCTCGGATTGAAAGTCCAACGCTTTAACCACTCGGCTATTAAGCCCGTCAGGGGTGTTTTAAACAACTGTTGAGAGAAATCATAGAGATGACTGTTGAAAGGCTAGAAGAAGTCATAGAGATGACTGTTTAAGACCTAGAAGAAGTAAAATAGATTACTGTTGAAGGCATAGGAGAAGTTATATTGAGTGTTGAAGACCTAGGAGAAATCAAAGGGACGATTGTTGAAGGGCTAGGAGAAGTCATAGAGATGACTGTTGAAGGGCTAGGAGAAGTCATAGA
>NC_134878.1:58071485-58078985 GCF_041734735.1 Babylonia areolata | reverse complement strand
TTTTAATTGCCCTTAAAGATTTTTTGAATGCCCAAGATACACCAGAATAATATGATTCAAACAGCGTTCTCACTGCGAATACCACAATCGATTTATCGCCCTTTAAAAAAAGCATGTTTAAATATTATATTTTTGAACGTCAGTTAAGTAGCCACGATAGTGTAATGGGTAAGACAGTTTCTTCTCACCCGAACATGCGGAGTTCGAATCTGCCGTTAGGACTTTTTTTTCTTTTTCTTTTAACGATTAGATTTTTTTTTTTTTAAGTGTATCACAAGTGAGTCTTGAAGGCCTTGCCTCTCTTGTTGTTCATTTATTCGTTTATCTCTCTCTCTCTCTCTCTCTCTCTCTCTGTATATATATATATATATATATATATATATATATGTGTGTGTGTGTGTGTGTGTAGTCCGCAAGCTCAGCGTCGCCTCAACGACACTTCAAACTGAAACTGATTTGTACAGAGAGAGAGAGAGAGAGAGAAACAGACACAGACACAGACACAGACACGGAAAGACAGAGAGAGACAGAAATGGAGACAGAGACAGGCAGACATACACAGACAGAGACAGACACAGAGACAGAGACAAACACAGACACCGAGGCAGAAATACAGAGAGAGACAGAAATGGAGACGGAGACAGAGACAGACACGGACACAGAGACAGACACAGACATAGAGAGACAGGCAGACAGAAAACAGACAGACATACAAACAGACAGACAGAGACAGGTAGACAGACACAGAGATGGAGACAGAGATAGAGACAGGCAGACAGACACAGAGACAGAAAGACAGAGAGAAACAGACACAGAGACAGACACAGAGACAGAAAGACAGGGAGACAGAGAGAGACAGAAATGGAGACAGAGACAAGCAGACAGACACAGACAGACAGACAGACAGACAGAGACAAGGAGACAGAGGCAGACAGAGACAGACAAAGAGAAAAAGAGACAGACAGACAGAGACATGTGGACAGAGACAGAGATGGTCAGACCGAAACAGACAATCAGAAAAAGATAGACACACAGACGGACAGACACAATAAGAGGAAGCGAGAGACGCGAAACGCATTTCAATTCATGTGAATCCACCGACAATTCTGTAATTCCAGTTAGTGTCAGCAGACAGTCATACTTAATGCTGAAATTCACCACCAAAAAAAATAAATAAATAAATAAATAACCCGTGTAAACTGCAAGAGTTGGAAGAAAAAAATATCTTCAATTTATCAACATATTCTAAATATCACCAACTGAATTCATTCCGTGGCATTTAGCTAATTGCAAAAACTGAAAGAGCTTTGGAACGAAATACTACTCAGGCAAATGTCCGTAATCCACACATTTTCATATACGTACATACACACACACACACACACACACACACACACACATACGCGGGCGCACAGAGACAGAGAGACAGACACAGACAGACACAGACATAGACACAGAGTCAGAGACAGAGACAGACAGAAACCACAGTCAGACATACAATCGTAATACACACACACACACACACACACACACACGTGCACACACACAACTTCCAACCACTACCACCAATTACCCCGACCACCTCCTCCGCACACACACACACACACACACACACACACACACACACCTGTGGTGTGTGATCGATAGCTGTGTGCGTCATCAGTGAGGTGATTGATCTGAGCAGTCTCCGGGCCCCCTTCCGCCTGACCCGGTCACTCCCCCCTCCCTCCCTTCCTTCCTTCCTTCCTTCCTCTCTCTCTGTCTCTCCGTTCCTCCTTCCCTCCCCCCCTCTCTCTGTCTGTCTATGTCTCCCTCGCTCCTTCCCTCCCTCCCTCCCTCTATGTCTGTCTGTCATGTCGGTCACTCCCTCTCTCTCTCTCTCTCTCTCTCTGGCTCTGTTCCTCCTTCCTTCCCTCCCTCCCTCCTTCCCTCTCGTTCTGTCTATCTGTGTCTCTGTTCCTCCCTCCCTCCCTCTCTTTCTGTCTCTATGTCTCTGTTCCTCCCTTCCTCCCTCCCTCCCTCCCTCTCTTTCTGTCTATCTGTCTCTCTTCCTCCCTCCCTCCCTCCCTCTCTTTCTGTCTCTATGTCTCTGTTCCTTCCTTCCTCCCTCCCTCCCTCCCTCCCTCTCTTTCTGTCTATCTGTCTCTCTTCCTCCCTCCCTCCCTCCCTCTCTTTCTGTCTCTATGTCTCTGTTCCTTCCTTCCTCCCTCCTTCCCTCTCTTTCTATCTGTATCTCTCTTCCTCCCTCCCTCCCTCTCTGTCCCTCAATATCTCTATTCCCCCTCCTTCCCTCCCTCTCGTTCTGTCTATCTGTGTCTCTGTTCCTCCCTCCCTCCCTCCCTCTCTTCCTGTCTATCTGTGTCTCTCTTCCTCCCTCCCTCCTTCCCTCTCTTTCTGTCTATCTGTGTCTCTGTTCCTCCACTCCCTCCTTCCCTTTCTTTCTGTCTATCTGTATCTCTCTTCCTCCATCCCTCCTTCCCTCTCTTTCTGTCTATCTGTGTCTCTCTTCCTCCCTCCCTCCTTCCCTCTCTTTGTGTCTATCTGTGTCTCTGTTCCTCCACTCCCTCCTTCCCTCTCTTTCTGTCTATCTGTATCTCTCTTCCTCCCTCCCTCCTTCCCTCTCTTTCTGTCTATCTGTATCTCTCTTCCTCCCTCCCTCCTTCCCTCTCTTTCTGTCTATCTGTGTCTCTGTTCCTCCACTCCCTCCTTCCCTCTCTTTCTGTCTGTCTGTGTCTCTGTTCCTCCACTCCCTCCTTCCCTCTCTTTCTGTCTATCTGTGTCTCTGTTCCTCCACTCCCTCCTTCCCTCTCTGTCTATCTGTGTCTGTTCCTCCACTCCCTCCTTCCCTCTCTTTCTGTCTGTCTGTGTCTCTGTTCCTCCACTCCCTCCCCCTCTCTTCCTGTCTATCTGTGTCTCTCTTCCTCCCTCCCTCCTTCCCTCTCTTTCTGTCTATCTGTATCTCTCTTCCTTCCTCCCTCCCTCCTTTTCTGTCTATCTATGTCTCTGTCTGCCTTCGGTCGGTCCGTCGGACTCCCCCCCCCCCCCTCCTCTCTCTCTCTCTCTCTCTCTGATTCTGTCTGTCTGTCTGTCTGTCTGTCTGTCTGTCTGTCTCTCTCTCTCTCTCTCTCTCTCTCTCTCTCTCTCTCTGTCTCTGACCCAGTCACCGATGCTGTCACTTTCAGTCACACCGACCTGCGTGACGTCAGGGTGCATGGCAGAAGACTTCAGGCTGGAACGCTGCTTTCCCTGTCAGCTTTTTATTACCAGTCTTTGTCAAACTCGGCAATATTCGAGAATGTCACGACGCGCACGTGCACATGTGCATGAGTACTTGCGCGCGCGCGCGCATGTTTGTGTGTATGTAGTGCGCGTGTACGACTGTATGTGCTTGCGCAGGGTAGGGTAGGATGTGTGTGTGTGTGCGCGCGCGCGCGCGAGTGCGTGCGTGCGTGCGTGCGTATGCGTGTGTGTATGTGTGTGTGTGTTTGTGTGTATGTAAGTGTGTGCTGTGCGTGCGTGTGAATCTGTGGGCGGGCGGGCTGGCGTGCGTAATGTGTGTATATCCGAGTCCGCGTGTGGACTGCAAAATTCTCATAAACAGGCGCATCAATTTCACTTCGTTTTGTACCAATGGTGACATGTCACATCTTTCGAAAGCTGTCATCATCATCATCATAGTGATAATAATAATAATGATGATGATGTTGATGATGATGATGATGATGCTAACAATAATGATAATGATAATAATAACGACAATAACAATAGTTTTCATTTGTACAGTGATTACCCTTCGGCCTCAAGCGCATATCCATGATTTTCATCTTGACCTCGGTTTATTCAAAGTCGAAAGGTCAAAAAGAGCCACAACCCCTTGCTTGGCTCCTGATGAAACTGGACAGAAGGGGTAGGTGCATCGCTATGAAGTCCGCCTCATTACCAAGACCTTGCTCAGAGACCTCGACACTGGAGGTCAAGGTCGCACAACAGTCGAGGTTTGGTTTGTCCGTCCGCGTGGTCAGCGGTTGTTGTTGTTGTTGTTGTTGGTTCTGTCACAGATTGGAGCTGATTTCAAGGCGGTGACTGTAGGACTGTGACTGACCCTTCGACCTTCATGAAAACGACAATTGACTTTTGACCTTCATGAAACACCATGTATGTTGGTTGACCTGATAGACCTTTTTATCTTCCTGGAATACCATGTGTTGACCACCACCGGGTTGACCATTAATTTTGATCTTCATAGTAGAACACCAAGTCTCAAGACTCAGGGGAGTCCGTCTGACGAGCGAGAAGATCAGAAGAATATCATGAGTCTTTTGACATCATCGACGGGCGCAATAGCCGAGTGGTTAAAGCGTTGGACTGTCAATCTGAGGGTCCCGGGTTCGAATCACGGTGACGGCGCATGGTGGGTAAAGGGTGGAGATTTTTACGATCTCCCAGGTCAACACATGTGCAGACCTGCTAGTGCCTGAACCCCCTTCGTGTGTATATGCAAGCAGAAGATCAAATACGCACGTTAAAGATCCTGCAAACCATGTCAGCGTTCGGTGGGTTATGGATACAAGAACATACCCAGCATGCATACCCCCGAAAACGGAGTATGGCTGCCTACATGACGGGGTAAAAACGGTCATACACGTAAAAGCCCACTCGTGTGCATACGAGTGAACGCAGAAGAAGAAGAAGAAGAAGACATCATTGATCCTTCGACCTTCACCCACATGATACAAAGGTCATGCTGCCAAAGAAAAAAATCTTTTTACGTTAGTTTTGTATTGTTTTGTTTTCAAATGGAGTGACTGACTTTTAAGTGAGACTGGAAGAGGAGTGTCATTCTCACAGTCCTGCCAGTCTGTTAAGTTCCTTAGCCTTCTGATGGAGATCCTTGCTTCTCCGAGAGAGCTTTCTTCTTCTTCTTCTTCTTCTTCTTCTTCTTCTTCTTCTTCTTCTTCCATTCTTTATTTATTTATTTATTTATTTCTTCTCCTTCTTCTCCTTCTTCTTCTTCTTCTTCCTTTCTTTATTTCTTTATTTCTTCTTCTTCTTCTTCTCCTCCTGCCCCTTCTTCTTCGTCTTCTTCTTCTTCTTCCTCCTCCTCCTCTTCTTTCTTTCTTTCTTTCTTTCTTCTTCTTCTTCTCCTGCCCCTTCTTCTTCTTCTTCTTCTTCCTCTTCTTTCTTTCTTTCTTTCTTTCTACTTCTTCTGCCCTTCTTCTTCTTCTTCTTCCTCCTCCTCCTCCTCTTCTTTCTTTCTTTCTTCTTCTTCTTCTCCTGCCCCTTCTTCTTCCTCTTCTTTCTTTCTTTCTTTCTTTCTTTCTTTCTTTCTTCTTCCTCTTCTTCTTCTTCCTCTTCCTTCTTTCTTCTTCTTCTTCTGCCCCTTCTTCTTCTTTTTCTTCTGGTTCTCCTCCTCCTATTCTTCTGTTTTCGAAGACATCAGAAAAACCAAGAGAAAGAAATTGAGGAAGACAGACGGAAAGATGAAGAGAAACGAGAAGAAAAGAGTATGACATACTCAGACATAGCATTAAAAAAAAACAAAAAAAATGTCTAAGCTTTATCAACCCATAGTTTTTTTTTTATTTGCTTGATAAATTTCATGTTACATGTTGACATCATTTCGTTCTCATGAGAAAGCCAATTGTCAATGTGATCATTTAAACAGACAAATAGACATATGTACCAACTGCGAAATAAATGAATGGAGTAGAGTGGAGTGGAGTGGCACAATGCAGATCGAGATAAACCGACAGGCAGCACAGCACAGCACAGCACAGCACAGCACTGTTTCCCAAAGAACCGGCTCCTTCCTTCGTCGGCCTAAGCCAGCCGTGACTAAGGACTGATCGAAAGGCGAGTAGCTGAGTTCATCATCATCATCATCATCATCATCCCACCACCACCACACAAAAGGTCCCCACATTGCGACACCACCCGATCTGCCGGCCGGGACGTCACCAAGTGACATTTATCACGAGGCTTGACGTCACTTTTGCCCCAGAAAGGCCCCATGCTTGCTGACCGTGGCATTTGGCGGCCCCCACAGAAGAAGAAGAAGAAGACGAAGACGAAGAAGAAGAAGGAGAAGAAGTGCCATGCCATCATCATGCAATCCTGCAGTCGCCTCCGCTTTGCACTCAGGCGGTGCGGGGAAAGAAATCGGTGCCATTTGTGTTTTATTATCTTTTTCCTCTCACGACTTCCCTTTTCTCAGGGGGCGCAGAGATGGATATTTTACATCTTGGCTGACGTAATCGTTATAATAAAGTGCTGTTAATGTGTTATATGCGCAGTTTTCGGGCGTATTCCGCCCAAGCATGTAGGTCAGTGTAGCCTACATGCGCCGCGTTCGCCGGCGCGTGCACACGCGCAAACAAATAGACATACACCGGCGGGCGCGCGCGCGGGCGCACATGCACATGACGCATGTATACCCTTTTATAGCGAACTAATTGGCTCGGTTTCTGCTCCTTTATTTTTTTTACAATAAACAGCACCCCACCTCCCCTCTCTGTCTGTCTGTCTGTCTCTGTCTCTGTCTGTCTGTCTCTCTGTCTCTGTCTCTGTCTCTGTCTCTCTCTCTCTCTCTCTCTCTCTCTCTCTCTCTTAAACATGTTGAAACGTGAATCAGACCGTTTATCTTTGACTGTAAATCTTGACAAAAACCAGTGTGGTAATATTCCACAAGGGTCGTCATCTCGGCACAAGAGAATGGAATCATGAGTCTACAGATTTAAAAAGTAGCAAATTCTTCAACGAAGCTGAGTTTGAAAAGTATCATCACACAGAAAGATGTAGAAAGGGAAAGAAGGTGGTCATAGAAATTCTGAGATATTTTGCGCAAATTGAATTTAGTAGATTCATGTATGTTCTGGTACAGTTGACCCTTACCTGTGTTGCTGAAATTTGTGGACTTTGTGATAACACTGATTTAGAAAAATACATACATTTGCCATTAAACGAGAATCTGAGCGCACGTTTAAACGAGAATCTGAGCGCACTGGTTCGAATCACGGCTCAGCTGCCGATATTTTCTCCCCCTCCACTAGACCTTGAGTGGTGGTCTGGACGCTAGTCATTCGGATGAGACGATAAACCGAGGTCCCGTGTGCGGCATGCACTTAGCGCACGTAAAAGGACCCACGGCAACAAAAGGGTTGTTCCTGGCCAAAGTCTGTAGAAAAATCCACTCCGACAGGAAAAACAAATAAAATTGCACACAGGAAAAAATACCCAAAAAGAATGGGTGACGCTGTAGTATAGCGACGCGCTCTCCCTGGGGAGAGCAGCCCGAGTTTCACACAGAGAAATCTGTTGTGATAAAAAGAAATACAAATACGGAGAAACTCGTACATGCCCTTTATATATAGAATCATATGTCAAACGAATAAAGTATTGGCTGAAGTTTGAAATCATTAAGGCTGTCAGTATTAAGAATCTGTAGACAGGTCGATTCGTGTGAAATGTTATTCGTCGAACAGGACAAAGGAAAGGAAAACT
>NC_134878.1:58046485-58063985 GCF_041734735.1 Babylonia areolata | reverse complement strand
GAAGCAACAGCGTTCGTGCGTCATCGCTGACCAAGTTTTGTGTGGTCGGCGTGTCAGATGTCGATTATTGTCACGGCCCTGATGCCGCCACCCTCTCCTCCTTCCTCCTTCCTTCTTCCCTCCCCTCTCTGCCTCCTTACCCTACCCCCACCTCCCTTCCCTCCTTCCCTCTTCTCCTCCCTCCCTCACTCCCTCCATCACTACTGGCTCCCTCACCGCGGTCGAGACCCGGCTCGTAGACCGGCAGCTCAGTCGAGGAGGAGGACTCTGGAGGAGCTACACAGGTCGCCGGTCTACCTCTCATCACACTGCACTCCGCCTCCCGCCCCCCCTCGCCCCCCCTCCCCTCCCCCGCCCCTCTGCCCCCACCCCCCTCGCCCCCCCACACACACTCCTTCACGTCCCTCTACCCTCCACCCTGGCTCCACACAAACACACACACACACACACACACACACCACCTCTCTAGTTGTCAGTGTCTGTGTGTCCATCTGTCCAGTTGTCCTGTCTGTCCGTCGGTCTCAGTCGTCCGTCCGTCCCTCCCTCTTTCCCTCCCTCCCTCCCTCCCTCCGTACAAGGTCAGTGCTCTCGATCAGAGAGGCGTGGTGTGATTGATCACAGAATTTGTCAGCCGGCAGGAAATCACAATGTGGCCTGCACAGCAATCACAGATTCTTCTTCTTCTTCTTCTTCTTCTTCTTCTTCTACCATTCACTGTACTTATCCGCAAAGCAGTATAAAGAATCGATGGAGAAATAAATCCGTTTCCGTACAAATTATTCAAGGACAACATATACAGTGTACGTATTATTATCAAAGGACAAATGTTTTAAGTTAAAGCCATACATAGCGTACAAGTTATTTGTACACGGCTCTATCTCATCAGTTGTCCTTGAGTAATTAATTTTGTACGCTACATCAAGGCTTTGATTTACCATTAATATTTGTCCTTTAATGATTTCACGCTATATGAAGCTTTAACTTATTATTTGTTCTTTACAACTTAGTAAAAGTCAAGGATAAATGATGAATTACAGCCTCATACAACCTACAAATTACTGAAAAATGAAGGGTAAGTTACAGCCTTGTAAAACAACTGAGTCAAAGATAACAGATAAGTTGTAGCCTTACAGAAAGTACGTGTACAATTACTACTTTACTACTCCTATTATTTCTGCTGCTGCTGCTGCTACTGTTGACAACTCCTGCTACTGCTGTTCAGTGTCTGTTGCTGCTATTACTATTGCTTCTGCTGCCGGTGTCAATACAACACAAATGTCGTTGTTGTCATTGCATCTTCTGCAGCTGCGGCTATTATGACTACCCTTACTTTTGTTGCTGCTTCTGTTGTTGCTGCTGCTGCTGCTGTGCAGTATTGCAAATACTACTGCTGTTGCTGTTAACTGCTCCTATATCCTGCTACTAATTTTATAAGGTTTGCAACGCCGTGCTGGTGCTACTACTACTACTACTTCTACTGCTTCTGCTGCTGCTACTGTTGTTGCTGCAACTATCATTACTACTGCCGCTACTGCTGCTGTTATAGCTGCTGCTTGAGTCCACCTTTTCGTCTTCTTTCTTCTTCTTTTTTCTTTCTTTAATTAACCAAAATGTTTGTACTGACATATCCGGCGATGCAGGTTTTATACAGACTGTTGTTGTTGTGGGATCTTTTACTGACATGCGCTGTTGGTGTGTGTGTGTGTGTGTGTGTGTGTGTGTGTGTGTGTGTGTGTGTGTGTGTGTGAGTGAGTGTGTGTGTTTGTGTGTCTCAGTGTGTGTGTGTGTGTGTTGTGTGTGTGTGTGTGAGTGTGTGTGTGTGTCAGTGTCTGTCTGTGTGTGTGTGTGTGTGTGTGTGTGTGGTGTGTCCGTCAGTGTGTGTGTGTGTGTGTGTGTGTGTGTGTGTGTGTGTGTGTGTGTGCTGCATTGGGTGCGGACTGTTTGTTCATCATCTGGTGCTATAACTGAACTGACATTCCCGGGTTCCGCCGAGTCTGGCAGAGCCCGCGGAATGCCGGGCCGGGCTGTTGGCCGGCCGGGGTGACTGACTGACTTAGTCTTGTGGCCTCGCATTTCACCGACTGAGGCACGAACTTCAGTCCCTCGATCTCGCTTCCTTGGTTGTTGGCACTTCGACCGTCGGCTACTCAGTGGACCATTTGTTGTCGTTGCTGTTGTTGTTGTTGTTACTCTTGCTCAGTACTGACACTATAATAACTTGAAATGAATGTGTATTGCCCCAATCAGCATCTCCGTCTTCAGTCCTCGCTTCCGCATCCACTCAGCACTGCAACAGATACTGAGGTAATTTGTTCTTTGAAATATTCGTCAGTATCAGCGGAACGTATCACACACACACACACACACACACACACACACACACACACACACACACACACACACCGACACACACTATGACACACACACACACACACACACACACACACACACACACACTGGCACACACACACTCACACACACACACACACACACACACACACACACACACACACACACACACACACACACAGTGATCGAAAGAGAGAAGGAGGATGGGTCTGAAGCAGATTCTCGGAAAACAACAACAACAAAAACAACAAAAACACAATTACCTGAAGCGAGGGAACCGACATTTAAAAAACAAACAAACAAACAACAACAACAACAACAACAACAAAGAGCGCACTGTTGTGTTTACCAGCTGGGTTTTTCAGCTTCACCGAATTTCGCGATATCACCACCACCACCAACACCACCACCACTACCACTACCACTACCACCACTCCCACCCCACGACCCCTCCTTCCCTCCGCACTTTCTGTCGAACACTCAGTGCCAGACTTCAGGGCGGCGGCTAGGACGGAGGAGGAGGTGGGTGGGTTGGTGGGTGGAAGGTGGAAGGCGGTGGTAAAATTCCTTCCAGAAAGCATGACGTCAATGAGCCCTCTGCTGACGCCTCGCGTGCCGAGCGGGTCGATCAAGGATGGACATCGATCTCTCCGTCTCTCCCGCTCCCCTCGCCCCACCCCAACACCCCCCCCCCCCCCCCCCTCCCTGGCCCCCTTCCCACCTCTCCCTCCTCAGCCCACCTCTGGGCACAGAGACAGGCCATGCTGTTCACTCAACACAGCAACAACACTTTTTTTCTTCTTTTTTTTTCTTTTCTAGAAATTCCTTCTACTGCACCAATAATTAATCTCGTTCACTGAGTCTTTCCCAAAGGCTCATCGTCATCTATCCATCCACCCCGATTAGATTTACCCGTAGTTTGGTTACTTCACTCACACGGGCTCTCTCGCAATTAATTGTGACATGCATCATTATCATGACGCAACGACAACAATGACAGATCTGAGAGGTTTTGTTGTTGTTGCTGGTTTGCTTGGTTGGGTTTTTTTTCCCCCCTCCACAGAGAGCCTCAACCCCCTTCCTGTACAGAATGGAATCGCCCTAGCGTTCCGCGATTTTGATTGGCGGAAAGCGGCGCGATATATAGGATGTCTGTTCCTTGTTTAGCTTACTAGGTCGCATCGACGAAGCCGAGAGAAGGGGCGGAGCAAAAGCGAAGACTTGTGTGAGAAAGAGAGAGAGAGAGAGAGAAACAAAGTCTTGGGATCAGCTGAGAGAACTTGTTGTGTGGAGTGGAATCTGGCTCTAAAAGAGGTGTATAATTTGTGAAGGGGAAAAAAATTTGCTGCTACATAAAGTGTGTCGTGTGGTGGGCATGGAGAGGAAGTGTCCGCTCCACCCCAACTCTCTCCTGTGCCGGCATCGCCGGAAGGACGCCGCGGTAGGGGAGGGGGGAGGCAGCGGCCGAGTGGGGCGAGCGGCCGGGGCCCATGCCGGCAAAGTGGGGCAGATGAAGATCGTCGTCATACCCACGACGGGAGGTCAGCTGGAAGTGTGTGTGTCCCCAGCCGAGACGGTTCGAGGCCTGAAGCAGTTGCTGGCCAGAAAGTACAGGATAGCCCCGGCCCGCATCCACCTCCTGCACAAAGAGAGGTGAGTGAACTCGTGAACCCCGACCGGACCTCTCCATCCCACCCCCTTCCCCCTCCCTAGCTCGCTCCCGCTGCTGCTGTGACGTCAAACACTATCTGCGGTTTGACCTCTGACCTCACGTGAAGCATGCAGGCGGGCAAAGCGAGAGAGAGAGAGAGCTGACGACTTCTTTTGCTGGCCTGTCAGAAAATGGGGTCAGGGTGCGGGGGGTATCGGCCGACACAGAGGGGGGAGTGGGGGGGGGCTTTGAATGGATGGAACTGTTCTATACCCACCCCCTTCTCCCCTCCACCAATCTCTGCTGTTGGGACAGTACAGCTGTTTCCTTTGTTTCACGGCATTGGTACTGACTGGTAGACCTCATCACACTGACTGGACAAGACCCCATCGCTGCACGGTTCACAACAAAGAATGCACGCACCATTGTTGTAAAAGTGGTTCTCCCAAACCCAACGTCACGCACGCAGACCCACAGTGAGAGTGCGGCAGGTCCGGTAGAGGCAGGCAGTTCATGGGTGCCTATCTGTATACTTTTAAAATAGTCCATTCGAGTTTTTCGCAAGTTCGCGAGTACTAAGATAATTGTCATTGCAGCCATGTTTGATTATCGTGTGGTGCTCTCACCTCCCCCCCCCCCCTCCCCCCTCTCTCTCTCTCTATTCTTCTCTTTCCCTCTGTCCCTCTCTCCTCTTTCTTCCCATCCATACTTGTGTGTGTACTGTTTGTGGTGGATGTAGAATTGTCAGCAGGGACAGATTCGAAGAATAGATTATGGCGTGCAAAAATCTTTATCCACTTGAATAAAAACGTTTTGATTCTCTCTCTCTCTCTCTCTCTCTCTCTCTCTCTCTCTGTCTGTCTGTCTGTCTATCTATCAATCTGTCTAATACACATATCTCTCTCACTTCTTTCTCACTCTAACACCGGCACACACACACACACACACGTGTATCATGCACACGTGGTTTCAGGTACTCTCTCTCTCTCCATTTTTTTTCCATCAAGGGCTCTTTTACAGTGCTTCTGTTCCTATACCTTTCCCTCTTCCCACTCCCTTTTTCCCCATAGTCAATTGATGTCAGATATAAAATTGAAGAACACACACACACACACACACACACACACACACTCACTCACTCACTCACTCACTCACTCACTCACTCTTAGTATGGAAAAACAACAACACACACTCACTCAACACATACACACACACGCACACACACACGCACACACACACACTTGCACAGTGCTCTTTATGTGTGTTGGAGCGCACTCACTGCTGTTACATAATTGACTCAGTGCCCCCATGGCATCAGCTTGTGTCCTGGAAAAGAGAGAAGAAGAAGGAAGAAGAAGAAAAAATAAATGTCGGAGATTAGCAGACGCAGGCAGCACATGAATTTGGCAGGTAGCGCATGCCAGTGACGTCATGCTGTAGGTGCAGAAGCACCGGAGAGTGTGGAGCAAAACAAGCTGTTGGCGTAGATGATGATGGTGATGATGCATGCATGCACCCTAAGGGGAGCTGAGAAAATAGACGTATGTGTGCCTGACGTAGGTTCCCCCTTACTTGTGGGTCTTTCTCTTTCTGTCTCACACATGCTGTATTTGTATGCATGCACACACACACACACACACACACACACACACACACACACACATACATATACACATCGTGTAGACATGAATTTCTCTCTCTCTTTTCTCATACCCTCCCCCCCTACACACACACACATGTATGCATCATGTAGACATGAATTTCTACTCTCATAACCGCCTCCCCTCCCTGCACGCACGCACACACACACACACACACACACATATTATCCTCTCTCTCTCTCTCTCTCTCTCATTGTCTCTCTTGCAGCCCCTTTTCTCTCTTTTTTTTTATACATTTTTTATTTCTTTCAAGGACTGGCTTAAGAAAATCCTTGTTTTCCTACTTGATCATGTCAGGCTCAGTATCAGTATCAGTAGCTCAAGGAGGCATCACTGCGTTTGGTCAAATCCATATAATTATGCAACATCACATCTGCCAAGCAGATGCCTGACCAGCAGCGTAACCCCCAACACGCTTAGTTAGGCCTTGAGAAAAAATAAAAATGAAAAATAAATAAACTGAAATTTTTTTTTTTTAATAAAATAAAATAAAATATTTTTTAAAAATTTTAACGAAAATGTATTCAAATTGATTCTTTTGCTCTGACTGCGTTTCTGTCCGAATGTGATTCACTCTCTCACACAGACACAGGTGTGCACATATGTATACACTAACACACACACACCCACACACACACACACACACACACACACACACACAAGCACTTGATCTAACAATTGAGTACATGCATGAAAATTGGAATGTAAACAACATGCCATCATATTTGCACCTGTGTGAATATATTATAATATGTAGACATATGATGTGTGCACAAGCTAGTCACTGTAGCCCCAGACATTGTGTTTGTATTATGTATTGATACACACACACACACACACACACACACATATATATATATATATATAATATATACATATATATATATGCCCACTCTCAGTCTCTCTCTCTCCCAGTTGCTGTCACACTTGCTGTCTATTTCACTCTCTCTCTCTCTCTTTCACTTAATCAGACACTCACACCTACACACACATCCACACACAGACACCCACACATACAAACACAGACAGACTCTCTCTCTCTCTCTCTCACACACACACACACACACACACACACACACACACACAGGGGGCGGTTGGAGCGGGTGGGGGGGAGAAAGATGGCATTTGAATAGGCTATAGAATTATGCTGTGTGTGTGTGTGTCGTGCACAAGGCACATCAACAGCTGAGAAGCATGTGGGTGGCCAAGTTCATGACACATTACTCTCCCTTTTACAAGGGAGAATTCGTCACAGCTTCGGACAGTTCGAAAGCCATGTCAGGGACAATATTGTAAAAAACTTATGTGTAATCGTATTTGTGTGTGTGTGTGTGTGTGTGTGGTCCACATTGACTATGAAACAGCAAGACTGTCCTTTTCCCTTGGCAGCAGTATATGTTCAGTCTTTGAACATTAAACTTAAAGCCGATGTGGTGAAATGTATCAGTCTGCAATGTGCACACTTCGACACTTCCGTGAAACTGAAACTGACAATTTAATCAAAGGGGCCAAATCTTCTTGCATATGCATATATATATATATATATATATATATATATATATAAGGTCATGAATGTTTGATGGACTAAAAAAAAAAAATATATATATATATATATACATATAAATCACGTGCAGTTTTTTCCATTGGTAATATTGGAGAGAATTTGATTCTGACTAAGAATCACATGCTCTGTTCCTCTTTTACAAGTTTGCTGTATCATGATAATCAGTTTGGTGAATCATTTTACGTTCATTTTATAACAGATTCATAGGATTTTCTTATATAGATATATATATATATATATGTCACTTTTTATTAACATTTGTCCTGTCTTCCGTGACATGGGGGAAAATATATATATATATATATATATATATATATATATATATATACACATGTGCATAAAAAAATCTCTGGATTAAACAGAAAGCATATGAAATGTTCTCTGAGTCTGTGTAATATTTCTCTTTCTGAATAAATTTTGGATGTGAAATTCTGTCTTTGTTGTTTCCTCTGTGTGTGTGTGTGTGTGTGTGTGTGGGCAATCTGTATCACATAAAAGATGAATAAATGTGTGTATGTTCATTCATGTGTGTGTGCATGCATATGTGCAGGAGCGCAGATGCATCTTTGCATGTGTGTGTGTGTGTGTGTGTGTGTGTGTGTGCATGTCAGTCTATATCACATAAATGATAAAAGATGAATGAATGAGTGTATGTTCATGCACGTGTTTGTGTGTGCACGTATACATCAGTCGGGCATCTGTTCCCCCAACCTTTACTTTTTAAGCAGATGTGGTGTGTCATATAGGGATCAGTCCACCGACTTTGACACTTCTTTGAAACTGAAACTCTGTGTGTGTGTGTGTGTGTACTGTATGTGTGTGTTTGTGTGTGTGTGTTCCATAGGAACAGGATAAGAGGAGATTTTTTTTTTTTTTAAGCTGAGTAAAGCTTTTTTTTCTGTTATTAGGCCTGTTGGTATTGTTTTTATCTCGTCGTTGTAAACTGGGTTTTTTGGGGGGGGTTTGGTAACAACAGCTTGACTCACAGTGTTGGGCATGACATGACAGCTCTAGCTGATCATTGCTTCACATGTTTGTGAGCGGGTGACTTTTTTTTTTTTTTTCTTTGGTTTGTTTTCCCACCCGAAACGAATTCGAACACCCAGTGTCTGTGTACACAGAGCACTGACGTCAGCAGCCGTGGATTGCTGTGAGGTCTGCCGGGCCGTCAACATGGTCCTTTTCCCCTCACCCGCTTTGCGCAATGCGCCATCGTTTCGCTCACTGAGTGTGCAATCACGGCCCTGAAAAGAGGGGGTTTGCGACATAACCACCTCACCTTTCCTTTTCGGGGAGGAATAACGGCCTTGTGGAGAAAAAGGTATTGGCAATGACGGCTTAATTTGTCCGTTGTTTGCGAGTTCGGGGGGGAGGGGTGTTGAGGAAAACCTGGAAGCGATCAGCCTACCCTAACACCCCTCTGCGAGATCGGACCGTCGACTCGTCTTCATTCAGGTCTTGTTGTCTGCTCGGGAGTGCAGTGACGTAGACAGAACCGCCCCCCCACCCCCCTTTTCTTTATAAAAAGCCTCCACTACCACCACCTCTCTCTCTCTCTCTCTCTCTCTTGGGTTCAGAAACTGTTAACGAATAGAAAATGTGTGATACTGATAATCTTTTAAGAAAAATGAAAATATATGACATCGATCAGCTGGATCTCTCTCTCTCTCTCTCTCTCTCTCTCTCTCTCTCTCAATCTGACATCATTCACTTACTTAGGCGGGTTGACATTAAAACAGTACGTAGGCTGGTTGTGCGAGCAAGTCAGTTGAACTTTTTAGGTTTTGTTTAGGCTTCGACTGCAGCCTACTTGCTGGTCATGTCTCGCGGTCTGTGTTATTTTACTTTTGTGTAAGCCAAGAACATTTTTCGCGTCTACCGTAAAAAATATACATATACATATGTGTGTGTGTGTCAGTGAAAGAATCAGGAAGTCATATCTGCTGCTGAATATGAAGTGGGTGTACAAGAGTTTTAAAAAGAAATTGTTGAAGTGAGAGATTATGGGAGCACCTACAGGTGTTTCTCTTTCTTCTTCTACTTTTGTGTAAGCCGAGAACATTTTTCGCGTCTACCAAAAAATATACATATATGTGTATATATATATGTGTGTGTGTGTGTGTGCGTGTCAGTGAAAGATTCAGGATGTCATATCTGCTGGCTGAATATGAAGTGGATGTACACGAGTTTTAAAAAAAAACTGTTAGTGAGAGATAATGGGAGATTACTGGATGTTGGATATAACTAATCCTTTCAGTGTTTTGTTTTTGTTGTTGATGTTAGTGTGTGTGTGTGTGTGTGTGCACGTGTGTGTTTTGTTATTGCTTTTTTTACTTCTTCTTCTTTTTTTCAGCACATTTTGCAAAACTGACGAAAACTAGTTTCAGACCCTGAGATAGAGAATGTTTAGAAAAAAACAGCTAGTTGAATTGTTTTCTGACTGCGGGGTTGGGGGGGAAGGGGGGGGGGGGGGACTTAGAAGAATGTGGATGAGGGTGAGAGGGAAGGAAAGGGGCTGATGTTAGTGTTATTAATTTCAGTTTCAGTAGCTCAAGGAGGCGTCACTGCGTTCGGACAAATCCATATACGCTACACCACATCTGCCAAGCAGATGCCTGACCAGCAGCGTAACCCAACGCGCTTAGTCAGGCCTTGAGAAATGTCAGTGATAGGAACCGAGGTTAGGAGAGGGGGGGGGGGATAAAGGGGAATAACTGGGGCGTGAGAAATGCACGGGAACTGAAAACGACCCTGACCCCGAGGTCAGCTCAAGAGCACGTGAATTGTGGTTCATTGCCTGTACTGGGGTATAGTAAAGTAGTGTGGATGACATGGTAGTGGGATGTGGGTGGTGTGGAGGGCTGGTGTGTGTGTGGTGGGGAGGGGGGGGGTTGGGGGGAGGGGAGACAACATATCTGCCTGGAGCTGGCTTCACCTCAACGTTATCCCCCCCCCCCGCCCCCCAACCTCCACCTCCCTCCACTGCTCCGACTACTGGGTATGATGATTGGTACTTGGAAGTGATGAACTTATGTTATTATGACGTATCGGTGTCACAAATGTTTACATTACCTGTCGGAAACATGTATAATGCTGTGCTGTGCTCTTTGGTGTGGCTTCTAGTTACCTGTGTGTGTGTATTATGTGTGTGTGTGTGTGTATTCTGTGTAATCTGTGTGTGTGTGTTAACAGTGAGATAATCGGAAGGGGTTAGGGTGGATATAAACAGTGAAATTTGATACTTCCTTATAACACAGCGCTGTTACTATGATCTCCGTATCTGTGTGTGTGTGTGTGTGTGTGTGTGTGTGTGAGTGCGTGTGCACGCATATATTTTCGTAGGTTTACAAAAAGAAAACGATCAGTTCAGAAAGTGGACAGTGGATGAGTGGAGAGATTTTTTTTTTTTTAATTGTTTTAAAGCTTCCAGATACAGATCAGATTTCAAAGATGGAAATTAAAGTATCAAAACAGACAAGGCAGAACTGTTTCAGGCTGTGAATGCAGTGTCCAGATGAGAGCTGTATATCTGTGGGGCTACAAGTACTACATTGTGCCTTGAAACCACTCAAGTCGGTCGGTTTCTTTGACACTGTTGACATTCACAGTGACACCGACACAAACACGTCACTGCCCACGTCACCTGACGACAGTACATGTATACAATGCTGGGTCATCCGTTTGCCTGTTGGCTTTTTAACTTCCTTCTGCATACACACTTCACTCACGCCATGTGAATAGAAGCTAGTAGTGTAATAGAGAAGGAAACAGGACAAACATTCTGGTGGATTAAGAAAGGAGCAATTGTGAAGCCTGTCAGAGGGAAAAGGGTATGACGTAAGGTTTGCTGTTTTCTTTACAGGGCAGCGCTGTGTATGGACAAAGCAGGCTGCTCTTTTATATGATGCTGACTTGAGAAAGGATGGGGGCTAAAGTCCTTTGACATTTAAAAAGAAATTTATTACAAGAAAACGAGAAGGAAGGGAAATATGTTTCTTGAGACCCGTTAGAAACGGTGTGTGATCAGATTTCTGTGACAGATTAGGCAATACACACTTGTAACACTGAAAGAGCAAAGAACAAACAGTAATCTGAAAGAAGATAACAGATGTCCAAAACCGATTGCAAAACGCAGTACGCTAAATAGTAAAGATTATTCATACGCGCGCACAGAGCCCTGACTATTTGGTTCACTACAGTGCTGACAGGTTCTATACCTTGCCTGCAGTCACGGAGTCAGGTAGGTGTTTACTTCTGACACCTTGGTACTGTTCCCCGTCTGCAGTGATTAATCAGGGGAGGTAAGAGAGGAGCGGGGTGGGGGTGGGGCCAGACACAGCACCAAGTTGTCTGAACACCTGACAGCAGGCAAAGGACTAGAACCTGTCAGCACAGCACCAAGGTGTTTGAAGACGTAACTGCAGACGGGGGGACAGTAGCAAGATGTCAGAAGTAAACACCTGACTGCAGGCAAAGGTATAGAACGTGTCATCATTGTAGTGTAACCAAACAGTCAGGGCTCTGTGTGTGCGATTCGCAGCGGCAGCCGATCGATAAAGCTGGTGTTGTTTCAGACCGTGCTGCATGCGTAGGGCTTGACCTTTTGGAAGCGAAGTGCCAACACCGGTGAATGACGCACGGTGGCGTGGCGTGGCGTTGTTTGCGTGTGTACGTATGCGTGTGTGTGTGTGTTTGAGAGAGAGAGAGGGAGAGAGTGTGTGTGTGTGTGTTTGAGAGAGAGAGAGGGAGAGAGAGTGTGTGTGTGTGTGTGTGGCCGGTGTAGTTGGGGACCTGTCTATACCACACAACCCACTGCACTGCTGTTGTGTTGGCCTGGCGTGCGTAAGGATGAAGGAGAAAGGGAAGGGGGGGCTGGGGGTGAAGCGGGGGGAGAGGGTGATTAGCAGGTGGCAGCTTCATTGACACGGCAGTCAGCTCCCTACATACAGACAGCCTTGCCTTGTAGTGCTCCATTTCCTTTTGCGGCAACAGCGTGCATGCATCCTCACAGAAAGGTGTGCCCCACCCCTTCCTGCACCCCCCGCCCCCCTCCTCTCCCCGTCCTTCCCCTCCCGCCAGCCTCCTCAACACTGCACCCTACATGGAGCTGTCAGCTGAGCTAGGGGGGAAGGGGTGGAGGTGAGTGAACATGTGTGTGTGAATCAGAATCAGAAGCAATTTTAATGTCAACAAGGTTTTATAAGACACGCATGCAAAGTTCCATTTTTGGCACACAAAAAAAAAGAAAAAAAGAGCAAAACAAAATAGATGAATATTGAACAAGAGATTGAATCACTCCTGACGCTATGACGTTTTTGGCAGTAGTTACTGACAAATTTCCCAAACAGTCCCACAAGCTTGTCTACCAGTTGACTGGGTTTAATAATAATTATTTGGATCGTATTTTAAAAAAATTTGTATGAATTCTATTCAAATTTCTTTGTATCATTCACAGTCATCTAAGAAATGATATTCATCCTCTATTGTTTGACATTGTAAACATAGTCTTCTTTCTTTTGGGATGTTGAAATATCTGCTTTTTTCTATTGCGAAATCATGACAGGATATTCTTAATTTGCACAAAGATCGTTTTTGATTATAATTAAGATATCCTTCAAGCAAATAAAGTTCGGTTCTGTATTCATGAGTACTTTTTATTATAAAATAGTAGTTTAGAGTCATTTTCAGATTTGTTTCTCTTCCAGAATAAAACATATTCGTATTCTAGTTTATTCATTATAACGTGGCTGAGTCTAAGAATATTGAATGTTGACAGGTTATTCCAAACGTGTCTTAAATCAAGTGTGTGGAGGGGGGTTGGTGTGGTTGACAACGTCACAGCGCATGATGCATCCCCTGAAATCGAAGTGTTGGAGGTGCAGTATTGGTCATTAACACAACAGCAGCGTAATTTTGGACTGGCGTGGTATTTTGCGTGGTATTTTTCAAATATATATATACATGTCCAAATTTGGGCATGTTATCTTGGTACCAGTTAGATTATCGATAACCGGTATTTTGAGGTAATGAGGTATTTATAAATAGATCAGTCTATTTTTAGCTCAGGTTGGAGGGCTGTGTAGGTTCGGTCTGTATTGGGCAGGCCCCCCGCCATCAGAATTGTCCCGGGTGTTTTGTTGTTGTTGTTGTTGTTGTATTCTTGGACTGATACATATTTTAGTCATGGTGTGGCCAGTGTTGCTGAACAAGTGTCTGCAGATCTTGTTGCTTCCCTCATCTTGGTGGTGTCAGCTGACCAGCATGTTGTCAGTGTCGACTCGCTTCTGGCATGTATACATTGTATAATGCTGTATTTCTAGTCTGTGACTTTTTTTTTTCTCCTTATATTTTCTTCATAAAAAAAGTATGTCTTAACCAGTTGGTGTGACCATTGTTTAAAAAAAAAAAAAAGAAAAAAAAAGAAAAAAAGAAGACATGAGCATAATACCAAATGTTATTAATATTTGTATTAGTTACATGAAATATGGAACATATTCATGTGCCCTCCCCCCCACCCCTTTCCACCCCCTTAGGCTTTCCTAAAATAAACACGTCTTGTTTTGTCTTGTCTTGTCTTGTCATTTTAAAGGTGACTGACTGTTCATTGCTTGTCTGAAGGTTTCTCTCTGTCACGGTGGCGGTATCTCACTGTCGTACTGTAAGCTGGACCCCGCTGGTACACTAAGCCTGTCATTTAGCGGTTAACTAGCAAGCTGCCGTCTACTGTGGCGTGGTAGAGACACATGACTGCCCATCGCTGTCATTAGCGTAGTTCTGTAGGCGTCAGCATGTTGTAATTCCCTTGCTACTTAACTGCTTTTCTCCTACCTACTAGGGCGGAAATCCCCACACGTGTACGTGTGCATGTGTGGCAGGACTGGGAATTAAGTGGCTGACCCAGATTGAAGTGGGTCGGTTAAGTAGGTGAGTGACCTGCACTGGACGGGTTTGTAGCTTGTTCCTTGCTGATGACATTAATTGAAGATGTTCGTTGCTGTGTGTGTCTGTGTCTGTCTGTCTGTCTGTCTGTCTGTCTGTCTCTCTCTCTCTCTCTCTCTCTCTCTCTCTGTGTGTGTGTGTGTGTGTGTGTGTGTGTGTGTGTGTAGATTAGCAAGGACATATTGGAAGAATGGGCCATGCGTAAAATCTTAACCCTTGAACAAGAAACGTTTTGTGTTATGAGTTCTCTCTCTCCTTCTCTTATGTCTCTCTCTCTCTCTCTCTCTCTCTCTCTCTCTCTCTCTCTCTCTCTCTCTCTCTTTGTGTGTGTGTTCCTCATTATCTTATGCATACACACATACATTTATCCTACTTTTTTTTCTATGCGTTATGTTCTCTGTCCACCTGCATGACTTATATTATTATACATATGTGCTTGCATCCATCTTTGTGTTAATTTAATGCACAACTGATTCACACCCTCCGCCCCCCCACCCCCCCACCCCGCCCCCTTCCCTTCCTCATAGACTCTTAACTACTGGCAGAGAGAACAAGAGACATTTGTTCGAGGGAATGTTTGACAGTTTCACAGGATGATGTGAAAGTTGAAGTGAATGTGATTCTGTGTGTGTGTGTGTGTGTGTGTGCATCCTGGTGGACAACGAGGGCTGTGTGCATCATCATTATTTCCTCCGGTGAACCTGAACGTTCTCTTTCGGTGCATGCAGTCACCACACACACACACACACACACACACACACACACACACACACACACACGTACGCACAGAGAGAGCAGTGTCGTGTTGTCAGAGTAAAAGGGGAGGCAAAGTGCACTATCACCCCCACCACAACCCACACACCCATTCCCGCCAACGCCCAACAACAACAATAATGACTGATTCATTATGACAGTTCTTCTCACCTGCAATCCGCTGTCAGAGGTTCGTGTAAACTTTAACGTGACAGGTAGACAAACATGTATTTATGGAAAATAAATAACGCCATGATTAAGTACACATGAACTCCTGCAAAATTACACTGTAACATACAAACGCGCGCGCGCGCACACACACACGCACATACACACACAAACACACGCGCGCGCGCGCGTGCGCGCGGTAACATAACCCCACTGCGCTGGTGTAGTATTACCACACACACACGCATGCACACAACACACACACACACACACACACACACAAACGCGCGCTCTCACGCACACACACTCACACTCACACACACACACACACACACACACGAGCTGTAAGATAACTCCACTACGCTGGTGTAGAGTTACCACTCAAAACAGTGACCCGCACCACCAATGTGAATCACAGGGAGGTCCATACTGTTGTCAGCAAAAGCTACTGTGACTGGTCAACGCGGACGGCAGTGGTTATATTATTTTGACAGACTTTATGCTCACGTGGCAGGCACTGTGTGGCTGCCTCCTCGCCTTGAAAACTGTTCTGTGGCTACTGCTAAAACACATCTATGCACACATTCATTTGTGTGTGTGTGTGTGTATAAAATTATATATATACATGTATGTGTGTGTATATATATATATATATATATATACATCCGCGCGCGCACGCACTGACGCACACACATATTATAGAACACGAGCGTGTACACGCATATTTACACAAAGACACAGGCGCGCGCGCACGCACACACACACTCACACGCGCACACGCACACACAGTCGCACTCCCCCCGTCGAACACGAATCAGCGCCGACATGCACAATACATGTACACGTTTTATTTATTCATTCATTTAAATTATTTGTTTGTTTAGTTATGAATCCGTTTTTGATTGAAGACGTCAATCGACGTCAGCGTTTGTTCGGTGGGTTATGGAAACAAGAACATACCCAGCATGCACACCCCCGAAAGCGGAGTATGGCTGCCTACATGGCGGGGTAAAAAAAAGTCATACACGAAAAAGCCGACTATTGTCCATACGAGTGAACGTGGGAGTTGCAGCCCATGAACGAAGGAGGAGAAGAAGAAGAATCCGTGACAGTTGTTGTTGATTTTTTTTTTTTTTTTTTTTTTTTTTTTTAATACTCTTTAAACCCGAACGACCCGTTTTTCAGGAAGGGTCTAAACCTTTTTTCACCGCCCAACAAGGAAGGGGTGGGGCACAGAAAGAGATTAATATGAGGGTTGGTGGTGGCGGGTAGATTGGGGGGTTGGGAGGGGGGGAGATAAAGGGGTTGGGGTAGGGTAGGGGTGAGGAGTTAAACCCGGGAGGTCCCTATAGAACCACTTTACACAGTGAGCCCCACCCCCTTGCACTGCACTGTGCCAACAAGGGTTGTTATGAAGGGAGGGGATGGGGGGGGGAGGGGTTGCCCCTGCTCTGTGTGTGTGAGGGTGCGTGAGGTCAGGCAGAGAGGGGGATTTATTAGACCCTCTCTCTCTGCCTGCTTTACTTGTGGCTTGGCAGTTGACGTGTCGTGTCGTCGTCTCACACCTGAGGAGACATTGCCCACGAGCACACACACACACACATCACACTTCTCTACGACGACGGCCCGCTCAGTCTACCTGTAAAATCTACCATCGTTATCACTGAGAGTTCCGAGTTCGCTCCTACTACTGTCATCTCGGCAATTAACTCCGAACTGGTTGTCTTCGAAGCTCGTCGTCAGCTGCAACAGTGAGCGATTCCTTTGCTCTGGCTTATTTGTTGGTTTGTTGTTGTTGTTGTTGTTGTTTTTTTTGGGGGGGCTGTTGTCCTGAGTTCAAACCTTCGCTGGGTGCCAGACTGACCTGAGTGACCTACCGAGTCCTGCAGGCAGTTGTCTGGAATCGGTTCTGACCTCTGACTGAGCCACCATGCCGGGTGGGTCTGGTGAAAGGTAAGCCACAGTTCCTCACAGGTGAGAAGAGAGAGAAAGAACAAAGAAAGACGAAGAGAGAGGGGTGGGTGGGGTGTTGAAAAGAAAAGGAAAGCGGGAGAGAATGAGAGAGAGAGAAAAAAACAAAGTTCTGGGAAGATGTTGCAAATGCTCTGTTTCACGGAGTTCATTTGGTTTCAGATTGCCTGCATTATCATAATTATCTTTGCGATGGTGAAATTGAAATAGTTTGTGAACAAAAGAGTCGATATTTAGGTTTAGTTTGTGAAATGGAGTCAATATTGATACACAACCAAAACTAATTATGTTGTGAAGCTTATAATCTTTCATCATTATCAATGTAGTTAGCTTTTTGCACAAACTGGGCCCCATAATGAAAAGAAATCCGCATCAGAAAAAAAAAAATTATGACTTCACAAATAACTGTGACTCTTGCTGGTGCGCACGCAACGTGAAATTGCA
>NC_134878.1:57973985-58041485 GCF_041734735.1 Babylonia areolata | reverse complement strand
TGATTCAAAACAATTTGATGCTCATTTCATTTGTCTGTCGGTCTGTCTCCCCCCCCCCCTCTCTCTCTCTCTCTCTCTCTCTCTCTCTCTCCCTTTCTGTTATCAAGATGGACTGTGCATGCTGGTTTGCTGTTGTGTAACCAAGACACCACAAATCAAGGAACCAGTACAAGAGGGGACGGGAAGTTGGGAGGGGGGGAGGGGGAGGGAGGGGGGCGGTATGCATGGTGTGAAGTGTGTCTGACCGCGGTCCAGTATTGTCACGTTGCCGAGCAGTACAAAACTATACTGTGCGGAGGATGTCGAGGGGGGAGGGACAGGGCTAGTAGCTGCCCGCGCCGGGAATTCCTCGCAGCACCTTTACTACGATCTACGACCTTTAGCCCACTGCAGGGTGTGGTGACTTACGTTGTGTGTCGACGTGGTGTGAAGGAGACAGCTCAGCTCGTAAATCATCTCCTAGACCCTTTAGGGTGGGGTGGTCTGAATCCCTCGACTCACACCCTCTCCGTGTCCCAAAGATCACTTACACGAGATGTATATATATATGTAGATATATATGAACAAAATTATCTACAGGTTTAATACCATCACCAGTGAGATCCGTATGCGTGAGAACCACAACAAGGGCAACAGCCAGAGGTGGAAAGAGGGAGTTTCGTGGTGGCAGCAGGAACAGAGAGAATGATTTTCCCTTCGAACAATGCTGTGTGTGTGTGTGTGTGTGTGTGTGTGTGTGTGTGTCCATGTCTTTGTCATGTACAGGAACAGAGAATGCTTTCCCCTCAGTGCAAGTGTGTGGCCATATCTTTGTTATGAATAGTAACATGGACTGCTTTCCCCTGAGTGTCGAATACGTAAAGGTTTCTGATTTTTCTTCGTGTCGTCGGCACGTTGAACTTATTACCTCACGATCTTCCTTTCATCACGGACACCATCTTTTGTCTGTTGTCTCTGTTGTCATTGTCTGTCTGTTGTCATTGTTGTCTCTGTCTGTTGTCTCCGTCTGTTGTCATTGTCTGTCTGTCTGTCTGTCTGTCTTCGCACAGAGAGGGTGGGCAGTAGGGGGAGTTAATTTGGGGCAGGGTGTACACGCCGGAATCTGAACGGGAGGCACTGTACTGGTACTGATACAAGGACGTTTGTGTCTTCCACCATCACCACCGCTAGCCCTCAGTGTCGTCCAACTTTCGAAGGTCTCTTCTGTTTTTTTATGAAGGGCATATGTGTGTGTGTGTGCGCGCGCGCGCGCGCACGGTGGGATTCGTGGAGATGATTGAGGTTAGAGGGGTCCTTTGTGCCATCTTCGCTGGCCTTCAACGAAAGCGGTCTTCTTCCTGCTTCATATATATATATATATATATATATATATATATATATATATATATATATCCCTTTTTTTTTCTACGAAAGGATAACAGTAAAGTAAGGCCACACACTTGAATCGAGCATGTGTCAAGTCAGTCACGTACACACACACACACACACACACACACAAACACACACACACAAAACGATAAGACTCCCTCTGTCGTTAACCCCTTTTTTTGCCACAGAAGAACCAAACAGATGGAAAAAAAAAGATTTTTTTTTTAAGAAAAAGAAAGAAAGAAGAAGAAAGAAGGAA
Organism: Babylonia areolata; assembly: GCF_041734735.1. Taxonomy (NCBI): domain Eukaryota; kingdom Metazoa; phylum Mollusca; class Gastropoda; order Neogastropoda; family Buccinidae; genus Babylonia; species Babylonia areolata. The sequence continues at coordinate 58,039,858 of NC_134878.1, read as the reverse complement.
AAACGTGTGAGGACGACGAAGTTTGCAAACTAGTGCCGGTGAACTCTCAGGTAACTCGTCACGCTCTGTATGGCCAACACAAAGACAACGTGGGGGTAGTCATTGCCTTTTTTTTCATGTCTTTTAGATGTTTAAAGGTGAGTTCCTTGTACCCATAGCGTTAGTTAGTGCCTTTGTTTTTCCCCATTGTCTTCTATGAATTTAAACGTGAGATCCGTGTACCCATAGCGTACCTATCACACGACGTAACAGTGTTGTCACGGATTTATATACATCAGAAGTCCATGCAATGCAATGGTGTCGATATTGCTTGGCACGGCATACATCCATGGTGTGTGTGTGTGTGTCTGTCTGTGTCGTGAGAAGGGGGCGGCTTCTGAAGGCTTTGTGTGTGAAGTCTGTTGAGTTGAAGACTTGTTGTTGCTGCTTCAAATGGCAGAGATGTTTTCTTTGTCGGGCCCCCACAGAACACACACACACACACACACACACACACACACACACGTCACCTTAATGACTGTGTGTTCCTCCTACTACGTCTGAACCAGTCACGATTTTCCATCCACCCCACCCCACCCCCATATGTATATCTATACACATTCCTCGCCCCCTTTCAGTCTACACCCTCCGCCCCCTTCAGCCTTACCTTACCTCTACTGGCCGGCCCCTCTGTACGTACACAAAGATCGTGACCTCACAGTCACCCCTCCCTGGTTGTGTTCGCTGATTTCTTTCTTCTTTTTTTTGGCCTTATATGGAAGCCGTGTGTGTGTGTGTCCTGATATGGCCCTGTGCGGTCGGCTGGACTGAAAGCAACAAGAACAATGCGTGTGTGTATGTGTGTGTGAGAGAGAGAGAGAGAGAGTGTGTGTGTGTGCGTGTGTGTGCGTGTGTGTGTGTGTGAAGGGGTTGGGATATACACATAATTATATAGGCGTAGTAGTGCCATATATTTTATTACGTATGTTACCTTCCTCCACCCTATCTACCCCTTTCCTTCCCCTCGATCGAACCCCTCAACCCCCCACACCCCCTACTGTCTGTATAAGTAGGGCTCGGTGTAGTATTACTAGAAAGGTGGGGCCCAGTCCTCTCCTTCCGCCGTTTTAAACCTTCAATAATCGGAAGTCAGGAACCTAACCCACCCCCCACACCCCATTCACACCCTGGGTGGGGTGAGGAATTAAAAATAGGAAATGAAGTGCTTCCCCCCGCTCCCCCTCCCTCAAAGGATACAACATGAAACATCGTGTCGAAGCGGTTGCGGGTGTGGAGACTCGAACCCTGATTCCTGGTGAACAGTGGGTCAGGAGTCCAACAATTTGCTTTAACCGATAATTATTTAGAAGGTTTAGTTAAAAGCCCATGAGTGTATACATGCATATCCATGGTTAAAACCGACGGCAAGCTGTCATAGTTATCTCTCTCTCTCTCTCTCTCTATATATATATATATATGTGTGTGTGTGTGTGTGGCATGGAAGCTGCGATACGTAGCCTAGAAATGAGTGTGTGGAGGAGGGGGGTAGAGGACGTGCAGGGTAATGTGTGTGTGTGTGTGTGTGTTGGGGCTCATGTACATTTATGTGTATTTGACTGTGCTTTCGTATCTGTGAAACTGCATGTTTGATGCATATCTGTTATGCATATGTGGGTGTATGTGTGAATGGGTGTCTCCATGTTTAACATTTATCTGCTTATTTATCATAATTGTTGTCTTTTTTATTATTATTATTATTATTACTACTACTACTTTTTTCCCCTCTCAAGGCTTGACTAAGCGCGTTGGGTTACGCTGCTGGTCAGGCATCTGCTTGGCATGTGGCGTAGCGTATATGGATTTGTCCGAAAGCAGTGACGCCTCCTTGAGCTACTGAAACTGAAACTGTAGACAGAGAGAGGTTTCTGTTTTGTTTTACTATTGGCGACAGTGAGTGGTGGCACAGAGAGAGGGATAAACTGGAATCCGGTGTCCCCACCACACACCGTCAAAATGACAGCACACAGCCAAGCTATCGGATTGATATGTTATTGTTTTAAGCCTCCCCTCCCCTCTCCCCCACCCACCCATCCACCCACCCATCCACTATCTCTCTCTCTCTCTCTCTCTCTCTCAAGGTAAAGAAGGCGCTCTCTCTGCACACCAACTTATTGGCAGAACTGAATTTGGTGTTTCCAGCACTGGTTGTCTTCTGCAGGATGTGGGAGAGGGAGTGGGGGGGGGGGGGAAAGTGATGGGGGTGTGGGTGGGGTAGGTGGAGAAGAGGGGTAGACTTAGTATATCAAAGTCATCTTGGAATCTTTTTCGGGGTTTTGTTTTCCCCCCCAATTATTTTTCTTCTCCTCGTGGAGGAAATGCCATATCATCGGTGGTGATACGTCAGACCCTGTTCTTACGTCAGTGTGAACGAACTCAAGGCCCCCCCCCCCCCCCCCCTCCTGCTGCTGCTGCCCGCTCACAAACACATTCCTTCCCCTTCCCCACAGCTATCAGGGCCAACTGCTTACGTCAGTCAGCGCACAGAACAGTTTTTTCTTCTTCTTTTTTCTTTTCTTTTTTTTTTTTTTCTCGGCTTCTGTTGAAAGAATTTGCATCTCTCGCTCTCTCAGCGCACAGAACGGTTTTTTTTGTTTGTTTTTTTTCGGCTTCTGTTAAAAGAATGTGCATATCTCTCCCCCCCCCCCCCACCCCCCCCCCCCTCTCTCTCTCTCTCTCTCTATCTGACTGAAACAAACGCTCTGTTGTTCCCCCCACCACCACCCCCAACACACACACACACACACACACACACCTCGTGAATTGGATACGTCGGTTCCCCCCCCCCCCCCCCGAACGAAAACACAAACAGGCTGAGACTATGGATAGATGGAAGTAAGGGGGGGTAAGTAAAAATAACAGAAATGTGCCATGAGCAGATAACAGCTCCCTTCTTACTTAACGCTATTTGTTGTTCTCAGTGTCTCGAATGACCGACCAGCTTTAAGGAAGAGCTGTAAACCCAATACAAGAACAGAGAACGCACCGGCCTAACGCGGCCTTACAGAAATAGCCAGCCAGGCTTGTGTTGTGTTGTGTTGTGGACGGATGAGGCTGGAGAAGCAAGCATTCCGTCAGAGCCGCGCGCGTGACTTTTATCGGTTTACTAGGTCACCTCGTGGGAGGGCCGCTTTGCCGGCTGTGTGACGTCACCAGTTCTGAATGAAGCTGTCTTCTCCTTCCAGTTTTGTTTTGCTGCTTGCCAGTAAGTAAGGTTTTAAAAATGGCGCTGTAGGTTTGTTTTTTGTGTGTGTGTGTGTGTGATCTGTGACTACAATAGCACAGTAGCAGTTTAAAAATGTTTTTTTCTTCTTCTTCCCCCCCCCCCCTCCCCCCCTCTTTTTCTTCTTTTTAATGCAGGTCTGTATGTTTGCTTTTTGTTGCTGAAGGATTGTCTTGTCTAACTCCCATGGACAGCGAAGGCATCGAGAGAGATGGGTTTGTGCATATTATTTCCTCAAATAGATTCCCCTTGGGCTGGCCGGATTGGAACCAGACAACATTTATTGGCGCTGTTTTTAGTCAGTGTGCCATAGACCTGCAGGCCAGTAATAAAGCTGTCTTTAGCAAGGCGACAATGGAACAAAGAAATGCAGAACAGTAATCAGGCTGTCTTTAGCAGGGTGACAATGCAACAAATACCTGCAGGACAGTAAGGCTGTCTTTAGTAGGGTGACAATGTACCAAAGACCTACAGGACAGTAATCACGCTGTCTTTAGCAGGTTAACAGTGTAACAAAGGCCTGCAGGACAGTAAGGCTGTCTTTAGTACTGAAGGTGACAATAGAACAAAGACCTGCAGGCCAGTAATCAGGCTGTCTTTATCATGGTGACAATAGAACAAAGAGCTGCAGGCCAGTAGTCAGGCTGTCTTTAGTAGGGTGACAATGGAACAAAGACCTGCAGGACAGTAAGGCTGTCTTTAGTACTAAGGGGGACAATAGAACAAAGACCTGCAGGACAGTAAGGCTGTCTTTAGTACTAAGGGGGACAATAGAACAAAGACCTGCAGGACAGTAAGGCTGCCTTTAGTACTAAGGGGGACAATAGAACAAAGACCTGCAGGACAGTAAGGCTGTCTTTAGTACTAAGGGGGACAATAGAACAAAGACCTGAAGGACAGTAAGGCTGTCTTTAGTACTGAGGGGGACAATAGAACAAAGACCTGAAGGACAGTAAGGCTGTCTTTAGTACTGAGGGGGACAATAGAACAAAGACCTGCAGGACAGTAAGGCTGTCTTTAGTACTGAGGGGGACTATAGAACAAAGACCTGAAGGACAGTAAGGCTGTCTTTAGTACTAAGGGGGACAATAGAACAAAGACCTGAAGGACAGTAAGGCTGTCTTTAGTACTGAGGGGGACAATAGAACAAAGACCTGAAGGACAGTAAGGCTGTCTTTAGTACTGAGGGGGACAGTAGAACAAAGACCTGCAGGACAGTAAGGCTGTCTTTAGCAGGGGGAGCAATGGAACTGCCGCTCGCATCGTGTTAAGCCCATAATTATTGGACATCATATATATATATATATATATATATATATATATATATATATATATATATATATATATATATATATATATATATATATATATATATATATATAATAGTCCTGTCCATCACTTTAACTGTGTTTTCACGACGAGGGGGCGGGGGGAGTGGGGGGGCGGAGAATAAAAATCAGATGCCGACCCCAATCCTCATACATTCGTATCAGACTTTGCAATGGCGAGATGTAGTAGCATCACTGAGTTGCCCCGAACAATTTTGGCCGAGAAGAGCAAACAGATAGGCCTGGTTTGCATCAGTTTGACATGGTAAGTATATTTAACCAAACTGGGAGTATTGTATTATACAAACTCCATGTTTGTCTGTCACTGAATCTCTCTCTCTCTCTCTCTCTCTCTCTCTTTCCATTCCCCATGCCCCATTTTTCCCCCCAGGCGTGTGTGTGGGTGGGAGATAAAGAAGTGACATATAACTGAAGGTGATATGTACTATAGATTGTATATTTATGTGGGTGGGTGGGTGAACATGTTTTCGCATGCGGGCCTGGGGTTTTGAGGCCCGCTCGGCTGGTGGCTTGACTGCCTAATCCTTCCATACCAGCAGTGTGTGCAGAAAGTGAAAGGGTCAGGGGTCGGGCCTGCTACTTACTTAGCCCAGATACATACTGTGTGGGTAGGGTGGGTGCCGCCCACAGTAGACTGCCGCAGCCTGTCTGTGCGTTAATACAAACCTAGCATTTATTGAGCCGAGCTGGCGAGACGATCTATGTGTAGCAGGCAGGAAATTAATGTTCGTTTTTGACTCAGTTGTGTAAACAAAGTGAGTATGTTTTAACCCGGTGTTCGGTTGTCTGTGTGTGTGTCCGTGTGTCTGTGTGTCCGTGGTAAACTTTAACATTGCTATTTTCTCTGCAAATACTTTGTCACTTGACACCAAATTTGGCATAAAAATAGGAAAAATTCAGTTCTTTCCAGTCATCTTGTTTAACACAATATTGCACCTCTGGGATGGGCACCAAAAAAAATAAAATAAAATAAAAAGAAGCCTAATTATATGCAAACTGCCTTTACTGTTATATTGATATTTTTTGTATTCTCTAAACTTGGCACTTTGATCTGATATTCTGACACAACAACAAGAGCAGTCATTATTATCATTTTTTGTTCAAACAGGAACTTCTTTTGCTAAGCATGGAAGTTTTATTTATTTTGCAAACGTTTTGGTGCAGATAGTAAAAAAGGGAAATTACTCTGTAATTAATGCTAGGGGACTTAATTTATCACAAGTGAGTCTTGAAGGCCTTGCCTCTCTTGTTTTGCTCATACTTTAATCAGAAAGACATGTATACATGCGGTTTTCTTACCTCACCAACGTTGATTGGATTAAATCATTTTTTTGCTGTTCATGTTTTAGTAATGAATCGTCGTTTTCTAAAAAGAGAAAGCGCTTTATATATGTTTAATGCCACATACACTCGGGAGGAGGATTCGGGGGGTGGGGGGGGGCGGGGTGCTGGGAGGGAGAGTGTCATGTGCGGTGTGGGGGGGTGGGGCGGTGGAGTCTGGGGTGGGGGCGGAGGGGGGCTTATATCACCAGTGGTGTGAGGGAGAGTAAATAGCTTTATCCATCATGCTTCCAGCCACGTACCTGCCCCGTGTCTGCTTCGCATTAAACTTGGTCCATGTGTGTGGTGGGCGGGCGGAGGGTGGGGGTGGGGTTGGGGGGCGGAGCGAGGCTGTTAGTGCCAGAACGAGTAGAAGGAACCGATGGTTCTTGTGTGTGTCTGTGCCTGTATCTGTTTGTGGTTAATTTCTGCTGTTTTGAAAAAAAAATTTTTTAAATATGGACTGTTGTTGTTTTTTCTGCTCAACACGTCTCCCCGCCCACCCCTGCCCCCTGAGCCGCCACCACCCCCACAACCACCCTCCAGCACCCCCCCCCCCCCCCCCACACACACACACACACACCTCCCTACCGTCTCACACATGGGGGGAAACCGTGTGGGCTGTTGTTGCGGGGGATAGAAGACAGTGGGGGGGGGGGGGGGTAACACGTGGAGCGTAGGGTGTGTGTGGGGTGGATGTGGGTGGTGAAGGGAGCCAGCCTGCAGCCCTGAGACCGCTATAGAGAACTGCCTGCAGCATCTCTCTCTCTCTATGTCTCTCTCTCTCTCTCTCTCTCTCTCTCGTCAGCAACTGTATTAATTTTGTTTCACAACCAAAGTGGAATTTTTTTCTTGTAGAATTTTGCCCTCCAGGGAGAAACAACTCTTTTGTTGCCGTGAGGCTCGTTAACTCTCTCCATACGAACGGCGAAAGAGACGACGTTAACAGCGTTTCACCCCAGTTACCATCATCAAAATATTGCAAGCGGAAGGCTCTTATACTGAAGAGGTGAATGTTGACAAAGAATACCACAATTCTGACGAAGGAAGCTAAAGGTTGGGTCATTCAGACACCCACTGGACATCCGAGGGGTCTGTGTAGAGGAGAAGAGAGGACTGGCCGTACTGAGTGAGTTAACGTGCGCTTTAGTGCGGGCATACTGTGTACGTGGCCACGGTTTGTTGTCTCCGTCATTTGAATGATCGTCAGCACCCAGACCATCAGTGAAGGTCAAGTTGAGTGTGGTAGTGGGGGGGCGGGGTGGTGAAGTATCTGTATAGATCTAGGACTCGAACTCGTGGACACTCAACTCGCTACCTTCCCACCACCCCGCCAGTGGGCCACGGGTGCACTCAAGCTTGGGCGGGTGTGGATGGAAGCGTCAAGTGCACCTTCTTCTTCTTCTTCTTCGTTCGTTGGCTGCATCTCAGTCCCATGTTCTACTCGTATGTACACGAGTGGGGTTTTACGTGTATGACCATTTTTTACCCCGCCATCTAGGCAACCACACTCCGTTTTCGGGGGCGTGCATGCTGGGTATGTTCTTGTTCCCATAACCCACCGAACGCTGACATGGATTACAGGATCTTTAACGTGCGTATTTGATCTTCTGCTTGCGTGTACACACGAAGGGGTTTCGGGCACTGACTAGCAGGTCTGGCCTGGACATAATTATGTTGACCTGGGAGATCGGAAATAAAAAAACATCCACCTTTTACCCACCAGGCGCCGTTACCGAGATTCGAACCCGGAACCCTCAGATTGAAAGTCCAACGCTTTAACCCACTCGGCTATTGCGTCCGTCGCCCCGTGCACCAGCCAACCCACCTCGCGGAGTGTGGAGTTGCAATCAAAACCCACACCACCACAACGAAACAGAGAGAACTGTGCACCCTCTTCCCCCCCCCCCCCCCTCCCATCCCTCCCCCCTCCACTCCGACTCCCCACCCCACCCCCACTCTTGTGGCAGCAAGTCTTATCTGTTGCAGGCTTAGCTCGCTCTAGCTGCTAGCATGCAGTGCGTGCGGCGGCGGCGCTCGCGAGGCTCACGTGCTTGATGACGTCAAAGCCGGCAGTGGTGTGGGGGTGGCAGTGACAGTTGAAACAACAGCTTGTTCTGTTGACCTCGTTTTTGTTGTTTTTCTCTCTGCTTTCTTGTCCTTTTTTTATATTAAAGAATGGGTTGGGTTTTGTTTTTGTTTTGTTTTTTTGCAACTTCTGTCTGTGGCAGTTCTGTCGTCACTGCAGCGGTGTTTTGTTTATTTATCTGTCTGTCTTTCTTTTTCTGTTTTTTTTTTATCATCATCTTCTTTGTCGGTTTGTTTACAACCGGAGTTTCCTTGTGCATCGAGAGAGCCGAGAGATTTGATAGGTTTTATACCGAATTAAGCCAGCGCGAATGTGTGATGGAGAGTGTTGTTTTGGGTGTTTGGGGGCATTGAGACGGGGCGGGTTTCATCAGGAACAGTGATGGTGGTTGGTTGGTTGGTTGGTTGGTTTCCTCATTGCCGGCAACACCGTCTAAACTATACATACTGCTCACCTCCCCCCCCCTCCCCCCCCCGCAACCCCATCCCACCCTTGGTCCCAACACACACACACACACACACACACACACACACACACACACATACGTACCAACGTACGTACCACCAACATGTTCAATAAACAATGAAAGGAAATAACAAGGAAGTAAACATCCACAGACAGCTACAAAACGTATAGAGCAGAACAATTGACAAAGTTTTTTTTAAGCTGCTGTTTAGTGCGGTGCAGTGGATTCATGCGGATAGACACAGATATATATATATATATATATATATATATATATATATATATTGATGTATTTATTGATTATGTTGAATTTCTGATGATACGTGTTATCTGTTGTTACGTGCTGAATTCCTGATGATAAATTATGCGAGTTATCTGTTGAATATGTTGAAGTCCTGATGATACGTGTTATATAGTCTTGTTACGTGCTGAATTCTTGATGATACTAGTTACTTGTTATATGTTGAAGGCCTGATGATGCGTGCTAACTATTACGTGTTAAAAAAAAATTCCCAATGATAGGTGTTATCTCTTACTAGTTGAGTCCATGTTTCTCCAACACACCCCACATCCCTCTTTCTCTCTCGCTCTCTGTCTCTCTCGCACACGCACACACGCGCGCGCCGAGAACAGCGGACAGTGGTCTGTCTCTCTCAGATCAGACGTGGTCGGTCAGTGCACATGACCATAGAGGAGGCGCACTTTATAGTGACCAATCACGCGTTACATGACTTAACCCACGGACCTGAATAGAATCTACAGGGATACAAGTTCATGTGACATACCATGTACTATTGCGCGCTGGTTTTCGAGAGCCCTGGGGGGTTCGGACAACAGTAGCCAACTATTATTATTGGCAACGGTGGGTGTGGGTGGGTGGGTTGGGGGAGGTAAGCGGTGGAGGGAGGGAAGTACGTAAGGAGGTCGTGCCCCTCGAGCAAAGGTCACTGGCATTAAAGTGCAACAACTTGGCGGCTGGCTTCAGTTGTATTGGTCACACATTGGCTCAGACTCTCTCTCTCTCTCTCTTTGCTTCTCTCTCTCTCTCTCTCTCTCCCTCCCCATCCCCCCCCCTCTCTCTCACTCTCTGTGCTTTGTGCCTCTCTCTCTCTCTGTGCCTCTCTCTCTCGTCTCAGTTTGACGCTGTGTTATACTCGTACATTATACATGTATTAAGTATTCAGTATAACTACATTTATATGCGTACATGTTTGTGTGTCTCTTAGAACAACGGCAGATGTGTAAGTCGGCCAAAGTGCTAATATCTTCACCGTTGGAAAATAAAGATTCATTCATTCATTCATTCATTCCCACCCCCACGCCCCCTCTTCTTTCGTGTGTGTGCACCGCTCATCAGTACACTGATAAATGAAATAAAATGCATTACTTCTAAACTCAAGAATCATGCAAACTCTGTATTATCGAATAATAAAGTTCACTTGACTATATGATGTTTTGACTTGAAAGACTGGATACTGTGCAAGACGCACAGTCATGATCTGCCCCAGGAAATCTTCGAAAAAGTTCACAACTGTTCCAGAGACTAGGACTGTTTGAAAATCTCAATGTCGGGACTGTTTATGAAAATCTCAGTGTCGTTTTTTACTGGTAGCAGCTCATCAAGACTGACTGGACTGTTCAGAAATTGGGACTTCGGACTAACTTGGACATGGAATATGTGAGAGAGGGGGGGCGGGAGGGGTAAGGGGGAGGGGGGGGGGAACTAAGGGATGTGGGTGACGGGAAAGGGGGGTTGGGTGGGGGGTGGGAGGTGGTTGCAGCCTGGCGTGTACGCGGTTCCAGCACCACGACTACTACTGTACAGCTGTGGGTGGGTGGGTGGTGGTGGTGGTACGCATTTATACCTATTGTCGCCGTGCCTGCTTACCTCACATACGTCTTACATCACACGTGAGAAAATGACAACAGTACCTTTTTGCTCACTTTCGTTTTCTATTCTTTTTTTTTTCTTTTTTAAAACCTCTCCTCACCCCGCCCATTCTCTTCCCCCCTCTTTCGTTCCACCTTTCCTCCCTTCTCTCTCTCTCTCTCTCTCTCTCTCTCTCTCTCTTTTGTGTCTCTTTCTTTCTTTCTTCCATGACGCCATCATCTCTCTCTCTCTTTCTTTCTTTCTTTCTTTCTTCCATGACGCCATCATCTCTCTCTCTCTCTTTCTTTCTTTCTTTCTTTCTTCCATGACGCCATCATCTCTCTCTCTCTCTCTCTCTCTCTCTCTCTCTCTCTCTCTTTCTTTCTTTCTTTCTTCCATGACGCCATCATCATCACCTTCATCTCTCTGTCTCTCTCTCTCTCTTCCATTACACCATCATCTCTGTGTGTGTGTGTCTGTCTGTCTGTCTGTCTGTCTGTCTGTCTGTCTCTGTCTTTCTTTCTGCCATGACGCCATCATCTCCATCCTGAAGGTCAACTGAAAAAACTCGGCCGACGTCACGAGCTAGGTGAAACAAGATCGTCATGAAACATTGATTTGTGCTCATCCTCCTATTACATCAGCACCACCACCAGCAGAAACGCAGAAAGTTCACACACACACACACATACACACACACACACACACACACTGACACATCGAAAGTTGGTGGCGCGGAGGGACTTGAAAACGGAAAATTCTATTTTTGACGAAGCTGTAATATTGTTTCACTGTTCATGGTGCCAGTTACGGACAGTACTAACAATAGAACGTGGACTGACGGAGGTTAACAAGGGATTGTAACTATGTATAATCCCAAAACGAACCCATCGTGTCAAACTGTTCCGGGTATCGTTAATTAGAACCGTCATCATTACAGATGTTAAACGAACACGGCACCCGCTCACTAACAGGCCTGAATCGTGGAGGGAAGGGATTCCGGGTTTAATTCCAGCTTCTGTCTGCTGGTCTGTCTTCTGTCCAGTTTCCTGACTAATGGGTTGGGGTTCATTAAATCAGGGGACGGGAAGGAAGGCGCGGGGGCGTGACTGGAATCGCAGAATGGTGTGATTAGCACAATGCTTCCTCTGTTTTCAACTCTCAGTCTCCCTCTCTCTCTCTCTCTCTCTCTCTCTCTCTATATATATATATATATATATATATATATATATATATGTATAATGATATATATTGAATTGTGCAGTGTAGACTATTTAGGGCAGGGACGGAGCAAAAAAAAAAGTAAAATAAAAGCACACCAGTGCTTGTCTGTTGTCACCTCAAAAATAAGTTTGTCTTGTTCTCTCTCTTCCGCGCGCGCGCGCACACACACACACACACACACACACACTTTTTTTTCCTCTTTTTTTTTATTTTTTTTTAGCACTGATGATAGCGGAAAAAGTCTGGTATGATAATTAATTGATTGATTAAAGTCGAATTTGATTACGAAAGATCACAGATATATACGAAAAATAAAATGATGCAAGGGTGGGAAGGCTGGATGGGTTTACAGAAATACCTCTGTGTGTGACCAACGAGTTGAATTTATGCGTAGGTCAGACGTGTGTGTGTTAGTGTGTGTGTGTTAGTGTGTTTCAGATGTCTGTCTCCCTCCCTCCCTCTCTCTCTCTCTCTCTCTCTCTCTCTCTCTCTTTCTTTATTGAACGCTGTAACTATTTTGTCTTGTTCCTCGAAATCCAAATGTTTTAAAACCGAACTGAATGGTGTCCCTGTGTGTGTGTGTGTTTCAGAGAGCTGAAGGACGGCAGTTTACGAGACAACCACGTCACGGAAGGCAGTCGCCTGGTCCTCTGCCCAAATATGGAGAGCGGCACCTCGGTAAGTCAAGTGACAGACGAACCACGGGCAACCAATAAACAAACACGATCCTCATGTGCACGTGCACCGACGTGCTTGTCAGTTGCACTCTCGCACGGGGAGCCAATGGGGGATCTGGTTGCATAACGGCAGTAAAAGGGCTTTTCTAGCCCGCTGGCCTTGAAGGGTGCGTTCATTCATGAGATGAGAACGATGCTGTATTATTATATATCGGGGAGTGTGTGTGATTCAATGGCGCCGGGTCTGGGACCGTGACTTTCAGGGTTGGGGGGGGTGGGGGTGGGGGGCGGTGAGCGTGGCTTTTTGAATCGATCTCTCTCCGAGAGTGGGAGCTAAGGGAGGGAGGGGGAGGGGGCGGAAGGGAGTGGAGAGGGGGGGGTGGGGGTGCGGGCGTGTCGTCTGTTCGATCAGAGACTGTTTGCTGCCGCGCAATAGGAGAAGAAAGAAAAGCCATCACCTCTGACTCATCTCTCGTTCAGAACAAGGAGGGGAGGACAGGGGAGAGGGGGTGGGGGAAGGGGAGGGGATTGCCATTTTCTCGGTTGTTTGAAGTGGACGCTCCCTACTATACTTTGTCTGATAACGGTATCATTGTTCCGTCAGTGGTGATTCGATGGTGGTGTTATGGTCCTATACTATAAGTTGATGTGTTTTACGTCATCACAATTATAATTTTATTATATGTGCGTGTCTTCGCACTGACATTGCCACCTTTGAGCACCTCTCACAAACTGCGCGACAGAAACGCGAGTCGTTGAGTATATTAGAGCGAAACACAGCTGTAGATCTACACAAAGTAGTGTCAACTGTTGTGCGTTGTAAACAACGTGATTAAATTCGAGACGGAATCACCGATCTCTCTCTTCTGCCTCTCTTTCTCACTCTCTCTCCCTGCCTCATTCCTATCTCCATCCCCCAGTCTCTTTCTGTTTTAAAATGAAAAAGGAGGGGCGGGGAGGGGAGGTGACGGGGTGGTGGAGGGGAGGGGTGGTTAGTAAACGGAACGCTGGAGACGTTCAAAACAAACGGGGAGGGGGGGGGGGTGAGGGGAGGGGGGGGGAGAAGGGCACACACACACGCACGCACACACACACACACACTCACTCACAGACACACACGCACACACACACAAAGAGAGAGAGAGAGAGAGAAAATCGGTTGTATGTTGGAAAAAAGCTTTGATCAGGTGAGAAGGAGAGAGAGAGAGAGACAGAAGTTGAGCGGGGGGGTTTAGTGCGGCCGGGGAGGTAGTGGGGGAGATAATGGAGGATCGGAAAGGTGGGGGTGGGGGATCGGGGGGGCGTGGGGGGGGAGGGAACGAGGGTCTCTGCGGGCGATTGGTTGGTTCGCCGAAAGACGTCATCAGTTTGTCGTCAACGGTCTGAGTATCGATCTCTCCTTCCTCCCCACCTCTCTCTCCCCATTCCGCCCTGTCCAGCATTGACATTTGTCTTCGCCCACATCCTCTCTCCCTCCTCCTCCTCATCCTCCTCCTCTTCCTCCACCCTCCTCGCCACTATTCAGCAGCTTTTCTGAATGAAGTCAGCTTGGTTGGGGGGGAGGGGGGGGGGGGTTGGAGTTTGGGGGGGAGAAGATAAAGAAAGCAGACAAGAAACTTGTTTTTACTGTTGTGATTTCTCTGTGTTTCTGTATTTCTCTCGCTCTGTGTGTCGCTGTCTTCCCCCCCACCCCACCCCACCCCAACTCCCACCACACACCCCACACCCACTCCCCCATCTCTCTCTGTCTCTCTCTCTCTCCGCCAGACAGACAGACAAACGAACGTGAAGAAGGACCTATAGGTCTGTGTACCTGTGTCTGTGTTAAGCGAAACGCGGAAGATTCCGTTCATACATCAGTAAGTATTAGTTACTGCCTGCAACCCTTTTTATCTCTTTAGTTGAGCCACGGTGATTGTTGGTGTATCGTTCAGTTAATTACCAAGGACAAAATTCATGTAAACTCTAAGGTGACTGTCCGTACAGGCACACAAAGGAGAGGGAGGGAGGGAGAGAGAGAGAGAGAGCTAAGGACGAAGCAGAGAAGTCAACCGGTGCATCACTTTCGGCCTTGCTTTTAGTTGATTCAGAACTGCGTGTACGCCAGGTCAGCTCGACGCGACCCTGTTACAGGACGTATGTTAAATGTTGATGGCCTAGTCAGTTTCAGTTTCAGTTTCGAGGAGGTAGGTGTCAGAGTGCGCGGACCATTGATTTTTTTTTTGTCCTAATATAACTGCCGCTTACAATGGGAGCAAACGGATTGCCTGACCTTCGCATAAACCCAGCGCGGCGCGTACTAGGCTTTTACTTACTAAAGAGCCTACACCCGAGGCCTGCAACATGAAATAAAATGAAATGAATAAAGGAAAATAAATGAATAAGTAAATGTTGAAGAGAAATGTGCGCAAAAGAAAGCCAGTCAGTGGTGAGAGCTGACGAGTGCATGCGCTGTGCACTGATAATACGTGAACACGAAAGTGGCACAGAGAGAGAGAGAGAGAGATCAGCTGGTGCACACGCAGCGGTAAAAGGGGGAGTAGTAGTGTGAGGTAGCAATGACGTCAAAGCACTGACGAGCCTCCACTCCGCCCACTCCGTTCACTCCCCCACCCCTCTCTCCCCCTCTCCCTTACCCTCTCCCTCCCTCCCCAGCAGCAACAGCAGCAGCAGCAGCAGCTGTAATAAAGTCAGCGAGCTGTGTCATGGGAAGGTGTGGGTTTTCCCCCTGCCCCTCACAGAGAGGAAGGGGGATTGTTAGGTGTGTGTGTGTATGTGTGTGTATGTTGGGAGGGGGCGGGGAAGGGGGTGCGTACAGGTGTGAAATCAAATTGCTGGGTATTATTGTTATCACCATCATCATCATTGTTGTTGTTGTTTTCATTTTATTGATGCTGTTGATGTAAATGTTCATCTTCCCCATTACTGCCGCAAAATTTGGGTCAGTACATACAGGATCACATCAGTGCAGATAGATCCTCCTGCATTCTCCGCGCGCGCGCGCGTGTGTGTGTGTGTGTGTGTTTTCAAGCTTGCGGTTTGATTGATCACTGCTCTGTGTGTGTGTGTTGTTGTTGTTGTTTTTGTCCTGTAATTATTGATAATTATGCATGGTCCATTGTTCATTTCAATTATTTCGTCTTGTAATGCTTGGCAAACAAATTGAATATCTGTCCAGTGGCTTAATTACCACAACATAGCCATAAATTTTTGACCAGTGGTCACCTTTTTTTTCTCTCCTTTTTCGTCTCTCCTTCCCTCCCTCTCTCTCCCTCCCTCCCCCTCTCTCTCCTCCCCTCTCTCTCATCGTGCTGAAAGAGACCCCCTCTTCCCCCCTCTCTCTCTTTCTCTCTGTGTCTCCCTCTCTCTGTCCCTATCTCTTTCTCTTTGTACTGAAAGAGACCCCCAACGCCCCCCCCCCCCCCTCCCCCCCCTTTGAGACGATAATCTGGGCGACCTGAAAGGCACAAGGTGTGAGACAAGTGCACGCCGACACACTTTTTTTTTTCCACTCTAAAAGAGCGCGGTAGATTCTCTCTACTCCGCGGTCTCTGCTTTCAGTTTTCACTCGCTGACCCGTGTTGCGGTCTGTCTGTCTGTCTGTCTTGTCTGAACTGTCTTGTCTGTCTGTGGCCAGTGTGTGTGGAGGAGGGGCGAAAGGGGGGGAGGGGGGTGATGTGGGGGAGTGGGGTGGTGGTGAGAGGCCTTGGAAACCCTTGGAATGTGGGTGTGTAGGAGGGGTGGGAGTGGGGGGTGTTGGGAGGGGGTGGGGCAGGGGAGGGGGGGAGGGTTGGGGCTGCCAGACTAGACGCCTGTTTCGATGAGTCGACAATTGTGCGTACGTAGTGTATGTGGTGTGTGGTAACGCAGAGGCCGTTTTGCGTCGTAGTTTTTCGCTTGGCTGAGCAACGAGTACATTTATATGGGTTCCAGTTTTTTTTTTTTTTTTTTTTTTTTTTTTTTTTATGATTATTACCCTCCAGGCAGTCCGTTTTTCTTTTCTTTTCTTTTTCTTTTCACCCTCCCAATTTCCCCAACTCCCCTATATCCTCCCCCACCCCCCAGCTCCCATTCCCCTTCTCTCTGGCAGCCAGAGCAGCAGCCTGGAGCGTTGGAGTGTCTGGAATTCCCCTGTTTTCCATTCAGCCTTACTACTCGCTTATCGCCCACCAAACCCCCCCACCCACCCACCCACCACACACCCCGCCCCCCCTCCCCCCTCATTCGCCTCCACCCGCCCTCCGCCGGCCTCTTCCCCCCCCTCCCCCCCCCCCAACATGCCTAAAAAAGTGCTTCCTTACCTCGCCTTGTCGCTCGTTACGTATGAGAGAGTTGGTTGCTGGGGTATAGAGGTGGGGTATATAGTCGTCCTTGAGAGACTCCCAAGAGATGAGATGTGTTTTGTGTATTGTATTGGAACTGCGCGGTTCGTGGCAGAGGCAGTTTTGTTTTGTTGGCTGGGAAGGTGGGTGGGTGAGTGAGTGAGTGAGTGAGTGATCTGTTGACTGAGTGCTGATGAACGGCTGCCTCACCCAGTGTGGTGTTTGATCACTGGGTAGGGATGGGTGTGGTGTGTTGTGGTGTTTTTGTTTTTTTCCTTTGTCATCAGGCTGACACATTGAACAGTCTCCTCCACCACCCCTCCACCCCCAACTCCATCCCTCTGTGTGTGTCTCTGTCTCAGTCTCTCTGTCTATCTGTCTGTCTGTCTCTCTCTCTCGCTCGCTCTCTCTCTCTTATTGAGTTCACCTTTCCCTCTTCTCTCTTTCATGATTAGTGGGGATGGAGTGGGGAGAAAGGGAGAGAAAGAGAGAGGGAGGATGGAGGATGAGAGTTATGTAGGGCGTGCATTCCGACCGTGATATATATATATATATATATAAGTTTTATTATAATTGTTATTGCTAAATATGTGACACCATATGTGACACCATTTTTCTGAATTTTCTTCTTTTGTTTCTCTTCTTATCAGGCCGATCACTCTGGTTATAGTAAATTTAATCTCATGTTAATATTGATATTAGCATTATTTTACTATATTATGTACTGTTTGTTTATTTGTTTTATTTCATTACTTACTGTTTATGAATGTTATTTGATACAGTTGATAATATGGTTCATCAGCCGTCATGATAAAATTGAAGTGCAACGTTGTGAGCACAGTATAAGCTTTAAGCTTGTTGATGCTCTTTTGTCATTCATTGCTTTGTAATCATGCGCATTGTTGAATAATTAAAGATTATTTAGACCAAAGAAAAATACACGAGCAGTGGTGGAACATGATCGAACATGTATAAGTTCCTTCTTACCTACTTAGTTATGCGTGAACGAACACATGACTGACACAGTAAGTTCTGAAGCATTCGTGGTTTTTCCATTGTAAAAATAAATGGGAGCACACTCTCCTTTCCTCTCCTTCCTTCCTCCCTCCCTCCCTCCCTCTTTCTTCCTTTTCTTCATCATCTTCTTATCTCTTCGCCTTTCTTTGCTGATTTTGATTTTATACCCCCCTCCCCTTTATCTTTATATATATCTTTGTTGATGCTGTGTGTACTTGTCTCGTAACCCAGGTAAAAAAAAAAAAAAATTTCGGTCTCGTTACTCTCGTCCTTCTCCCACCCCCTCCACTCTCACCCCCTTCTCTCTCTCTCTCTCTCTCTCTCTCTCTCTCTCTCTCTCTCTCTCCATCCCCCTCCCCTCTCACCCCCTTCTCTCACTCTCTCTCTTTCTCTCTCTCTCCCTCTCTCTCTCTGTCTCTCTCTGTCTGTCTGTCTGTCTCTCTCTCTCTCTCTCTCTCTCTCTCTCTCTCTCTCTCTCTCTCTCTCAATATCTCTCCGTGATGACCGCTCCTAGTTTCCCAAGAGAGGAGGCCTATTGACCACATTCCTGGCCAGTGACCCACTTCGTTGTGTTCAGGACAGCACGGGCAGACAGTAGCGAGAGAGAGAGAGAGAGAGAGAGAGAGAGAAAGGAGGGTATCAGCAGTTCGTCAATAACACACACCCTTACCCCCCCACCCCACCACTCACACACGCTCCCCCTATGTGTGTGGCCAGGACTGCACTTCCTCTAACCCCACCCCCCAACCACCATTTTCCACTCCCTTTAACTAGAGACACACACCCCACCCCCATCCCCCCGCCTACCACCCCATCCCCAGTTTCACTCCCATTTTGTCGGTCATATCATGCTTTCTTGTTGTTTGTTGGTTGAGGTTCTTTGTTGATCCACCGCACTTTAAGGAAGGTCGACCTGTTTTCACCCTTGCTTTGACCTTCGTCATATCCCTCTCTCTCTCTGTGCCTCATACACACATCACACACACACACACACACACACACACACACACACGTGTGTGTGTGTCTGAAAATGTGGTGGAGCAAGTGTGTGCCTGTACAATATTCACATTTGAATTAAAACTTTTCTTTTTTTTTCTTTTTCTTCTTTTTTTTTTTTTTTTTTTTTTAAATCGGTATATCACTTCACCGACTTCTGTGTTATGGATGTGACCTACTTTACTTTTCTAGTAAGGCTTTGTGGTCTTTGTTATCTCTGTGGTAATGTTGAATCATAGACAGCAGCACAACGTTAACAACCAGCCCGTCAATGGTTGTCTTGATAACAAGACCGCGTTGTGAGAACCACGTTGAGTTGGTTATATTGTTAACAGAACTACGTCCACAACCAGTCAGGACATGTGAAAGTTGTGGCTTGATGTGGCATTCACCACACTCACAGCCCTGTTCAACGTTTTTGGAAGACTGGTATGTGTCATTTCACAACATTGTGTGTACCACTGGTTTAGCCTGGTGATTTACTTGGTCAAGGAGGAGGGAGCTCTTTACACTCACACGTGCGCAGTTGCTTAGTAACATGTAAACAGTACTTCCACAGTCATCGTGTGTGTGTGTGTGTGTGTGTGTGCACAGCAGAGTTCCACATCACTTAAAAGTGCCGGCAGTGTGTAGCTTAGCTGCCAAACAAACGGAACATAATTAAACAACAACAACAAAAAGAAACAAACAAACAACAACAAAAAAAACACCATTCGCTTCCCATCATTGATGAATGGGGTTTATTTTACAGGCCCTGTAGACAAATGACAAGACGTTTGAATAGTCACAGGCGAATGCACAAAACATGTCCCCTGCAGGCTGTATCACTGCATGAGTTGAACGTTGTGGGGCATGATGACAGCTCATCCCTCGGGGTGGGGGTGGGGGTGGGAGGGGAGATGACGGAGGATTGAACAGAGCCCTTATTTGGAAGAGATCCCCTCTATGTCGTCCCTTGACAGTCGCGGTGTGGTGCGGTGCGGTGCGGCGTGGCCCACACTGATGTGGATCATGTCAGCCAGCATGAGAGCACTGAAGTGTGGTGGTTCACTGTTATATAAACATGTGTCCATGGTGACTCACGGGCTGTCTGCGGTACACATGCACTGTACACTGTTTCCTCAGTCAGGTGACTGCGCGAGTACATGAGTACATCTGTGCAGACGGGAGTGGATTAATGAACCAGCCTTTAGAAAGCAAGAAGGTCCCAGCTCTGTGGCTTCATTGTACATGAGCGATGATGATGATATGGGTGAGGGTCCTCCGAATGAGATTACTGAGCATGCAGCATACATGTGTTTCATGCAAAAGAGAGAAAAAAAACAACAAAAAGGCAGCAGTAGTACTTTCCCTGTTGTACTTTCCCTGGCAAAATGGTGTATTCTGGTTTGATGAAACAGCTATATAAATGTATTTTACTATTAAAAGATATGTTTATTTTTTTATATCCACTGAGTAACCAAGCAGTAAAAAATTGTGTGTGTGTGTGTGTGTGTGTGTGCATAGAATGTGCTGACAAGCTTTTCCTCGTAGAACATTTTGACAAGCTTTTCGTACAAGCTTTTCCTGGTAGAATGTGCTGACCAGCTTTTCCTAGTAGAATGTGTTGACAAGCTTTTCCCAGAAAGAGCAGCCAAGATTTGACTGTGGGTGTGGTCTCAACATATCCTGTGGTAAATTATCAGCCTAAATTATGTGAGTGTGGTTGTGGTCCAAACATGCCCATGCCCCGGCTGTGGTAATTGTCTGAGGCTGTGCACTTGTCCAGTATGTAATGTCCCAGAAGTACGCATGCACTGAGGAAAGAAAGGGCTGTTAAGTGCTCAATGTTGTGGTCTTTCCGTCTGATCAGCCGTGAACAAAAGGCGAAGTGAGCTGACTTCCCTGCACAGGGGATGGGGGAAAGCGGGATGGGGGGAGGGGTGGGGGGCGGGGGGGGGCACATAGTTGCGTAGTGTTGCAATGCTGCCATTGACTTTTCTTCCCTGGTGCTCCAGTTACGATACCACCGCCGCCCCAATTAGGAGGTCTGGGGGGGAGTTTCGCAACCTGTGCCGCTCTGTGACGAGAGGTCTTTTTACCAGGATCTGTTTCCCTGTCACCTGGTCATGATTGTTGGCCAACACTGGCAATGTTGATGTTTACCTGTCGCCATGGTGGCTAGACGCTGGGGTTGAGGGCACGGGGCAGGGATGGGGTGGTGGGGGGGGCATAACTGTGCACAAATGCTACCAGGCGATGTGGAAATCGGACAGCAGTTTTGGGAGAGTGACTTCATGATTCACTCCCATGGAAAAAAAAAAACCCAAAAAAACCCCACCATCTTCACTGAACCATGACCCCCCCCAGCCATGAACAACTCAGCCTCAAGGCCGTCAGTCAATTATAGGTCAATAAACTGCGCTCTACTAGGAAAATCTTGAAGGGATGGTGGGAGAGGGGGTGGGGGGTCGGGGCGGAGAGAAACTAATGTTAACACTGGAGATTTACCAACATTTAGGTCCATCAGAATGATGATATCAGCATGAGTTAAAGTTAAAAATTGTTTGTCATCATGGAAAACCAGAACTTTTTACATAAAAACTCAGAAACAAACATGAAATAACTGGCAATGCATGGTGCAGAATATTCATTTATTAAGATTTTTGTTTAAAAGCCAAAATTCACATGCTTTCTCACACACACACACACACACACACACACACGCACGCATGCACACACACACACACACACAGGAGAGAGAGAGAGAAAGGAAGGTAGCATGATGATGAAGTGTTTTTTGTGTGTGTGTGTTCCAGCCATCCCGTGCTGAGCACAGTGTGGTTCAAGCCCTGAAAAACCTGTCACAGGCTCAGGTAGGTACAGTGTGTGTGTGTGTGTGTCACTGTGTGTGTGTGTCACTGTGTGCTGTAATTGTGTGTGTGTGTGTGTGAGAGAGAGAGAGAGAGAGAGAGAGCATGGCAAAAGATATGGGGCAAGCAGTGGCCAATTCAGGGGGAAATACCCTCTGAAATTCTCAGTGCAGAAAGAAGTTGACACCAGTTGTTGCCCTTGCCTTTGTCTGTAGCTCACCATCACACTCAACCTCAATGGTGTGGTGGAAACAACTACAGAAAGTTATTTTCCAACAAAGTGTGTTCAGTCCAAAAGTGAGAGAACAGACAGGAAAATATTTACAATGTTTTGTACGTACAGCATGATGGTACCTTCAAATGATAGTTGTTAGATTCTGTTGATACACTCATTCATTCTTCCTTGTGACGTCTAGCGCCTGGGCCCTTCTGCCTTGATCTCTCTGTCCTTATTCTTTCTTTACCTCCTATCCCTCTTTTTAGAAGCAGTATATATGTGTATGCAATTTTGTGTGTGTGTGTGTGTGTGAGTGAGTATGTATTGCACTGAATGGTGATCAGCAAATGTTTAGTGTGCATGGCCCATCAAAACAGAAAGTAGTGAGATGTCATCACCCTTTCCTCACATAGGCTTTCCTATTCACACTGTCCTCTTCTCATCACTTGACAACGGGCCTATGGTCCGAAACGTCGTGTAAAAACAAAGAGGATTCAACTACCACCCAAAAGGTTTTTTTATAAACTTTAGTTTTTTGTCTTCCTTGTGTGTTGACATCACAATACACACAATGCCAAGACTTTGTTGCTGTGTGGTTGTGTTTATTATCGTTGTTTTTAAGTAGGCTCTGGAGGCATTGGGTTCATGTCCATGTCAGGCACCTGTTTCAGATTTGTGTGTGTGTGTGTGTTGTGATGTCATAAAGAAAGAAGAAGCAACTGTGCAGCGTGTATGGATTAGTCCGCACGCTTTCACACCTCCACGAAACTGTAAGCGCGTAGTGCTCTACAGTTATGCACTGAAGAAATATCATTCCATAATAATGTTTCTAAAAAAAAATTAAAAAAAGAATAAATAATAACTACTACATTTGCAGTAAACGATTTGTGTCAGTGTTTCTTTTTTTTTTTCCACTCTTCTTACTTCTCTGGCATCATGGCCGAATCGGTTAGGGGTGTTGTTGGACTTTGTGACCCAGTGTTCAACATCAGTCATCAGGGGTTCGAGACCTTGTTTCGGCATGGTTTTTGTGTCCTTGATTTTTCTCACTCCACCACTCTTGTCCCTTTGGGGTGACGGGCGCAATAGCCGAATGGTTAAAGCATTGGACTTTCAATCTGAGGGTTCTGGGTTCGAATCACGGTGACGGCGCCTGGTGGATAAAGGGTGGAGATTTTTACGATTCGTGTGTGTATGCAAGCAGAAGATCAAATACGCACGTTAAAGATCCTGTAATCCATGTCAGCGTTCAGTGGGTTATGGAAACAAGAACATACCCAGCATGCACACCCCCGAAAACGGAGTATGGCTGCCTACATGGCGGGTTAAAAACGGTCATACACGTAAAAACCCACTAGTGTGCATACGAGTGAACGCAGAAGAAGAAGAAGTCCCTTTGGGGCCAGTCTGTGAATGCCAGTCGTACCCCTGGCCTGAAGTTCTTCTCCTTCTTCAGCTGTTGTGCGGCCAGGTGTTGTCAGCAGAGGGATGGCAGTAACAGTTGTTGCGGACTCGGAATGATTGACATGGGAGTAATGCCACTGAAACAGCGCAGATGATTCGGCAGCACAAAAAAAAAAAAAAAGTAATGGTTGTTGTGCTAGTCTCTGAATGGTAGTTGTAACCCCTGGTGTGCTTCAGGGTCTTTGAGTTCTTCTCCTCCTTCTGGCTGTTGTGAGGCCAGGTGTTGTCGGCAGAGGGATGACAGGTAATAGTTGTGTGTGTGTCAGTGTGAAGATTCCTCCTTCAGCTGTTGTGTGTGTCAGGTGTTGCTGGCAGAGGGACAGCAGTAAATGGTTGCTGTGTAACTGTGTGTGTGTGTGTTTGGCTGTGTGCAGATCCACGACTTCCTGTCGGGCAGGGCCCCCCTGACTCTGGCCATCCGCCTAGGGGAGCACCTCATGTTCGTCCAGCTCCAGCTGTCTACCTCCCCTTCCTCCCCCTGCCTCCCGCTCCCTGTCCCTGCAGCCCACGCCCCCTTCCACCCCCACCATGACCTCCCCATCCCCACCCCCACAACCACAACTACAACCACAACCACAACCACCATTATCCTCGCCCACCCCTACCCCTACCCCTACCCCCTCCGCTGCTCCCCCTCATGGGGCCTCCCCTCAGGTGGGGGCGGCGGCGGCAGCAGCAGGGGGCAATGTGCGGCCCACGGTGGCACCCCCTGTGGACCCCGTGTCCCTGCTGCAGGCCAGCCACAACCTGACGGAGAAGCTGAAGGAGCTGACCCACCTCACCCAGCAAGCTGTGAGCTCCTCCACATGCCTTTGTGTCTGTGTGTGTGTGTGTGTATGTGTGATGATGATGATCATACCGTATGTAGCAATGCATATTTGATTTTCTATCTAGCCCTGACCACCTTAAACACCATGTGTTTATCCACACACACACACACACACACACACACACTTGTTAAAATAAAAACGTGGTGGAGGGATGCGTGGCCGAGTGATGACATGCCCGACAAAGGAGCAAGTGCTGAAGGGTTCTAATCCCATAATTATGGACATGATTTTTTGTTTTGTTTTGTTTTTTTTTTTTGTTTTTACTCCTTCATCCACAAGACCTTGAGTGCTGGTTTGGTGCTAGTCTTTTGGATGAGGCAACAATAATCAAAGGTCTCGTAAGCAGCATGCACTTAGCAGTGTGTAAAAGAACCTATGGCAACAAAAATCCACTTTGATAGTAAAAACAAATACACTTGCAAAACAGAAAAAAAAAAAAAAAAAGGAGACTGTATAGGGGTGGAGCTGTTCGTGCTGTGGCAATGTGCATCCCCTATTTCACACAGAAAATATTCTGTGACAAAAAGCAATACAATACAATGCAATTTGTCAAAAAAAAAGCCCTTGTCAAGTGTGTGTGTGTGTGTGTGTACATGCATTCACATCTTCAGACAGTTATCAAACATTTGTAGATTTGTGTGTGTGCATGTGTGTGTGTGTGTGCATGTGTGTGTGCGTGTGTGTGTGTGTGTGCATGTGTGTGTTTGCGCGCGCGCGCGTGTGTGTGTGTGTGTGTGTGTGTGTGTGTGCACAAGGACTTTCTCAGGCAGGCCTCACAGAGCCACAGAGCCCCCATGTGACCCATGCCTGATTTTTTTTTTTTTTTCCCCCTATTTCCAGCTGCAGGCCGGAGCTCAACGAACGCAGGCTGTGCCGTCAATGCCTCTCACTCCCCCTCCCTCACCCCCTCCCAGTCCCGGCGCTGTCATTGACTCCATGCAACACATGGGGCGGGGCATGTATTCCGGCACCTTCTCTGGTAATTGACAGCTGTCTTCACTCATTTCTTTCTTCTTCTTGTCTTCTGGTTTCTGTGATTTTCTTTCTTTTTTTCTTTTTTTTTTTTTTTTTTTTTTTTTTTGTGGTTACTATTCTTTCCAACTGTTATATTTCTTCAGAAATATCTTCCAAAATATGACATGCGTTCATGGATGATGTATAATAATGGCACATGACAGCTGTGACAGGCTGTACACTGAGTGATGATGCATACAGTGATGATGCATACAGTGATGATGTATACAGTGATGATGCATACAGTGATGATGATGAATACAGTGATGATGCATAAGAAAGACACATGACACCTGCGACAGGCGGTACAGAGATGATGTATACAGTGATGATGCATAAAGTGATGATTGCATAAGAAAGACACATGACACCTGCGACAGGCGGGGTACAGTGATGATGCACACAGTGACAATGTATACTAATGGCAGCACACGACCACCTGTCCTGTCACAGGCACCCTGGACCCCCGCCTGCAGGACAGGAGCGGGCAGCCAAGGCGTGACGTCAACACCATCCTGCACATCCTGCACGACCTGCTGCTGGCCCGGCCCTCCTCCCACCTCGCCCCCACCTCCCCCTCCCCCTCCTCCTCCTCCTCCTCCTTCCCTTACTCCAGGCCTCCCCCGACCACCACCACCCCTCCCTCCCCGCTGAGCAGCAGTGGGGAGAACGTGGCCATGCGCCACAAGGTCCAGTTCGTGCAGAGGATGCTGGAGCAGAGACGCCAGCGCCGCCTGACTCGCCGCCTCAGCCACCGGCCCTACCCCTCTTCATCGGCCCCATGCCTCTGCACCCCCCCGGCCCTGTCACAGACCACCACCACCTCCTTCCCCTTCCCTCCCACTACCGCCGCCGATGCTCACACCTCCTCCACCACCGCAGGCAGTCCCTCCGGTACCGGCCACGGAGAGAACCTGGAGACGGCTAACTACCGCAAGCCCAACATGGAGCAGGAGACAGTGGCTGTATGAAGGAGATAGGGGGGAGTTGTCCCGGCTTGGAGATCGTTGGGGTCAGTTTTGTCCCCTTTTTTTTGTCCTGCCTCTGCCCATAGAGGCTTGGTTGAGGCCGGAGACTGGCTGTCAGGCTTCTTTGTTTGGAGGCGTCCTTGTTCCAGCAATAAGGTGCCAGCCTCCTGGCTGCTTGCTGACGAGCTCGGCAAGACAAGCTGTTGGTGGCCTTATCAGGAGGAGGAGAGGTCAGGTGGCAAGTGGCAAGGGGAGAGCATTTGTTAAGGGGAGGAGGTTGGTTGCCAGCTGTGTCGCATTTTTTTGCTGTGTTGGTGACGTGGTGGCTTGGTGTTGTTGTAGGAGGGTTGGTTGGCTGTTGGTTGGTTGGTTTGCTGTTGGCGCCTTGTCCCGTTTGGTATTGTCCTTGTGGTGCTGGTGGTGTGGTAGTTCAGGAGTCGAGGCGCACAGCTAAGGCCGCCGTGCTGGTACTTTCTTCTCTCCCCTGTCACACAAGGGGCGGAGAGGATTTGCAGGGTGAAGTCCCCCTTTTTCCTTCCCCCCCCCCCCCAAACCCTCCACCCCCAACCTCCCTGTCAGTGGTGATGCAACTTTTTTGATGTCAAGTGTTCCCTCCCCTTGCACAGTGGACTTCCTCTTCCTTTTTCTTGGTTTTTCCACCTCCCCCCACCCATCCCTTCGGTGGAGGGTTTGGTTTTGGTGCTGGTCGTTTGTCGCATCAGGAGCTGTGTGGGTCTTGTCATGTGTATCTTTGGATGTAGTTTTGCCATTTGTCATCATCTGTAGCAATTCACAGAATGGAGGAGACTTGAGTCATGATGAGAATGCAAAAGACATTAGTTGTCTGGTGCATTTAACATTCTCTCATTCTCTCTCTCGTCTCTCTCTCTCACATACATGAACATAAACATGCACTCATGAACATGCTCACACCTGTACACTTATATCATAATGTCATAATAAATGAAAGTACCACAACTGCTACACACACACACACACACACACACACTGAATTGAAGAGAGCTCTGATTCTGTGAAATAATTGCAACAGATGTGTCAGACAAAGTAGACGGTGTTTGTATGGAGTTGGTATTTGTCGCAATGTTTTGAATATTTGGAATTTGAAACCACTTCCTTTTCCATTTTTAAAAATAAATTTTTCATTGATATTATATGCATACACTGGAAGCATTCAATGACTTTTGAATTACATTGTATTGAAAATGTAATGGAAGTAGTTTAAATTTTGTGATGGGTTATTATTTTCAAAAGATAAATATTTTTCTATTACATGGACTATACTCTGGTTTTGCTGTAGACTAGAAATGTATCTTTGAACCACAAAAAAAACTTTTTTCTCCCAATTCCAAAATACGGGGACAAATATGATTTGAATTATACTTGCAAACAATGTACAATTTGAGAAAATCCTGTATGCATAATGGAATCATAGCATGGAAACTCAACACACAATTTTTTTGAACAGTCAGTCAGTCATCTGACACAATGCCAAAACTGCCATGTCAAACTGGACTGTGTTTAACACACTGAAAGTTTGTCTATAGACGTTATCAGCTCAGTCAGTGAGGCTTTATTGGCTGTGATGGTGAATGGTGATGGGCTTTGTCTGTGTGGTTCTTTTGGGGAAAGGTGTGTAGAACTTTTTGTTTGTTTCACTGGTGTTTTTTTGTTGTTTTTTTTTGGGGGGGTTGCTCACTACTGGCTCCCATTGTTGTGGTGTGTTGTGTTGATGTGCACAGCCTGATTGTTGACATGCACCTCTGAGAGGGAGTGTCAGAGGTCTGTGTACTGCACTGGTGCATGTGCACCCCTGGGAGTGAGTGTCAGTGGTCTGTGTACTGCACTGGTGCATGTGCACCCCTGGGTGTGAGTGCGGAGGTGCAGTCACAAAGTTTGTTGTCCTGTACATTAATTCTCGCGGATCCTGACTTGTCTAAAAAAAAGTCCATGGATTTTCGATCAGCCCTGTTATCTCCCCCTGTTGTTCAAGGTCATTGGATCACTGTGTCCTCCCCTCCACTCTCTGGAATGCCTCTCTCTGTTCTCCCTGTTCTGCCATACATACACCCTCTCTGGTGTGTGTGTGCCTCATGTACATACACACACACACACACACACACACACACACACACACACACACACATGCACTGACACATACACACACACACACTCTCACACACTCACACACACACACACACTCCTTTTTCCGGAGTATCACACAGACATAATCCCACAAACAAGACATAAACAAATAGCTATGTTATGTTGTGCTGCTGTGCTAACACATGAATCAAATTCACTGTGGGTTTGGGTGTGTTTTTTTGTTGTTGTTTTTTTTATGGAACCAGCTTTCTTTTTTATGCTTACAGTTTATGGCTTTCAACACTTGTGATATAATGATGCATGTACTACAAAAAGTGTCACTCCAACAGCACATGCCGTGTGTGCATGTAGTGAGTGAGCACTGTTTTTTGAAAGGCCAGTATAGTTTGTTCCATGTTCACGGGAGTGAGGTGTGTGTGTAGTCTTGGTGTGGTGGTGGTGATGAGGCAGACAGAGTGCAGTGAGGGCAAATGCAGTGTGAATTGTGGGGAGAAAAGTGTTGACTGGAGCACCGTGGGTCAGTGAGATCAGAATCGATGTTTGCTGCTTTCTGTGCAGCAGTCTCCTGACTTTTTTTTTTTTAATATATATTTTTATGTTCTTTTTTTTTTCATCAGAGAATAGTCAAGGCTGGTTCCTTTGCTGTGGGGCAGGGCTCCAGGTGTGAATGAGGTCACCCTGACCCAGTTGTTCACCTCGTGGTGGTGGTGGTGGTCAGGTGACTGTTGAGCGGTGGATGATGCAGATCACACACACACACACACACATACACACACCCCGCCCCCTCTTCTGTGTGTCCGGTTCTCGGTTTTCTTTTTGATTGTCTGATCTTGTCGGACGCTGCTGCACGCATGAAGTTGCCAACATACTTCCACTGCTATGCTTGTTGCCCAGGGCTTGTGTGTGCTGGGTCTTCCCTACATGTTTCCCATTTCTGGTGTGAATCCTGGCATGGTCATCCTCTCTGTCCCCCTCTCTTCCCTCATTAAAAAAAAAAAGAATTGTTCTCTCTCTCTCTCTCTCTCTCTCTCTCTCTCTCTCTCTCTCTCTCCACTTGACAGGTATACAAGGTGTGTGACACATTTACTACATAGATTGACTAAGTTTGGAGTACAATATAAGGATAATGTATTTCTGCATGATATGAAACCTTGGAACTGATCTCTTCTGACGTATGGTGATCCACAAGTTTCGTCCAGCACTGTACTGTCAGAAGGGGCAAAAAAAAAGACCAGGGGGACATTATTGTGCACCCAGTCTTCTTCAGCGTATCTGTCTAGTTTTCCTTGTCAGACATATGTAAGAAAAGAAACATCCTTGACCAGATCTCTTGGATGTGCACGTAGAACCACTTTAGAAACACGAAACATTTTCAGTTTTGTTGATTTGGGAAATTACCGGGTGACTGTATTTTTGTCAGAGGTGCTAAGAGACAAAAAAAAGAGAAGGAATTAGACGTAAGGTCTTACACCTATTTACTGCACACTGATATTGTGCAGTTTTTGAAGAGTTGTTGGGTAAAGGGATTACAGAACTGCAGGAAACAGTCAAGATTTGTTTGCGTTTCTCAACGTTCCCTTCCCACCAGGCACAGATTTTAGCATAATAAATAAAGAAGACATCGTTACAACAAAGGGTGTATTGTGACAAGTGTTGTCATTGTGGAACATGACTCTGTCACTGGTGAAGCACTTCTGTTTTTAATGTCAGTGGTACTCGTGCTCCCTAACTGCTTTCCATGCTGGGCAGGTCGGAGGGTGTCAACATTTGTGTTGACGGAGGGATAAAAGACCAGGTGTTAAAGAATATTTTAAAAATGGAACAACGCACACAACACACAGGATCTGTCATATTCTGCACACACTGTGCTCTCCTCCCCCACAACCATCCACCCCCACCCCCCACACCCCAACCCCTTCCCCTTTTTCCTTCCCCTTCACTTCCTGTCTACTCTACAGTGGATCATTGTGTGTGAACAGCTTACTGACAACATAAATGATGTGAACTAAGTACTTTGGTGTGTTGTTGATGTGGGTGTTGTTAGTGTTGTTGCCAAAGACGTATTCCTGTGTTGCTGTGTATGTCAAGGGGACACAGTGCCAGTGGTGACACATCCCTGATGTGTTCCTTCCTGTGTACCTGTGACTGGCTGTTGTCAAACATCTCATGTCTAACTTTGTCGCACAACATGGTCCTCTTTCGCTTTGAAAGCGGTGTGAATTTCAGTTCATTCTGCTGCAGAAGTATGTGTAGTGTGTGGTCTTTTCCTCAGTGGGAAATTCTTGTCCTGTTGAAACAGCTGTGGAAAGAAATGAGACAGGGAATAGGGATTAGATAATTATGCTATCTGTAATGTCCGTGGATTTTTTTTTTTTCTCTGCGCCCCATCTGTTCTCCTGACACAGCGATGAAATCCATCAGTTCCCAGTGATGGTCGGTGCCCCTCACTCGATATATACACACTTGTCTCCCTTTTTCCTATGTCAGTACATGTTCACCCCATGTTGTCAGTTCACAGCAAACAGTGATGTCAGTGTTGGTTCTGATTCTGCCATTGATGTCTGTATAAATAAAAAATATTATTAAAAAATAAAAAAATAAAAATCACTGACAGTTCTATTCTCTGTGTTAGTGTTCCCTGTCTGGTGATGGTGCTGAAAACACTGCGTACATTTTCCAGACTTGTGAATGTGTCCTGTGAGTGTTTTCCTCTGGTAAATGATGCAGAGTTATCGTTTTGTTTTCTCCTAATGTATTATCCTTTGGTAAACAACACAGAGTTATCATTCATTTTGTTGTCTCCCTCTCCACTTTCTCCCTTGTGCGTTTACCAGTTGTCGTAATCCCCCCCCCCTCCTCCTCCTCCCCCCCATTCTCTGTCTGTCTCTGTCTCTCTTGCTCTCTCTTTCTGTCAGTCAGCAAGATATGATGCTTGCCAGAATTTTTTGTTTCTTTGAATTGTGACGACATGGGGGCAGGTTTGTGCCCTTTCACATGTCCGCCCACCCCCCACCCCGCCCCCGTCCTCCATGTCTTCTTGTTTTCATGTTGGTGGCTGTTGTTGTTGTTTTTACACACCCTGTGTCCTTTGGCATTCATTTCTCCTCAAATTTGTTAAAGGGGCGGAGAAAAAAGATTTGGTTGTTTCTTTTTCCTGGAAATGTTTTCTACACTTTTTTTCTATGTATAGCAGATACATGCATTTTTCTCTTTTTATTTTCATCATTCATTATCCATTAATTTTGATCTCTTATTCACAGAGATTTCATTGGGGAGTAAAAAGAAAAGAAAAAAATCGACTTTTTTTAAATGGAAAAAATGTTTGTATGACAAATTTAGCCATTTTTTGTATGGTTTGGTTTTGTACTGTTTGAGACTGCCCTTTTGAAATGTCACTGATGTGTATTCTATTTCATCCCATTTTGAAATGTAATCCTGAAACAAGAATCTTTTTTTGTAATTCAAGCAATGAAAAGGGTGGAAAATTGAAAAACAATGATTTTTTTAAAAACAACTTTGTATGTAGAATGGGAAGGAATTGATGAAGAAAATCATATGAGAAAAAAAAACTGATTGTAAAAATATGCCAACAATACTGAAATCTCATTGCCTGTGTATTTGATTGAGTCCTGATTTTGAACACATGTTCTGTTTTTCCCTTGTAAATATTGACACTGGCTTTGTGTGATCATGCAGGTGGCGTTGTTATACCTTTTGTACATTTATCACAGTAATACAAATGTAGTTGCTGTCAGAATGAATAAAATCAAAGCAATTCGCTTGATGTTCTAAAGTGCTGAGAGAGAGAGAGAGAGAGAATGCACACATTATAGAAATCGGCTTTCTCTCACAGTCAGTAAAATACAAATGCTCTGTGAAACACACACACACACCTGACCAAACCTCAAACTTGATTCTCTCCAAGAATTAGCAATAAATAAATTCAGTTATTGACACGTGGCAGAATGGTTAAGACGCTCAGCTGCCAATACAGAGAGTCCGTGAGGGTGTGGGTTCGAATCCCGCTCTCGCCCTTTCTCCTAAGTTTGACTGGAAAATCAAACTGAGCGTCTAGTCTTTCGGATGAGACGATAAACCGAGGTCCCGTGTGCAGCACGCACTTGGCGCACTGAAAAAGAACCCATGGCAACGAGAGTGTTGTCCTCTGGCGAAATTACGTAAAATGAAATCCACTTTCATAGGTACACAAATATGTAAGCATGCACTCGAGGCCTGACTAAGCGCGTTGGGTTATGCTGCTGGTCAGGCATCTGCTCAACAGATGTGGTGTAGCGTGTATGGATTTGTCCGAACGCAGTGACGCCTCCTTGAGAAAGTGAAACTGAACTCAGTTATTGACAAAGAGTATACAATAAACAAAAGCACAAAGCAAGACCAGGATAGACAACTCACTGCAAGTCATTGCTGGTAATTGCCTCCCCCTGTCAGCTGGCACACAGGTAGACAGAGGCGCAGTCTGACATTACTAACAAACCAAGAAACATGTCATTCTGTGTGTGTGCGTTGGACTTGACTGTGGGCTGAAATTTTGTGTGAGGTGAGTGTCGAGCCTGTGGATACACAATTAATTTGCAGTCAGATGAATAAAGAAAAACAGTCACCATCAGTAATGAAGCTGTACAAAGCAGCTATCAAATGGTATGCAAGAAATAATGAAAATAGCAGAAAAAAAATAACAGTGTACAGAACCAATATAAGCCAGTGAACTGGAACATCCATGACCAGAGCAAATATTAAAATGATGTTCGGAATCTTCATCCATTGAGTTGTTTTGATTCAGCATGCGGATCATTCACACACACATACACAAGTAAAAGTTTGGTTTGGTGACAGAGCTTGATGGGATTGTACAGCATTAAAAAAATAGCTTTTCATATACCACAGTCGAGATGAAATAGTGTGTACATAGATAGGCCACACAAGCAAACACTGCATTCTCTCCAAAATTCACAAGTGATGGCACATCTTGGTGCACAAGGAAGAACCCACATCAACAAAAGCCTTGTCCATGGTAAAATTCTGTGCCCACTTTGATAGTATATATATATAAAAAAATTTAAAAATAAATCTTATAGGAAGCAAAAACAAAACAAAAAACGAACCAAGGTGCTGTCGCACTGTGGCAACCTACTGTCGGTGGCGAAAAACAACCTGAACTGCACACAGCAAAATCTCTTCTGGCAAAAAGTGATACAATACTTACTGTACAACATAATACAATGCAAAACAAAACAACCTAGCTACACATTCACAGAGAGAGAGAGACTCGAGAAATCTGTTGTGACAAAGAGTAATACAGTATAACATACATGCACATGCAGACATGTAAGCATACACCCTTCTCACAAACACACACACACACACACACACACACACATGTACCCCTCCTCATCCTTCCTCACAGCAGTGAGGTCAGCCTTTCACTGTGTTACTGGGCAACAACTCTTCCATGTGGGACTGGAATGAAGGCTACAACCACATAAAAGAAGAACTGAAAAAGTGGGACAGGTGGGGAACGACAGAAGAAAATGAAATGATAACTAAATTGTGGTAAGGAAAGATAGGTACCACTGGAATGATCACATCTCCAGCTACAGGCCAGCCTGATCATGGTGCACAGAAACACAAACTGCATGTATACCAGGCGCAATTAACATTTTTAAGGTATGATATATAATTTTTATAGCTCGGGTTTTATACATTTTTGTGCATCTGTTTCCACACCCAGACCTCACACAAAATACAGACACCCACTATAACATGCACACACACACACACACACACACACACACACACACTCAAACAGATAGACTCAATAAATCTGTTGTGACAATTGTATAGTACACACACACACACACACACACACACACACACACACACACACACACGCACGCACGCACACACACACACACACACACACACACGCACATACACACACACATCGTGCCAGCCTGTTTTACCCATTTATATATTTATTTCCTCAGCAAAGGCAGTAAAGCTTCAGAGTTGACCATATTTATTAGTCAATGGGGTTGCCGTTGACCGTGCGCCATCACACTGACAAAAACCGAAACTAAATGTGAGAATGAGCGAAGTAGTGTCCCTTGGAAATTGTACTTCCGTTCAAACATTCAAAATGGCTGACTCTAAAAACATAGCGAAAGAAGGTAAGCGTCGATGTTACAAATATATTGATATATCTATCAAACATTTAAGTGATTGTTATTGCTCAGCACGTATATATGCTTCAGTGTGATATGGTCGTTCTTTTACATCATCTCTCAAACGTGTTAGATATGTTTTCTCATTCGTTGTATCGACGTTTGCGATGCACACTGATACTATAATTAAAGTGTGTGAAGTCACAAAGCAGAGTGATTATTTATGATGTCATGCAAAACAGATGAATTGGCCTCTAATCTTTATCATCGCAAAGTATTACCACTTATGCTGCTGCTCGTCTATAAAATTATTATCGCGATGAACTACTACCCACTATTGACGCATCTGCTACTAGTATTACCAGTATAATTACTACTAATAGTATAATCATATCACTACTACCGCGACTCCCGAGTTCATAGCGATAATGGCCACTGCAAAAGATATGATCCAGATCCTTATCCTTATCCTTCTGTTTCTGCTACTACTTCTACTACTACTACTACTACTACTACTGTTGCTGCTGTTCCTACAGTACATATCAACACAAGGGTCAGGCCAAGTACAAAAGCAAAAAGAATGTTGTAAAGAAATAAGTGCACCACTCTGTATTCTGTTCATGACACTGGCCCTAGGAACGAAGGCAGCTGATTGGATTTGGAAGAAAGCAGAAGCAACAACAATCTTCTAAATAAAGTATCCTGGAATTTCTGGCCAGTAACTGAGTAAGGCTCACAGTCACCTGTATAGCCAAAAACTTTGACTGAATCTAACATTTGTGAGTATTTAGATCTTTAAATACTTTACTGATGTATACAATATAAAAGTCAGTTGTTTCTGACTAAATGACCATCAGAGGAGGCGGTTTCTGTTCCCAGTATCTGGACTAGAATTTGGTGGAGAGTGTCATGCAGAAGTTACATCCACACTCTTTCAGCCAAGAGGGCTCTAGGACAGTCGGCATTGGAATTAGTTCCAACAGACCAGCTATAGGTCCCCAGACTGCAGCACAAAGACCAGTCAGTCTTGTCTCCCAGTTTAAGAGCCATATTCTTCACAAAAGACTAAGCTCTAAATGAATTCTCATTGCAGTGGAGAGATTATTGATCAAACAGCTCTTACTTGGCTTTTTGCCCAACTGCAAGCTTCTGTTTTTACTGATAATGAGTTAAATGCATACAACATATTGCAGCATGGTTTTAGATACAAAAGATCTCATTGTTTTAGAAGTAATAGAAGACTTTACTTTAAAAAAGAATTTTAGAGAAACCTTTTAATTCATGAGTCATTTTATCTCCTATCCTGAAAGCAGTATTCTTTACATTGCAGGTGTATGTCACTGTGGTGTGTGTATGTGTGTGTGTGTTTGTGTGTGTGTGTGTGTGTGCACGCCACTGACATACTGTGTTGTACTGTTTTCAGGGGGAGAGAAGAAGGCGAGGACGTTTGACTTTATGGCCATGTTTCAGGAGGCCAGACAGACAGCAATTGAGAGAACACAGGCCTCCAGAGGTTGGTCACCGCCCTCTGTCAGCATACTGTCTGTCTGTCTATCACTCTTCCTCACACTCTGACACATAAACAGTCACATGCATGCATACACACACACATTTACCCCCTACCCCCTACCCCCCTCCACACACACACCCACACACACACATATGCATGCATGCATACACACAGACACATGTACATGCACACACGCACACATGCATGCACACACATAGTGACATACACACACACACACAAGCGCGCTTTTGTACTTTCCTGATGTAAGCTCTCTCTCTCTCTCTGTCTCTCTGTCTCTCTCTCTCTCTCTCACACACACACACACACACATTGTCTCCAGCTGTTAATTACCAGTAACATCAGTTTTCATTGTTTTGATTTTTTGTTATTGTGTAAAATTTAAGCATGAAGATATATTCTGTGACTCACTCCTGTCCAGCCACAGCACTGAGCACACCTTCTGCTCCATTCACCACCACCACCACCACCAATACTACAGTAAAAATGGTAAAGCACAACATCAAACCACAGTATAGTTGACTGTTACGTTTTCCAGATTGAAGATGCTCCACTTTTAACATAATCACAAAATGTAATATTGATATGGCCTTCAGTTATGTCATTTTGCATCAAAAACCATGAAAGTATGTGTCGTTCTTTTTCTGTCAGAGGATACAGAGACGGTTTTAACAGATGCAGACAAGATAGAGGAGCTGGTTTCCCGCACAACACAGAAACAAACACCCAAGGCCAAAACCAGCAGCTCCGAAAGCTCAAGCGGCAGTGACTCTGACAGTGACGATTCTGCATCCTCGTCAGGCCAGGACAAACTCTCCTCCTCCAAACCTGGACACAGCAAACCCTCCAAAGACAAAAGGAGAAAACCGCACACTGCAGACAGTGACGATGATGGGGTGGTGGGGCCTCCCTTGCCGCCTGGGTTCAAACCTCTTGGGGCATCATCTGGTGGCAGCACACAACAGGATGAAGACGTGGTGGGCCCCCCTCTCCCCCCAGGTTTCAAACCCACAGGTGAACAGAGCTCAGGGTAAGGTGGACGTTTCCCGGTCCAGTGGTCAGGGTGAGGACGGAAGGAAGAAGAAGGGGGAGAGTCTTGTGGGTCCCCCACTTCCAGGGGCTAGGCCACCAGACTCTGACGAGGAGGAAGAGGAGGAAGAGGAAGAAGAGGTCAGACATTGGTTTGTCAGTCGTATGTTTGTTTGTTTGTTTGTCTGGGCTTGTCAGTCAGTTTGTGTGTCAGACGGTCTGTCTGCCTGTTGTCAGATTATGTTGTTCAATTTTTCTGTGTGCTGACAGAGCTAGCATATTGATCTCAGCATTTCGTAGGTAATGGCTGTAGGTGGGTGGAAGCATTTGGTTTGGTATCATGTATTGTGAATTCATTGCAACAATTTGATTTTGAGCTTGGACAAGAAAAACAGTGTTAGTCACCTTAATTGAAATGAAAGAAACCAGCTGCACACACGCATGCACAAGCTTGTGTGCACATGCATGCACATACACACACACAGAGTCCATCCTGTATCCTGCCCTTACTCCCCCACATGCACAGCTTATACACACACACTCACTCACACACATGCACACTCACACACACACACACACACACACACACACACACACTCACACATACATACAAACACAATGTTCAAAATGTGTGCTTTGTTATATTAGGTCAAATGGTATAATGGCAGCAAATAATTTGTATTACTCTTTTTATCACAACAGATTTCTCTGTGTGAAATTCAGGCTGCTCTCCCCAGGGAGAGCATGTTGCTACACCGAAAGTGCCACCCTTTTTTTCTTTCTTTATTTTTGTGTGTGTATGTTTTCCTGTCTGCAGTTTTTGGGGTGTTTTTTTGTATCGAAGTGGATTTTTCTACAGAATTTTGCCAGGGACAACCCTTTGGTTGCCATGGGTTCTTTTACATGCACTAAGTGCATGTTGCACACGGGACCTCAGTTTATCATCTCATCCAAATGACTAGAGCCCAGACCACCACTCAAGGTCTAGTGGAGGGGGAGAAAATACTGGCGACTGTGCTGGGATTCGAACCAGTGTGCTTAGATTCTCCGGCTTCCTAGGCAGACACGTTACTTTTAGGCCATCACTTCACATAATCCCCACCCACCCACCCACCCACCCCTGACCCCCTCATTTCTCTACTGGTTGATGACAACCTGCACCATTGCAGCCGTTCATTAGCCACTCAGCTTCACACCAGCATGGTGTGTGAAGTGTTTGCATTTTATAGCATGCTGTGACTTACATAGTGATGGCATTTCTTCCAGTGTTTCCTGTTACACACTGTTGCTATCCTGATATATATCTGCCCAATATCAAACCATTGTTGTGTTGTCGCTCAGACAAATAAGATAAAACACATCTCATGTGTAGTGAAGAATATGTGTAATAACTGAAAAGTAACAAACAGAAACTAGACTGTCATCTTCTATGGCCCTGACCGTTGTTGTTCATCTGCCGCCCTCTATATTCCCCAAGCATCAAGGAAGATATTTCTAATGACAATAACTTTCGACACAACACCCATCAGTTGTGGATGCAGCAGCTAGCAGAGTTGCCTCACTTGGCTGGAACTGATGGTGTCATTATGAGATGTATGTGAACAGACCCTCCCATTCTCAACTGTGCGTGTAGCAGGGTGTTATGTTATGAACTTGATATGTCACGTCAGGAAGTAAGACCTATGGACACAGATCATTTTCTTTTCAATCGCCAAAGACGTGGAACAAGCTCCCTGATAACCTCTGTCATTTTGATTCCCTCACATCTTTTAAATCTTGTCTCAAAATTCACATTTTCCCTCAGCTATAAGTTCAATTGTGGCAGGTCCACTTCCTTTGCTTTAGCTGTGCTTGACTATGTGTGTATACATATGTATGTGTACATAACTATATGCATATATATGAATGTGTATTGTGTGTGTGTGTGTGTTTATGTAAGTTTGTGCCTGCCTATGTGTGCGTTTGTGTTAAGGTAGCTGTTAGATACACATGTATTTTAAAATATATGCATACATTGTGTGTGTGTGTGTGTGTGTGTAGTCACATTTTGGTGTGTGTATGTAACATTGATGTAATGTTTTATGTTAACAAAAGCGTTTTTGTAAAGCACTTAGAGCAGATTTCTGGACAGTGTGCTATATATATAAGTATCCATTATTATTATAATTATTATGATCATTGATTCTTTTCACCATTTGCTTGTGTGTGTGTGTGTGTGTGTGTGTGTGTGTGTGTGTCTGTGTGTTGCAGACTTTGCAGAGCAAGATCCCCATCAGTCATGAAGTGGTGTTGAACCATGGCTCTAAAACAGTGAGTCAGTGAATAAGTGTTCGCTTCAGCTTTTTTTCTTTTTTTTTATCCACTTCTTTTAGTCAATGAATAGTAAAATGCAGGAACAAAAGAAATATCAACAGATACTTAGCTGCACATGTGCTGCTGAATGGTGGCTACTTTCAGTATGGCATTCAAAATATTCACCACACATATACACAGTTATGTATGTATGATAGTCAGTCATGTCTGACTATGACCACCGGAACAGCAGAACATCTGCTGTCCTGACTGTCTGGGCTAGAATTTGATAATAATGGAGCATCTGCTGTCCTGACTATCTGGGCTAGAATCTGATGATAGTGGAGCATGTCTCGCCCAGGTTACATCCCCACTGTCTTGGCCAAGAGGGTTTTAGGACAGTTGGCGTTGGGATGGTTCCCAAAAGCCAACTAGCCCCAGAGGCTGCAACACAAAGAGCCAGATATAAGCCTAGTGTTGTGCCTGTGCATGCACCCATTGCAGTGCATTTGCACACACACACACACACACACACACACACACACACACATTTGCAGTCAGTATATATATATATATATATATATATATATATGTACAATGTGTATACCTCCAGGTGTCAGCACTGAGCTTGGACCCGTCAGGAGCACGCCTGGTGACAGGAAGTCTGGATTATGATGTTCGATTCTGGGACTTTGCGGGCATGGATGCCAGTCTACAGTCCTTCCGTACACTGCGCCCGTGTGAAAGGTGTGTGTGTGTGTGTGTGTGTTTTGTTGTTGTTGTTCATTGATTTTTGCATCTTTTCACAAGGATGGGGAAAATATTTTTGTGTGGTGGTGGAATTGGTTAGAGTGCTTGAGGCTCACCCGAGTTACCTAGGTTCATTCCTCGGTGTTGGCACACTCTGGTGGATTGAGGGTGGAGATTTTTTTTTCTGATCTCCCAGCTTAACATATGTGCATGCCTGCTAGCACCAGAACCACTTCCCATGTGTATACACACGCAGAAGTTCAAACATACAGGCTGAAGATCTTGTAGTCTATGTCAGCATTCAGTGAGTTATGGAAACGATAATGAAGCACACCCCCGAAAGTGGAATATGGCTGCCTACATGGCAGGGTAAAAACGGACATGTGCATAAAAACCTATTGACACATGCAAGAGAACATGAGAGTTGCAGTCCACAAACACAGAGGAAGGAGAATAAGGGAGTGGCAGGTTCAGAGGTTGGAAGGGTGGTGGTGGCGTAATGGATGTGGGAGAAGTGGCCTTTAATATTATTATTGATACATCTGTGTACTCGTTTGCACAGCAGCCTGTTTGCCAGATTAGAGCCAACTTACAGAGCTCTGCTTTTTGGCACTCACCATTCGTTTCTTGTGTATGTGGTGTGTGTTATTGTGCGTGAATGTGAACATGGGGTGTGTGTGAGTGTGTGTGTGTGTGTGTGCCGTATCTGTGTATGTGTGTGTGTCATTGTCATTTTTTTTACTTTTTCCATGGTCCTTTGTCTTTTGTTAGAAGGGGTTTTTTTTAATGATTTTGTTGGGGGGGTTTTTACGCTGTGTTTATTATTTGTTTGTATGGTGGTGTTCCTTAATATAAAAGCTAGATTTCACTTTGAAAATATTTGTAATGATTTCACACGCACGTGCGCGCACACACATACACACACACACACGCACACACACACACACACACGCAAAGAGAAGAAAAAAAATCAGACCGTGTTTGTGGTGTGTTGCAGCCATCAGATCAAAGGTCTGGAGTACAGCACCACAGGGGATGTAATTCTGGTCATCTCCGGCAATGCTCAGGCCAAGGTCATCGATCGTGATGGCTTTGAGAAGTGCGAGTGTGTCAAGGGAGACCAGTACCTGGTGGATCCTTCCAGCACCAAGGTAAGGGGGGGTGGAAGGGGGGAAGC
This sequence comes from Babylonia areolata, assembly GCF_041734735.1. Classification (NCBI taxonomy): domain Eukaryota; kingdom Metazoa; phylum Mollusca; class Gastropoda; order Neogastropoda; family Buccinidae; genus Babylonia; species Babylonia areolata. The sequence goes on along the minus strand of NC_134878.1, from coordinate 57,998,843 downwards.
ACTGAGCTGTGCAGTGATTCAGAGAGCTGTGAGTGTGACCTTAGTCTACCATGTTGTACCCACCAGTAATGATTTATCCATAACACCCACTTAGTTCCCTTGGACTGAGTACAGATATTTTCGAACTGAACACTGTGTACCCACAATACTGATTTATCCATAAACCTGCTTAGTTCCATTGGACCGAGTACAGATATTTTCGAACTACACTGTGTACCCTCAATACTGATTTATCCATAAACCTGCTTACTTACCTTGGACCGAGTACAGATGTTTTTGAACTGCATTGGGTATGTACGGTTTTGCTTTCTCAATCAGTTGTCGGTGCTTTTAGCTTGTTGGCTTTAGCCTTTATTTTGTTCGCTAGTGCTTTTGATTTTGTCAGTGTGAATACATTTCTAGAGATCAAAGATCAAATACATACAGTCATTTTTATATACAATCATTCTAATGCCATTGATTTTTTTATGTGTGTGTGTGTGCACATTGATGAATGCATATGTGTGTTTGTGTGTGTGTGTGTGTGTGTGCAGGGTCACACAGGAATGCTGAATGATGGATGCTGGAACCCTAAGCTACGAGAAGAGTTCATGACATGCTCCATTGATGGGTATGTCGCATTGTCAGCAGTTTATGACGAACACACAGAGTGGTTTGCTTTTGACGAAAGTTTGAACCCACAGTGTCCTGACTGTTGATTTGTGGCACGAACTACTAGTTCTTCCTCAACAACTGTGATCATTACTGTACACGCATTTTTTTTAAAATTCCCCCCTAATTCCTCCACCCCCACCCCCACCCCCGCCCCCACCCCCATGAATGCTCTGTCAGACAAGTGTGAAGGCCCTGTGGTGTGTGTGTGTATGTGTGGACAGTGCCACCACCACAACACCCACAAAATATGTATGAAACACATGTTAAAGCCTGGTGTCTGTGTGTACGTGTTTGTGTACAGTATGGTGAGGATCTTGGATGGGAATACACCCTTCAAACACAAGAGCATCGTGTGTTGTGTGTGCGTTGTGTGTTTATATACATCACAATGAAGATTTGAGATTTGAACATGTCCTAGAAACACAAGGGCATCATGTGTGTTTCGTGTGTGTATGTTGTGTATGTGTTTCATGTGTGTTGTGTATGTGTACAGCACAGTGAAGATCTGAGACATAAACACGTGACAAGCACAAGGGCACCATGTTTGTTGCGTGTGTATGTTGTGTGTGTGTCATGTGTGTGTCCAGCACAGTGAAGATCTGGGACATTAACTCACTCGATACTAACAGCGGGTATTTCCGTTGTCCGTTTCCAACCGGTTTTATACGAACAACGAGTACTGCCGTTCCGACCTTCAAAAATTTCCACAAGTGACGTCGTAACCCGGTGTCACAGACACAGCCATCCAGGTTACAGCCTAATTAGCATAGGTCAACCTCTGACCACTGGAGTGGCTGGCACGTCGCTTGTTGCTGTGCTGTTGAGCTATTTTTGTCGTCACCCAGGCCTTTGTGTTCAGACAAACAACAATGGCGTCGCAACCCAGCACGAGTGGTACACAGAGCAGACAAGGAAGGCGTGTTTACACCCTAAGAGAAGCCGTAGAACTGGTCCAAACTGAAGGATCAGATGTCGAAGATGGTGAAGAAGACGAGGAGAGTGATTTTTTAGCATCCGAGGCGAGTGAAAATGAAAGTTTGTCGGACATCGAACCTGAAGTGGAAGAGCAGAGAGGCGTGGCAAGCGATGCAGGCAGTGACAGTGAAAGAGAGGCAGGCGCACACGGCCTACTGGCTGACCAGAGCATGGACACTTTTCTGAAATTTATGAGCAAAGAGTGGCATGAGGATTTTAGTTTTTTCCCTGCCATACCACCTTACACTGACCAAGAACTGCACGGACTGCAATTACAAGGGATGACTGGCCACGCCCCTATAGACTTTTATGACGCGATATTCGACAACGCGATCATGACGCATATTGTTGAAGAAACGAACCGATATGCCGCTCAGTCCCTTCAACAGAAAGGTGTTCTGCCACCCCACAGTCTCTTTAGGAAGTGGAAGAACACCACAGAGAATGAAATGACTGGATTCTTGGCGATACTTATACACATGGGTCTCGCCCATAAACCACAAGTGGCTGACTACTGGTCAACTAACCCTATCCTGGTATCACCATTTGCTGCCAACATCATGTCCAGGGATAGATTCAATCTACTTCTGGCCATGCTGCATGTCTCGAACAATGAAGAATATATTCCTCGGGGAGAAGAAAACCACAATCCTCTCCACAAAATCCAGCCTGTCTACACCCATCTGCGAGACAGATTCAAGGCCCTCTACATCCCAGAGGAGAACATCTGCCTTGATGAGGCAATGTGCCCATGGAGGGGGAAGCTGAGCTTCAGGGTGTACATGAAGGACAAGCCTGTCAAATGGGGGATCAAACTATACGAGCTGTGTGAGTCGTCATCAGCTTATGTGTTTGATTTCGAAATTTTTGGTAACGTCCCCAACATCAGCAACAAACCGGTGGATGTGGTAATGAGAATAGCAGAGCCCCTCCTGAATAAAGGCCGGACAGTCTATGTAGACAACTATTACTGCTGCCCTGAGCTGGCGGAGAAGCTGGTGATGCAGGATACTCACTGTGTTGGGACTGTGCGGCCGAACAGGAAGGGTATGCCCAGACAGCTGGTTTCTGCAGCCCCACCACGCGGCCATGTATACGCTTTACGCCAAGGTATGTAGTAATTTTATTTATCATGAGTTTGTTTCCCTATCATAATATGTTCACACAATAATTTATAAATCATACATCCTCCAGGATATACTTTTTTCCACATATGGTTGTGTTACAACTGATATTATGAATATGATCTGTTCATTTGTACTTCATCTACATCACATATACAAATACTGTTGACACATCTGTGGTGTGTGTAAAGGTACACAGGCATTGTTGAGTTTGTGTGTGTGTGTGTATGCATTTGTGTGTGTGTGTGTGCATTTGTGTGTGTGTGTGTGTGTGTGTGTGTTTGTGTGCATTTATGTGTGTTGTGTGTGTGTGTGTGTGTGCATTTGTGTGTGTGTGTGTGTGTGTGTGTGTGTGTTTGTGTGCATTTATGTGTGTTGTGTGTGTGTGTGTGTGTGCATTTGTGTGTGTGTGTGTGTGTGTGTGTGTGTGTGTGCACATGACTGTGTGTGTGTGCATTTATGTGTGTGTGTGTGTGTGTGTGTGTGTGTGTGTGTGTGTGCACATGACTGTGTGTGTGTGTGTGTAAGTGTGCATTAGTGGTTGTGGTGGTGGTAGTGGTGTGCGTGGTGTGTGTGTGTTTTCTTTTCCACTGCAACTGTTTCCCTAATTCTCTGTGTACATGTGCTATAGGTGCAGTAGGTGTCCTGAAGTGGATGGACAAGAAGGCAGTGCACCTGATCACCACCAAGATGGACCCAGCTGAGATGGAGGAGGTCACCACAAGGACAGGCAGGAAACTGAAGCCTAAAGCTGTCCAAGACTACATAGTCAACATGGCTGGAGTTGACCGCAGTGACCAGCTCATGGCCTACATGCCGCTCAATCGGAAGACAATGAAGTGGTGGAAAAAATTATTTTTTCACCTCTTCACTCTCTCTCTTATCCAGGCATCCATCCTCCATGACAAGTACCAGAGGAGTCAAGGAGGATCTAGGATGTCCCTGAAAAAGTTCATTGTCATAATTGGCAATGAACTCAATGCCAGATATCAAGCTGGTGTTGCTGCTGACCAAGCCACTGCCCAGGCCGTTGCCCAGGCTGCTGCCCAGGTCATCGCCCAGCCCATTGCCCAGCCTGTTGCCCAGCCTGCTGCCCAGCCCCGTCCTCCAGGACTTGTGCCCACCCCACAGGCTCGCCTTCAAGGTGCACACTTTTCCACTGTTCTTCCTCCACGACCCAGTGGAAAGAAGAACTTCAGGAAATGCCATGTTTGTACTGCACGGCGCAAACGCTATCCTGAGGTCAAATTTCGGGAAAGCCCAAACTGGTGCGCCAAATGTGGTGTAACTTTGTGTGATAAGCTGTGCCAGGGAAGAGACATCACTTGTTTTCAAGTGTATCACACCATTGCAGATTATGCAAATTATTAGAAGAGATTATGTGCTTTTTTTTTTTTTTTTTTTTGTTGCTTTTTTTTTTTTCCATGTGTAGACAGCGGCTGTTTTGGATATCAAATAGTGAGGTTTTTGGCCCTATGATTAATGTTAGTGTATTCTTACAGTACAGAAACTTTCAAATGATTACCAGTGTGATGTGTGTGAAAAATTTTTTTTTTCAAGAACAATATGGATTACCTAGACAAGAAAGATCATCGTAAAGGATACCCCATCTCCATCCAACTACAGAGAGAGTACCACAGACTGAAGAGCTGCTTACTGTGCTTATTCACTATATCAGTAATCATGTCTCCAAATTTCAAGACTGTGTGACATCTCTTTTTCTTTTTTTTCTTTTTTTTTCCAGACCATACTTATACCTACTGTTTTGAAGAATGCCACTTGACAAATTACCAATTAGCAACTTTTATGATATTTATTTTAACTCATTTGTATGATGCAGAAACTCTCAAACAGCCATTTTTTTACACTCTACAGGGTTTGACAATGCAGTTTATGTGGAAAATAACCCTTTTTTCAACAATGCTGTGAATTTCATCACTATGATGTGCAACCACCCTCAATTTTGTTGTCGTAAAAAAGGTAATCCTATTTATCTCTGGCTACAAAAGGTGAACCATAACAGTAAGAGCTTTGAAAAATTGTGCTCTTCTTATTCACTTTATCTGTAATAATGTCTCCAAATTTCAAAATCATGTGTCTTTTATTTTTTTTTTAATGAATTGTTTTCAAACCATACTGATGCCTTGTGTACTAAAGAATGCCGTATGACAAATTGCCAATTGGCCACTTGCATGTTATTTATTTTTGCTCATTTGTATGATGCAGAAACTCTCAAATAGCCATTTTTTTACATTCTACAGGGTTTCTCAAAGTGATTTATGTGGAAAATAACCCTTCTTTCAACAATGCTGTGAATTTCATCACTATGATGTGCAACCACCCTCAATTTTGTTGTCGTAAAAAAGGTAATCCTATTTATCTCTGGCTACAAAAGGTGAACCATAACAGTAAGAGCTTTGAAAAATTGTGCTCTTCTTATTCACTTTATCTGTAATAATGTCTCCAAATTTCAAAATCATGTGTCTTTTATTTTTTTTTTAATGAATTGTTTTCAAACCATACTGATGCCTTGTGTACTAAAGAATGCCGTATGACAAATTGCCAATTGGCCACTTGCATGTTATTTATTTTTGCTCATTTGTATGATGCAGAAACTCTCAAATAGCCATTTTTTTACATTCTACAGGGTTTCTCAATGTGATTTATGTGGAAAATAACCCTTCTTTCAACAATGCTGAAAATTTTCCTTCTATGCATTTGGAACCACCCTCAATTTCGTTGTTGTAAAAAAAACTATGTTTTATCACTCCAGCTACAAAAAATGAACCATGAAAGTAAGGGCTATGAAACTTAGCACCATGCTTATTCCATTTATCAATAAACATGTCTCAAAATTTCAAGTCATTGTGTTTTGTCATTATTTTTTGGTGATTTTTTAAAAAACCTATACAAACGCCCAGTATCCACAGGAACACGTGATTACAAAAAGCCCAGTATCGAGTGAGTTAACACGCCCTACAAACACAATGGCACCATGTTTGTTGTGTGTGTGTGTGTTGTGTGTGTGTACAGCATAGTGAGGATCTGGTACATGAACATGCCCTGCAAACATAAGGGCATCTTGTGTGTTGTGTGTGTGTGTTTCATGTTTGTTGTGTATGTGTACATCACAGTGAATATTTGAGACATGAACACGGCCTACAAACACAAGGACACCATGTTTGTTGTTTGTGTATGTTGCATGTGTGTTATGTGTGTGAGGATCTAGATTGTGAACACAACCTAAGAACACAAGGGCATCATGTGTGTTGTGTGTGTGTTGTATGTGTGTACAGCACAGTGAGGATCTGGGATTTGAATACGCCCTACAAACACAAGGGCATCATGCATGTTGTGTGTGTGTTGTATGTGTGTTATGTGTATGTACAGCACAGTGAGGATCTAGGACAGTGAACACACCCTACAAACACAAGGGCATCATGTGTGTTGTGTGTGTGTGTTGTATGTGTGTACAGCACAGTGAGGATCTAGGACAGTGAACACACCCTACAAACACAAGGGCATCATGTGTGTTGTGTGTGTGTGTTGTATGTGTGTACAGCACAGTGAGGATCTGGGACAGTGAACACACCCTACAAACACAAAGGCATCATGTGTGTTATGTGTGTGTTGTATGTGTGTACAGCACAGTGAAGATCTGGGACATGAACATACCCTACAAACACAGTGGCATCATGTGTGTTGTTTGTGCGTTGTTGGTGTGTACAGCACAGTGAGGATCTGGGACGTGAACACGCCCTACAAACACAAGGGCATCATGTGTGTTGTATGTGTGTTGTTTGTGTGTACAGCACAGTGAGGATCTGGGACGTGAACACGCCCTACAAGCACAAGGGCATCATGAAGCCCAAAGGTCAGGGAGGTCGGCGCCAGGTGCCCACAGCCTGCACCTATAGCAACGACGGCCGCTACATGGCTGCTGCCTGTCAGGATGGATCCATCCAGCTCTGGGACCACAACAAACACACCTTTGTGAGTAATACCTGTGTACAGTCTGTTTGAGAACCTCTGTAAACAGAGCTTTGTGAGTAACTGACACCTGTAAACACACCTGTGTGAGAACCTTTGTAAACATACCACATAGTGTGCTTGAGAAATGTGTGTATCTGATAGTGTGGTTGTGCAGTATGTGTACCTGATAGTGTGTTTGGGTGTGTTATCTATGTTAATCATGGTATATGTGCGTTTGGGTGTGTTATCTATGTTAATCATGGTATGTGTTTCCTGGAGAAATGTGCGTAACTGATGGTATGTTTGTGCGACAGGCGCATCTGATAGTGTGTTTGGGTGTGTTTGTGTATGTTAATTACGGTACGTGTCTCCATCCAGGTGAAGTGTGTACAGTGTATCAGGTGTGTGTCCCCAGGTGAACGTAGCCATGCAGAACAAGACGGCTCACACCCCAGGCTCTGACACATCCTGTCTGCGTTACTCCTACGACAGCCGGGTGTTGGCATCCAGGGGAGGTCAGTCAGGCCTGTCTGGTTGTTGTTTTTTTCCTCCCCGCCCCGCCCCGCCCCCCTTTCCTAATGAAATGTGATAGATTTTGTTTCAAGGAGGTGTTGTAATTTGTATTTCTTTTTATCACAACAGATTTCTCTGTGTGAAATTCGGGCTACTGTCCCCAGGGACAGCCCGTCACTACACTACAGCACCACCCTTTTTTTTTTTCTTTTTTTTTTCCTGCATGCAGTTTCATTTGTTTTTCCTATCGAATTGGATTTTTCTACAGAATTTTGCCAAGAACAACCCTTTTGTTGACGTGGGTTCTTTTACGTGCGCTAAGTGCATGCTGCATACGGGACCTCAGTTTATCGTCTCATCCGATTGACTAGCGTCCAGACCACCACTCAAGGTCTAGTGGAGGGGGAGAAAATATTGGCGGCTGAGCCGTGATTTGAACCAGCGCGCTCAGATTCTCTCACTTCCTAGGTGGACGCGTTACCTCTAGGCCATGACTCCACAGGGTGTGTGGACTGATTCATATACACTACACCACATCTCCTGTTATGATTTTTTTTTTTTTTTTTTTTTTTTAGATTTTTTTTTTTTTTCAAAGGTAGCAGATGTCTGTGACATCATTCTTTGAGTATAACCCCTCTTGCCACCACCACCAAATCTATACAAGGCATGAACCTCCGGCCCCCACAGCCCCCAATAGTGTACTCAGTAGTGTTAAAGTCTTTTTTTTTTTTCATTGATATTTAATCTTGTGAATGGGACAAAAGGTCAGTTGTATTGACTGTTGTGAGGTCAGCCAGATGTGACAGTGTCTACCTGTTACAGGTGACGGCACCCTCAAGTTGTGGGACCTGAGGAATTTCCGGCAACCTGTACACAAGGCTGAGGGTCTCTTCAACATGTTCCCCATGTAAGTAACAATAGTCGTTATGTTGAATACCTCCTGTGTGCATTTGTGTAAACAGAGTGAGTCTATGTTTTAACCCGGTGTTCGGTTGTCTGTGTGTGTGTGTGTGTCCGTGGTAAACTTTAACATTGACATTTTCTCTGCAAATACTTTGTCAGTTGACACCAAATTAGGCATAAAAATAGGAAAAATTCAGTTCTTTCCAGTCATCTTGTTTAAAACAATATTGCACCTCTGGGATGGGCACAAAAAAAAAATTAAAAAAGAAGCCTAATTATATGCAAACTGCATTTACTGTTATATTTATATTTTTTGTATTCTCTAAACTTGGCACTTTGACCTCTTATTCTGACACAACAACAACAGGAGTCATTATTATCATTTTTTGTTCAAACAGGAACTTCTTTTGCTAAGCATGGAATTTTTATTTATTTTGCAAACGTTTTGGTGCAGATAGTAAAAAAGGGAAATTACTCTGTAATTAATGCTAGCGGACTTAATTTATCACAAGTGAGTCTTGAAGGCCTTGCCTCTCTTGTATTGTATTGTGTTGTATTGTTTTGTACTGTATTTTGTATTGTACTGTATTGTATTGTGTTGTACTGTTGTTGAATGTGACATTCAAGTAGCTGCCCCTCAGTCATTAACTCAGTACAGCGCCACACCTGAAGAATGAAACTAGGCCCAGGTTTTGGAGCACACAGTCATGTGTATTACTCCAGTTGTAGCTCTGTGTGTGAGTGTGTTGTTCTAATAAAAATTTCCGTGTGTGTGTGTTGCACTAATAAAATTTACATGTGTTTGTGTGTGTGCGCGTGCGCGCGTGTGTGTGTGTGACAGGACCAATTGTATCTTCAGCCCTGACGATCGGATGATCATCACAGGTGTGTCTCTGGACAAGGGAGAGAAATATGGCCGTGCTGTGTTCTTTGACAGAGACACCTTCGAGAAGGTGTACGAGATTCCCATCGAAGGAGGGGTAAGACTTTCCTCATGCCTTCTTGTCGGTGCTCCCGAACAACGTACAGTGGCATGTGAAATGGCATGAGACTGCATGACTTACTGAAATGAAATACACACCAGTCAGTGGAAAGGAGTCGTTAGGTTAGTGAAGGAGCGTATACAGGCACACACATATATGTATGCACACGCATGCACGCATTTTCATTTACACACACACACACACACACACACACACATTCTTTCTCTCTCTTTTCTCTCTCTCTCTCTCTCAGTACACATGCACTCGCATATACACACAGACTTATATATGCAGTCACATAAGCATTCACTTGCATGGACACGTGCATGCACACACACATTTGCACAGACACTCACACACGTTCATTGAACCTAACATTGGGGACTAACTTTTTTTCTTTTTTTTTTATGATCAAGTATAAGAAATATAATCAGATGGATGTTGCACCAGGATGATGAGGTTAAAAGTGACGATGACGACAGTAATGATAATAAAAATGGTGGTGTATACTCAAAGGGTGATGATAATGATACTGATGATGATGACTATAGTAATACTGATAAAACAGCAATAATGTTCGCAGTATGGTATTGATAATGAATGGGATTTACTCAAAGGGTAATGATATCATAACGATACTGATGAAGATGACTATGGTATATATATGACAGTCAGTCGTGTCCGATAATGACCATCAGAACAGCAGAGGAGGCAACTGCTGTTCCAACTGTTTGGGCTAGAATTTGATTATAGTCTTGCCCAAGTACACCCCCACTCTCTCGGCCAAGAGGGTTTTAGGACAGTCAGCGTTGGGATGGTTCCCAAAGGCCAACTAGCCCACAAGGCTGCAGCACTAAGAGCCAGTGCAATTTTGCCTCCTAGTTTGAGAGTCATAGTCCTTCACAAAAGACTATGCTGTAAATGGTTTCCCATTGACTGGAGAAACCATTGATAATACAGCTCTCACTTTGCTGTTGGGCCAAATGTAAACTTATGTCAATCTGTGATATTTGTATTTGTATTTCTTTTTATCACAACAGATTTCTCTGTGTGAAATTCGGGCTGCTCTCCCCAGGGAGAGCGCGTCGCTACACTACAGCGCCACTCTGACACTAACATTTATTTGTTTTTGTATTTGTATTTCTTTTTATCACAACAGATTTCTCTGTGTGAAATATAAGCCGAGTGTTGGGCTAAACTATGGTAATACTGATGAAACAACAGTGATGTTTGCTGTATGGTGTTAATAATAATGGCGATGATAATGATGATGACTATGGTAATACTGATAAGACAACAGTGATGCTTGCAGTATGGTGTTGATAATGATGGCGTCTACTCAAAGGGTATTGACAATGAAATTGATGATGGTGACTATGGTAATACTGATAAAAAAAACAGTGATGCTTGCAGTATGGTGTTGATAATGATGGCGTCTACACAAAGGGTAATGACAATGAAATTGATGATGATGACTGTGGCAATACTGATAAAACAAGAGTGATGCTTGCAGTATGGTTTTGATAATGATGTTCATGGTGATGATGATGATGATGATACCACTGACAATGATGACATGATGTACAGAGCTTGGTGCGCTCAAAGGGTGATGACAATGATGACTATGGTAACACTGATAAAACAACTGTGATGTTTGCAGTATGATGTTAATAATGATGGTGATGTTGATGACTGACACCACTGACAATGACGCGATGATGTAAAGAGCGTGGTGCGCTCAGAGGGTGATGACAGTGATACTGATGATGATGACTGTGGTGACACTGTTAAAACAGCAGTGATACTTGCAGTGTTGTGTTGATAATGATGGTGATGATGATGATGATGATGACTGACAACAATGACAATGACGACATGATGTACATAGCGTGGTGCGCTGAAAGGGTGATGACAGTGATACTGATGATGATGGCTATGGTAACGCTGATAAAGCAACGGTGATGTTTGCAGTATGGTGCTGATAATGATGACGATGATGATGATGACACCACTGGCAACAATGACATGATGATGTAAAGAGTGTGGTGCGCTCAAAGGGTGATGACAATGATACTGATGATGATGACTATGGTAACACTGATACAACAACAGTGACGTTTGCAGTATAGTATAATAATGATGATGACACCGCTGACAATGACGACATGATGTACAGAGCGTCGTGCGCTGTCTGTGGCACCCAAAGCTGAACCAGATGGTGCTGGGCTGTGGGGATGGTCAAGCACGCCTCTACTACGACCCCAAGAAAAGTCACAGGTTGCTGGCCTCTCTTCTGTTCTCTGTCGGTGTCTCTGTCCTTGTTGTCTGCCTCTTTTTCTCTTTTCTTGTTTCCATTGACTTGTCTCTGCTGATTGATCACTGTGGGTGGTGTGTCACTATATGACTGGTGGCTGTGTGTGGTGTGTCACTATAGGACTGGTGGCTGTGTGTGGTGTGTCACTATATGACTGGTGGCTGTGTGTGGTGTGTCACTATAGGACTGACGGCTGTGTGTGGTGTGTCACTATAGGACTGGTGGCTGTGTACGGTGTGTGTCACTATATGACTGGTGGCTGTGTGTGGTGTGTCACTATAGGACTGGCGGCTGTGTGTGTGTGTGGTGTGTCACTATAGGACTGGCGGCTGTGGGCTGTGTGTGGTGTGTCACTATAGGACTGGTGGCTGTGTGTGGTGTGTCACTATAGGACTGGTGGCTGTGTGTGGTGTGTCACTATAGGACTGGTGGCTGTGTGTGGTGTGTCACTATGGGACTGGTGGCTGTGTGCGGTGTGTCACTATAGGACTGGTGGCTGTGTGTGGTGTGTCACTATAGGACTGGTGGCTGTGTGCGGTGTGTCACTATGGGACTGGTGGCTGTGTGTGGTGTGTCACTATATGACTGGTGGCTGTGTGTGGTGTGTCACTATAGGACTGGTGGCTGTGTGTGGTGTGTTACTATATGACTGGTGGCTGTGTGTGGTGTGTCACTATATGACTGGTGGCTGTGTGTGGTGTGTCACTATAGGACTGGTGGCTGTGTGTGGTGTGTCACTATAGGACTGGCGGCTGTGTGTGTGTGTGGTGTGTCACTGTATGACTGGTGGCTGTGTGTGGTGTGTCACTATAGGACTGGCGGCTGTGTGTGGTGTGTCACTATATGACTGGTGGCTGTGTGTGGTGTGTCACTATATGACTGGTGGCTGTGTGTGGCGTGTCACTAAATGACTGATGGCTCTGTGTGTGTGTGTGTGTACAGGGGAGCCATGCTGTGTGTGGTGAGGAAAAAGCGCAAGGAGAGACAAGCGGAAATGGTGCTGGCAGACCACATCATCACACGTCAGTCCTCTCTCTCTGTGTATCTCTCTGTGCCTCCTCCCCTCTCCACTCCTCTGCTCGGCTCTTCCGCTCCTCATGGACTGCTTCTGACTGTCTTTGTCTTCACTCACACCCCCTGTCCCCCATTTCCTGCTCTTCCCCCCACCCTTCCTTCCCCTTGCCACTTTGGGCATGTGTCCGTAACGTTGATGCTGTAAGCTCTGTGTGTGGTGTTAGTGCTGTGAGCTGTAAGCTTTGTGTGTGTGGTATTAACACTGTCAGCCATAAGCTGTGTGTGTGGTGTTGATGCTGTCAGGCATAAGCTGTGAGTGGTGTTGACACTGTCAGTCTTAAGATGTGTGTGTGTGGTGTTGATGCAGTCAGCCGTAAGCTGTGTACATGTTGTTGACGCTGTCAGCCATAAGCTGTGTATGGGATTGATGCTGTCAGCCATAAGCTGTGTGTGTTGTTGACACTGTCAGCCATAAGCTGTGTGTGTTGTTGACGCTGTCAGCCATAAGCTGTGTGTGTTGTTGACACTGTTAGCCATAAGCTGTGTGTGTTGTTGACGCTGTCAGCCATAAGCTGTGTGTGTTGTTGACACTGTCAGCCAAAAGCTGTGTGTGTGTGTTGTTGACACTGTCAGCCATAAGCTGTGTGTGTTGTTGACGCTGTCAGCCATAAGCTGTGTGTGTTGTTGACACTGTCAGCCATAAGCTGTGTGTGTTGTTGACACTGTCAGCCATAAGCTGTGTGTGTTGTTGACACTGTCAGCCAAAAGCTGTGTGTGTGGTGTTGACGCTGTCAGCCATAAGCTTTGTGTGGTGTTGACATTGTCAGCCATGAGCATTGTATGGTGTTGACACTGTCAGCCATAAATTGTGTGTTGTGTTGACACTGTCAGCCATAAGCTGTGTGTTGTGTTGACACTGTCAGCCATAAGCTGTGTGTGGTGTTGACACTGTCAGCCATAAGCTGTGTGTGATGTTTATCCTGTCAGCCATAAGCTCTGTCATGTTGACACTGTCAGCCAGAAGCTGTGAATGGTGTTGATGCTATCAGCCATAAGCTGTGTGTGATGTTGACGCTATCAGCCATAAGCTGTGTGTGTGGTGTTGACACTGTCAGCCATAAGCTGTGTGTGGTGTTGACGCTGTCAGCCATAAGCTCTGTGTGTGGTGTTGACGCTGTCAGCCTTGACCATTGTATGGTGTTGACACTGTCAGCCATAAATTGTGTGTGTTGTGTTGACACTGTCAGCCATAAGCTGTGTGTGGTGTTGACACTGTCAGCCATAAGCTGTGTGTGTGGTGTTGATGCTGTCAGCCATAAGCTCTGTGATGTGACACTGTCAGCCAGAAGCTGTGAATGGTGTTGATGCTATCAGCCATAAGCTGTGTGTGATGTTGACGCTGTCAGCCATAAGCTGTGTGTGGTGTTGACACTGTCAGCCATAAGCTGTGTGTGGTGTTGACGCTATCAGCCATAAGCTGTGTGTGATGTTGACGCTGTCAGCCATAAGCTGTGTGTGGTGTTTACACTGTCAACCATAAGCTGTGTGTGTGGTGTTGACACTGTCGGCCATAAGCTGTGTGTGGTGTTGACACTGTCAGCCATAAGCTGTGTGTGTGATACTGATGCTGTCAACCATAAGACTGGACCATGTTGGTGTTTGTCCTATGGTTCCCTCCTGTCCTTCCTGCCCCCTTTGTCCTCTGTAGGTTTCTGTGGTGGGGTGGGTTGTTTTTTTTTTTTGTTGTTTTTTTGATTTATTGTTTGTGATTTTGTTGTTGGGTGGGATTTCAGGTTATTTTTTGGTTTTCTTGTTGTGCTTTGGGTTTTTTTTTTATGGGGGGAGTTACAGTTTTAGTTCGTTCTGTTTATCTTTTCTTCTTCTTGTTGTTTTCACGTTCATGTATGTTCTTTGTCTTTTTTTTTTGTGATAGTTTTTTTCTTAAAGAAACAAATTGATTTGGAGCCCTTCTCTGACTGAACCACGAATCATCATCTTGAAACGGACAGTGTTTGATCCTCTGTTCATCTTCAGTGTCCCCCCCGCGCCCCCACCACACACACGCCCCATTGGCTCCATGTTTATGATGTGTTCCTTTCCTTGGAGTCATTTTCATCTTTTCCCAACAATGTGACAATGTAGAGTGATGGCCTCGAGGTAACACGTCCGCCTAGGAAGCGAGAGAATCTGAGCGCGCTGGTTTGAATCATGGCTCAGCCGCCAATATTTTCTACCCCTCCACTAGACCTTGAGTGGTGGTCTGGACGCTAGTCATTTGGATGAGACGATAAACTGAGGTCCAGTATGCAGCATGCACTTAGCGCAATTTTGTAGAAAAATCCACTGCGATATGAAAAACAAATAAAACTGCACGCAGGCAAAAATACAACAACAACAAAAACAAAAAAAAAAAGGGTGGTGCTGTAGTGTAGCGACGCACTCTCCCTGGGGAGAGCAGCCCGAATTTCACTCAAGAGAAATCTGTTGTGATGAAAAGAAATGCAAATACAATGTGGAGACGATTGTGTGTTGCAGCCTGTGCCTTGCCGATGTAGAGAAATCTGTTGTGATAAAAAGAAATACAAATACAATGTGGAGACGATTGCATGTTGCAGCCTATGCCTTGCCGATGTAGAGAAATCTGTTGTGATAAAAAGAAATACAAATACAATGTGGAGATGATTGTGTGTTGCAGCCTATGCCTTGCCGATGTAGAGAAATCTGTTGTGATGAAAAGAAATATAAATACAATGTGGAGACGATTGCGTGTTGCAGCCTATGCCTTGCCGATGTTCCGTGAGGGCCGGCCCACCAGCACACGGAAGCTCGAGGAGAAAGTGAGGAAGGACCCTGTGAAGACTCACCGCCCTGATCTCCCGGTCACCGGACCTGGTCAGTGCGCTTGTCCTGTCCCTGTGTGTGTGTGTCGGGGGATGGTGTGTTGTGGTGGTGTTGTTCATCTTGTGCTTCAAACAGCGTTATGTTTCTTCTTCACATGCATTTGTTTTGTGATTGTGTACATGCCTTACGTGTGTTGTTATTCTTTTTTCTTTTTTTTCTTTTTTTTTCTATATGTCACAATATGCGTATTTATTTGATTTGTTTTGTTAGTATGAAAAAAAAAATATATATATATATTTATATTGTTGTGGTACATTAATGTGCTTGTTTCATTTGACATCGTTCGACCAAAGTTGTGATTGAAAAAAAAATTTTAATAAAAATAGTATATATATCTATGTCTCTCTCTCTCTCTCTCTCTCTCTCTCTCTCTCTATATATATATATATATATATATGTATGTATGTATGTATATGTAGTTTTGGTATGTTGATATTCTTGTTTCATTTGACATTGTTGGACTGAAGTTGTGATTCAGCATGTATGTATTGTTATTGTATACTCAACACCCTCAAAAGGGGCAGCAAAAAAGAATATACATTTCTTTTGATCATTGATCATGTGCATGTATAAATGAATACTTATAATATGTTCATGTCTTCTGGTTTTGCCATGTATGTTTGTCATAGAGCTTCAAGAACATGCGTTATAGCAAGATGTGTCAGTGAATGAATAAATATTGACTGCTCCATGTGACCTCAGGCACGGGAGGTCGTGTAGGGGCAAAGGGCGCCACGCTGTCACAGTATGTGGCTCAGTCCATCGCCTTGCGCAAACCTGACCCCTACGAGACGGACCCCCGAGGGGCCATTCTGCGCCATGCCAAGGACGCTGAGAAAAACCCGTACTGGGTGGACACCGCCTACACCAAGTAAGTTCAGCACCACAGCCTGTCTATGGCAGCCACCCAACAGGCTTAGTAGCCGAGTGGATAAAGAAAGCGTTGGGCTTTCAGTCTGAGGGTCCCAGGTTCGAATCTCGGTAACGGCGCCTGGTAGGTAAAGGGCGGAGATTTTTCGGATCTTCCAGGTCAGCATAATTTCCAGACCTGTTTGTGCCTAAACCCCCTTTGTGTGTATACGCACGCAGAAGATCAAATACGCACGTTAAAGATCCTATGATCCATGTCAGCGTTCGGTGGGTTATGGAAACAATAACACACTCAGCATGCACATTCCTGAAAATGGAGTGTGGTTTCCTACATGGCGGGGTAAATAAACAAAACCGTCATACACGCAAAATGTTACATGTCTGTCTGAACGTGTATGTGTGCGTGACTGGAACCTGACTGAGTGACACAGGAAAGGAATGATGAGCGCCGAAATGGCAGCCTTTCAATCAGCACTACCCAGGTGGGCAGCCTGTCATGCAAATGACCCTGTGTTTGTACAGCACTTAGAGCTTGATCTCTGACCAAGGATAGGCGTTATATAAGTATCCATGTCATCATTATCATCAAGTAAGTCAGCACCACAGCCTGTCTGTGGCGGTGGCTGTCTCTGGCTCCTGTGGTGATGTATTTTGGATGATGTTTGGGACGGGCGCAGTAGCCGAGTGGTTAAAGCGTTGGACTTTCAATCTGAGAGTCCCGGGTTCAAATCACGGTGACGGCGCCTGGTGGGTAAAGGGTGGAGATTTTTACGATCTCCCAGGTCAACATATGTGCAGACCTGCTAGTGCCTGAACCCCCTTCGTGTGTATATGCAAGCAGAAGATCAAATACGCACGTTAAAGATCCTGTAATCCATGTCAGCGTTCGGTGGGTTATGGAAACAAGAACATACCCAGCATGCACACCCTCAAAAATGGAGTATGGCTGCCTACATGGCGGGGTAAAAACGGTCATACACGTAAAAGCCCACTCGTGCGCATACAAGTGAACGCAGAAGAAGAAGAAGAAGGATGATGTTTGGGAGTTTGCGTATGTGTATGCACATTCACAAGTTCGCTGAGATATGCTTTGTGTGTGTGTGTTTTTTTTTAGATGCACATATTAGTATGTATGTTCACTGGGTCAAATGGGGTGCGTGGTGTGGATTGATGTGGTGTTGATGTTGAAATAGCAGTTTGCAGCTGTACGGAACTATGATGGTGGTGTTGATTGTCTGCAGGACCCAGCCTGTCCCCATCTTCCAGCCCCCGGAGGAAGAGGAGAACAAGGAGGAGGAGGATGAACCAGTGTGGAAGAAACAGAAAACAGCCTAGAAGCAGAAAGACTTGTTGTAGAAAGATTGACGAAAAAAGGTGGTAGACAGATTAAGATGCTTATCCATGAAAGAGGTGACGTTTGAATCACAGTCTCGCCCGTTGGGGTTATGCTGCTGGTTAAGCATCCACCTGGCAGATGTGGGTTTGTTTGGTGTGTATGGACTTGTCTGAACGCAGCGACGTGGTCTCCTTTTATATTGCTTTACAGTGCTGTTTTGTACACTGTGGAAATACATCATTTTACACAACACAGCTGTGGCTGGGTCTCTCTGTTCCACATCTTGACGGAATGCAACTGCTGTTGAAGATCTCAAGTTTTTGAAGTTGGAAAACCCATCAGTCTTTTTCCCCTTGACCATTGAACTTTGTTGTCATTAGTGCGCCAAGAACTTGAAGTGCAGTTACTGCTTTTGTGTGTGTGTGTGTGTGTGTGTGTGTGTGTGGTGCCATTGATTTGATGAAAGAAAGTAATCGAGTCCCAAGAGAAAGAAGTCCAAATAGATTATGGCGACTGATATCCAGACCTGTAAGCTCTGTCCTATCTCAGTGAGGTGACAGCCCTTCACGGACAAGAACATTGTCTTATTTCAGTGAGGTGACAGCCCTTCATTGACAAGAACACTGTCTTATCTCAGTGAGGTGACAGCCCTTCATTGACATGGACACTGTCTTATCTCACTGAGGTGACAGCCCTTTATAGACACGGACACTGTCTTATGTCAGTGAGGTGACAGCCCTTCATTGTCAAGAACATTGTCTTATCTCAGTGAGGTGACAGCACTTTACTGACAAGAACACTGTCTTAGCTCAGTGACGTGACAGCCCTTCGTTGACAAGAACATTCTTATCTCAGTGAGGTGACAGCCCTTCACTGACACGGACACTGTCTTATCTCACTGAAGTGACAGCCCTTCACTGACACGGACACTGTCTTATCTCACTGAGGTGACAGCCCTTCACTGACACGGACACTGTCTTATCTCAGTGAAGTGACAGTCCTTCATTGACAAGAACACTGTCTTATCTCAGTGAGGTGACAGCCCTTCACTGACACGGACACTGTCTTATCTCACTGGGGTGACAGCCCTTCACTGACACGGACACTGTCTTATCTCAGTGAGGTGACAGCCCTTCGTTGACAAGAACACTGTCTTATCAGTGAGGTGACAGCCCTGCATTGTCAAGAACACTGTCTTATCTCAGTGAGGTGACAGCTCTTCATTGACAAGAACACTGTCTTATCTTTGTGAGGTGACAGCCCTGCATTGTCAAAAATACTGTCTTATCTCAGTGAGGTGACAGCTCTTCACAGCAGCTGTCAAGGGCTCAAAGGAAAATACTGTACATACATTAAAATTACTTAGCATAATGTATATACATTACAATTACTTGGTGTATGAAGACATCAATGAAAGAAGTACACACATGCACATTTGTACACATACCTGTTGTCACATCAAGAGAGTGCATTGTGATGATTCTTCTCCCTTTTTTTTTTGTTTTGTTTTCACACATACAAAGAATTGGAGAGCAGTTGTTTTTTTTCTCAGTTTTATTTTTGTATCATGTGATACATTTCCTTTCACACTTGTATAAAATCACACATTGTGCTGTACATCAGCAGTTTTTGCAAAACAATAACAAAAGTTTGTTATCAATCTTAAAAAAAATAACCATATTCACAAATGCATACAACAGTAATGAAATACAGCCACATTACTCTTTGTAATATTGCCTTGCGTGATAAAATCACTCATGCTTATACCATTATGCTGACAGCTGAACAAATCCTGCGTAGATATAGACCCAATTTAGTCTGAAGTGTGTAGTTAGAGCAGAGACAATGTATTAAAAAAAAAAAATGTGCATTAATCAGATTATTCATATTCAGCTTACTTTTTTTTAAAATTTTTTATTCAAAATAAGAATCCTGAACAGTAATATGACTTGTGGGGAAGTGGATAATATCACCAGGTTTTCTTTTTCTTTATGGCACACCGGACATGAACTGTATACAACATCCAGTATGACATATAGTGCTTTAAATATCCAATGTTTTGCGTCTGATAATCATACCTGGACAGTGCACTGAACTCAGCTGTTGACAGTGCAAAAAATTAATGCTGTGCACAGGCTGCTTGATACAGTGACGGCTACCCTAACCCCTGAAGCGCTCTTGCTGTAGGCTGCTATGTAAAATACTGAGAGAAAACCACCAATATTACAAATGAGCATATTAAAGGTGCATACCGGTAATTTAAACAAAGCGTACCTTCTTTCAAAGTTAACATTCTTCAAGCTCAAGTGTATCGGGAAGGAAATATTCTCTTTGGTGAAACCTCTGTTTGACAAAAGTAACATCCCAATGTATTTATAGTAGATACCAGTAATTTAAATGAATTGTACTTCTTTTAAAGTTGTTAACATTTTTCAAAGCTTAAGTAACCCAGGAAGGAAATATTCTCTTTGGTGAAGCTTTGGCTGACAAAAAGTAACATCCCAATGCGTTTAGAGACTGAACACAGCTCATTACATGGGCATTAACAGCCTTTTTTGATAAAGTTGACCCCTCCCCTCAACATTACATCAGGTGTGCAAACGGCCTATGTGTGAATGTTAACTTCACCCCCCCCCCCCCCCCCCCCCCCCCCAACCCACCCACCCCGAAAAAAAAAACCCACCAGGCTCGTATACAGCTAAACAGCACACTAAGTGACAGTAAACCCCTATTACACCAGGCATGCAAACAAACTGTTACGTGACAGTAAAAAACGAAAAAACTTAGCCGTATGAAGAACACAGGAACAGGAGTCATGATGGCTGCCGGAAAAAGAGGGCGCTAGCCAGCGGGACAAAGGGGAGGTTACCTACTTCCGGGAGGTTATCGGCCGTAGTTTCGTTTTCTCTGCATAGGCGGATAGTAGTTTGCACAGGACAGGAATGTCAGACCCCTGCCGGAGTCTGCACTAGTTGGGTCACGGTAAGTATGTTATTTAAACATAATTTTAGATAGAAAATTTCCTTTACACCAGGCAGGTGGACAACCTTATTATCTGACAGTAAACCCTTATTACACCAGGCGTGTGAGCAACCTATTATGTGACAGTAAACCCCTATTACACCAGGCATGTAAACAGCCTGTTATGTATTTAAGCATGTACTATGTCAGGCTTGTAAACAACCTATTAACTGTAAAACCCCTATTACACCAGGCATGTAAACAGCCTGTTATGTAACTAAGCATGTACTATGTCAGGCTTGTAAACAACCTATTAACTGTAAACCCCTATTACACCCGGCATGGAAACAGCCTGTTATGTAACTAAGCATGTACTATGTCAGGCTTGTAAACAACCTATTAACTGTAAACCCCTATTACACCATGCATGGAAACAGCGCATTATGTGACAGTAAACACCCATTACACCAGGCTTGTAAACAACCTATTATGTAACCGTAAACCCATGTTACGCCAGGCAGGTAAACAGTCCGTGATGTGAAAGTAAACCTGTATTACACCAGGCTTGTAAACAACCTATTATATATATTTTATAACCATATTAGACGAGGCATGTAAATAGCCCATTATGTATGTAACAGTAAGCCCCCTATTACACTGAGCCTGTAAAGAGCCTATTATGCTGATGGAGTAAAATGAGGTGATTATGCACAGAGAGAGGATTGATGGCCAAATGAATTAGTGCACCACAACAACACATCACACACCTGACCTCAGAATATGCAGCGCCTCAACTGACACAGGACACAACAGATCATGTGTTGGACTCAAGACAAGACAACAACAACACAAGCATCCTATACAGGTAGCTGTGGTCTGCAGGACACTGGGTGGGAAACAGGTCAGACGGAAATGGGTCAGATGGAAAATGCTGGCATCTGATCCATGTCCCCACCCTCCCCCTCCCCCACACACACACCTTTTCCCTCAGCAGTAAGTTCAATTGTGGCAGGTCCACTTCCTTTGCGTTAGCTGTGCTTGACTATGTGTGTATACATATGTATGTGTACATAACTACATGCATGTATATAAATGTGTATTGTGTGCATGTGCGTTTATGTATGTAAGTTTGTGCCTGCCAGTATGTGCGTATGTGTTAGGGTAGCTGTTAGATACACATGTATTGTTAAAATGTATGTACGCAGTGCGTGTGTGTGTGTGTGTAGTCATATTTTGGTGTGTGTATGTAACATAGAAGTAATGTTTTATGTTAACAAAGCGTTTTTGTAAAGCACCTAGAGCAGATTTCTGGATAGTGTGCTATATAAGTATCCATTATTATTATTATTATTATTACATGAAAAGGGGTTAGTACAGTGGTGTGTGTGTGTGTGTGTGCGACATATACAGAACCATGGCGACATGCAGGCTGCAGTGTGTGTGTCTGTGTATGCTGGACTCTCCCTGCACAGACAGAACCATCAAAATAGTGTGACCTTCTGTCCTTCCTTCCTTCCTTCCTTCCTTCCTTCCTTCCTTCCTTCCTTCCCACACCACCAACAGCTGCTATGCTACAGCAAGAGACCAGAGGATGGATTCCAGGTACTCTGTTAGAACAAGCACCAAACGGATTTCAGAACTGATATTATCTTCTGTACATCGTAGCCAGCCATGTAAAAAAGTTGATGCCCCTGCTTTGTTTCCCTGCTCTCTCTCTCTCTCTCCCTCCCTCTTGTCTTTCTGGGTCACCACCAACCCACTGACACAGGTAAAGGTTTGGCATGGTCACACGCTGACTTAGTCTTCTGTTCTGCATTTTCCTCATGCCTACATTCCTTTCTTCTTTTTTTTAATCACTTACCAATTCTGTTAAGTAAAAAAGGCAAAAAGAAAACCAATCTGTATTAGGCAAGTATTATGAAGGCAAAAAGAAAACCAGTCTATTTTAGGCAAGTATTATGTTAACACAAAATGGAAAACACAAAAAATCATGACAGCTAAGAAGCAGAATAGTACTTTTCAGCAATAATCAGAGCAAGTGTGTATACAACCCTTCACCAGCTAACGGCTAACCTTTCTGAATTCTAATCTACATAAAGTTTACTTTTGAAGATTGTCAAAAAAGCATCTAACCAAACCTCAGATTCTTCTGACTGAACAGTTCGTTCTTGAAATCTTTCACAGACATCTAAAGATGTTCTACAAACTCTACTTTGCAAAAGGTCACTAAGAAAGCCCTCTCATTTTCAATCGAGTGAGTTTATTTCTGAAACTGTTCACTGACATCAAAAGACAGTCTCCTTTTGAAACTTCCCTGACATCAAAGGACAAGTCTTTTGAAACTCTTCTATGGCATCAAAAGACAGTCTCCTTTTGAAACTCTTCTATGACATCAGATGACAAGTCTTTTTATGAAACTCTTCTTTGACGTCAAAAGACAGTCTCCTTTTGAAACTCTTCTATGACATCAGATAAGTCTTTTTATGAAACTCTTCTTTGACGTCAAAAGACAGTCTCCTTTTGAAACTCTTCTATGGCATCAAAAGACAGTCTCCTTTTGAAACTCTTCTATGACATCAAAAGACAGTCTCCTTTTGAAACTCTTCTATGACATCAAAAGATAGTCTCCTTTTGAAACTCTTCTATGACATCGAAAGACAGTCTCCTTTTGAAACTCTTCTATGACATCAGATGACAAGTCTCTTTATGAAACTCTTCCCTAGCATCAGATGACAGTTTCTTTTTGAAACTCTTTTCCGACATTTGAAGACTAGACTTTTTCTTTTCCTCCAGCCCTGTTTGAATCAGGCATCTTCAGACAGAATCTGTCAGATCAATGTCACTCACTCCAGTACTCACCCCGCCAACACAGTAACCGAAGCAGTAAAGATAACTCTGTACACATCACACAGTCTGACCAGGACTTGTCACTAGTGCCCTGCCGACAAACAGAACAAGTCTGCTATAAGGCAGCAGCAGCAGCAAAAGTGAGCTGTAGTTGTACACATGGTGGAAGCCAGGGGTTGGTTGCATGAGCAAACTTAACAGCGCTAAGTTTGCTTATCGTTGAGAATGTTCCTAACTTTGAGGTAAATTCCATTGCTTATAGTTAAGAATGTTCCTAACTCCACGATAAATAAAATTCCATATACTTAGGAACACCTCTTAACTCTAAGCAAACTTAGCGCTGCAAAGATCGCTACATGCCACTTGGCCCAAGTGGTCACCACAGCTGACCGCCACAGCTGACCACACCTGCCACATCAATGCATGTCAGCGATGCGTGCCAGCACATCAAGCACTTGGTCGTCCACCTGGATAGGGGGCGCTGAGGTCCGGTTCAGGCCGCACTGGGCGAGCACCAGGCGTGTGTCGGACTCCAGCTGGATGGCGTCTCGCACCAGGTTGATGACATTGTCGTGGGTCACATAGTGCACGCCAAAGTACACGTAGATCTGCTCTGCTAGTTTGCGCCGGTAAAAGTCGCCCCGGTCACCGTTGCAGCCCACGTCGTCGTGGTTACCCAGCAGGTAGTCCACGACCTGGTGTACAGAGAACAGGCACATTGACACAGCAAAGGTAGATAAAATGGTTCAGACAGGAATATTTGGACAATTCAAGTAATGGTTATCGTTGATTATTATTTGCCTGAATATCAACCCCATAATAAAGACTGATGCGAAAAAATGGTTCACACTGGAATATTTGGATATTTCAGCTTTCCTGCGAGCAATTTTTATCACTGATTATTATTTACCTAAACATCAACCTCATGATAATGACACACAGACACACACGCAGGCACACACACACACACACACACACACACAGAGTTTTAACATAATGCATTACTTCAGTGCATTATGAAAATGAATAACTAATAATATGTTTAAAGAAAAGGCTTCAATAATTCACTGAATGATTCAGCATTCACATATGCGTATTAGTGTCTTACAGCTTAACGAACAACCGCAATACTGAAAACATTCTGCTAACTACTGCTTCAGTTATCTGCTGACATGTGTTCAATTCTCCAAGCATGCATCCATGTATGTATTCAAGTGTACAATGTGCACAGGTGTGTTTGGGCATGTTTGTACCTATCTGGGAGACGGACAGAAATCGTGTTGTGGTAAGTAGTGGGATGTGGAAGAACAGAAGAAAGAATACAACAAAGCAACCCTTTTTGGAAATCACCAAACCAGGGCAAGGTCAAGACTGTATTTATTTTATCTGCCTATTTATTTGTCTATTAAGATATCTTGTTATAGTGCATATTCTTGAAGCTCTATGTGCTTTACAATAGCACTAAAGGCATTCACTCAAACATCCCCACAC
>NC_134878.1:57963985-57968985 GCF_041734735.1 Babylonia areolata | reverse complement strand
TTCTGTCACAGAGTCCTCGATCCTCGACGGACACTGACGTAATCGACCAGAGGGAGAGGGAAAGGGAAAAGAAAAGAAACGAACCTGTTAAAACAGTTAAAATCACGCATCAAAACACGTATAAGTTTATAACAACATTTTTCGAATTTGAATTGACGGAGTAAAAACAAGCACAGACATACTGAGATGCCTTTGAAATGTAGGGATTTCTCATATTTGAGATAATTTTAAAGTATTCTGCATTACCCACAGTTTAGAAGACTGAATGGACTCCCTCGATCCACCAGGGTCGATTCGAACCGCTGCTTCATTTCTTCTTTCAAGCCATCTTGCTGTTTACGTCGGCAACAATGAGCTTTAATTGTTTTTTACTTTTCAGCAGCTGATATTTCATTGCAATGATGTAATGTTCCTGTTCATTACTGTATTATATTCAATCAAACGTGCGCGCGTGTATGTATGTACACGTGTAGGAATGGTGAGATCGAAAATGTAATATTATATGTAGATTGAATTCTGAGGTACGCGCCAAGAACCTGAACCTGAAATTATGCAGGTACTGACTCTGTAATTAACTGTACTACATCTACTGCTGCGGCTGTCACTACTATAACTACTACTACTCCTACTAGTATTACTCCTCAGTACTACTACTACTTCTACTACAGATAATGATTGTGATACATAGGTGAGGATGAGGGTGATATAAGGCTGCTGCTATTGAGGTGAGGGAGTCTGGAATTATTTGAGAAAGCTGTTAGAATTTTTTGCGAATGCGACAGTTTTTAAATCCCACCATTTAGGTAGCCATATTCCGTCCTCGGGGAAGATGCATGCCGGCCCCCGACTTTGTGCAACGCTCAGAGACGCATCGGTGAAGTGAATGACACTCGGCTGTGTTGTCCAAGCCTTATCATTTTGAGTCCATATCACTCGATCCGTACATGGTCAGGCCGCAGGAGATATCCGTGCTTACATTACTTATAGAAGCGCGTCACACTGATCTATGCTTTCGAAGTTGATTGCCCCTCCAAAATTGCGAGCAACAAGGGCGATCGAGCAAGGCAGAACGCGCGAAAAAGCAGTCTTCTTTTTTCGACATTCTTTTTTCTTTTTTGTTTCTTTCTCTTTTTTTTTCATTGAGTACACGATGGCACTTTATCGTACAGAATTGGGTTGTAGCCATGGAGGCAATCAACTGAAGAAATGGAGGACAGGACATGTTTGCTGCTTTCGTCTACGTCGATCGCCTTTGGCACTGTTCGCGATTTTGAGTAAAATATGGATGCGCTTGGGCAAGATCCAAGATGGCTGCGCCGGTAACTCTCCAACGGTCTATTCCCACAACAATCCGCTGTTAATAATCAGATAAGAACACGACCACCATATATAGTCAGTTCGTCAGGCTATTGATTCCTTGCCGCGGAGTTTGACTGATTTAAATTCTTTGGCAGTTGTCGAGGAAGGAATTGTTATATATTCTGTCCAGTTTCATTTTGCTTGTTTATCAATAATTTCGACCGTATAATTAACATGATGATAATTATTATTTGTGTTTAGAAAGTATGAGTAGTTATGTTCAGTAACTGTTGATGTAGTGCATGTGATGGTGATGCCACTTTTATCATCAATCAATCACGTATATACCTAGTTTACAGAAAACTTTAGAATTAATACTTGAATATAATATAGTTCACACACACACACACACACACACACACACACACACACACACACACACACACACACACACACACGTGCGTGCGTGTGTGTGTGTGTGTGTGTGTGTGTGTGTGTGTGTGTAAAATCAAAAGCAGCAAAACGAAAGTTGAGTGAGAAAGCCGTGGATGTTTGCCCGGTGGGAAAATTGCATTTCCGGCACAACTGTCGAAGTGTCACAAATACTCGATCTGTTCTCAGAAAGAAAAAATAACAATAAAAACATTCACACACACACACACACGCACGCACGAACGCACGCACTGACGCACACACCGCACACACACACACGGCACACACACACACACCGGCACCCCTCGAGCACATATGTTTAGATAAATAAGCCAGTGACGAAAACAACAAGGTTAGCATAAAAAATGGCGAAAGATGAAGAAAAGTGAAGTGTACTTTAAGTAACATAAAGATCAAGTCAACGAGAGAATACATTAATTTTGTTGACTGATTATGTCTTTTTTCCCCCCTCTTATTTCATTTTATTTTTATCAGTCAAAGACATACGCCTATGCCTGATCACCGCATTGGGCTTCGGTGAAGGTCGACGGATGTCCTGCCCTTAGTTTTTTTAATCTTATTACATCAGAAGTGGTGTAGCGTGTATGGATCGGTCCACACGCTCTCCGACAGTGACAACTACTTGAAACTGAAGTGAAACTTTGATGAAGGAAATGAAATAAGTTTTTTTTAATTTTCAGTTTTTTATTATTATTATTCAAGTCCAAAGGTGAAAACAAAAAGCACAATAATAAAAAAGATGCACGCAATCACTGAAAAGTAGACGGCTAGAACGCATCCACAATTGCTATAGACTGATATATATGAACCCAATATCAGTAATATCCCAAATACAGTAATGAAACACTTGACGCACTGATGGCTTACATGCATGTATTCATGCAAAAACGCGAAACTGATACAGAGAGAGAGAGAGAGAGAGAGGGGGGGGGGGGGGGGGGGGAGGGAGAGAGAGAGAGAGAGGCAGAGACAGAGACGGAGAGATCGAGAGAGAATGGTGGCTGTGCGGCTGCACTGACCGGCGCGCATCAACGTAAAAATCAGTCCCGATCACAATCAACTGGTCGATAGGAATCTGACTTTAAAGTACAAACTAGTTGTTTTGATCTTCTCTTCAATGATGCGACCCGTAATGTTTTGAACTGAATTGCAGTTGGACAGCTCTTAGTTGTTTCAAGTTTATCGAAAACCGAAACTGACAATAATGTCAGCTGGTGTCGGAGGACACAAAATTACTGAAAGTAAGCAAAACATTCGTCTTCCGTGTGCAGTTTGAGCCAGACAGGAAGATGTGTGAATCGCCAGTGTTTATTTACAGCTTGTGTTTCTGCGTTTGTCGCTCACCAGCGGCTTCGTCCTCAGTGAAATCCGCATGTTTTGCAAAGTGTGTGCTTCTTGGAACCTGTTTTAACTAAGCGCATAAAGTGGTTTTGTGATTCAGAATGGATTTTGCATCCGATTTAGCAGGGCCGCGTTGGTTTGTTGTTGGGCGTTGAAGCCGTGCTGATGATGGTCGGAACGAGGGGAGTTGCTGTGCCATTGGGACATGGGGCGCATGTCAACACGCCGACACTGCACACCTGAGCGGGCGTACCAAGGTGCTGTTGTCAGGAAAACAGATGCAGACCATGTGATTTTAACGGCCGGATGTAGTGAACGAATTCACGAAAAATAATGACCGCCAAAATGGAGAAAAGCCCATCGTCAGTTTCGTCCAAAAGACCGCTCCGCCGAAGTCGAACAATAAATTGCAATGTGTACCCGGCAGACCACCCGGCATCACAGCCTGTGCATGAAAATGGAGGAGATGAGAATTCCGACAAGAGAGATGGGGTGGCGACAACAGAGCATCAGTCACCCAAGTCTTCATGTCAAGCTCTGCGCCATGCCGTGTCGGCTCTGACAAGACTGGATGATTTTATCTGTGAGAAAATTGGGGCAGGGTTCTTCTCTGAAGTCTTCAAGGTACGTTTTTCAGTCAGTGCACTCAAGCAGATTATATTGCTGCCATCACAGATTCACAGTGTGTACAAATGACACAGAACCAATCGAACACAGAACGACAGCACATACCGCCACAGACACACCTGTATAATTTACACACACACATGTATGCATTTGAACACACAGACACACTAACACACACTCACACACACACACACACACACACTCTCTCTCTCTCTCTCTCTCTCTCTCTCTCTCTCTCGCACGCTCTTGCTCTCTTTCTTGACACAGTACATGATGTAGAACACAGTATTCTGTTTACAAACCCCATGGTAAGGAACATAGTTTGCTGATACATTATCAATTCCAGTTGTAAATTATTGTACTGTATGATTTTTTTTTCTTTTTCTTTTGATTGCTCTCTCTTGCCATCAACTTAAAATAATGTAGTACATTTCAAACCATCAGTATATGAATGTGAAAAGTATGCATTGATTATTGTTAGAAATCTGTTGCTGTTTTTTTTTTTTTTTTACATAATTTTATATGAAGCAGATTAATTCGGGCCTTTTGCCTAAGTTCTATACTGTGAGTATCAAGAGAAGGGTGAAGAGAAAAATCAAATATCCTTTTGATTACCCAGTAGTACTTGACATTTTCAATCCAAACAAAAGGTTGTCAGAAGCCTTGCTACACAGTATTCAGTGAGAGACTGGATAAACACAACTTGCACATGTATACATCTATAGATTATCTGTGTGACAAACATCTGTTTTGTGAGAATGTTTTCAATGGTTGTGGCAGTGTAGGTTGTATGATTTTTAATGTAATTGAGCTTTGCAGTCAGAGGTTTGATCACAAAGGCCAGGAGTTACAGTTTACACATGGCACAGTTAACACTAATCAAAGAAAATTTAAGTGCACTAATTAAACAATGACTTGAAATTTATACAAGTTTATCTTTTTGGACAAGCAGAAAGGAAAGTTTGCTCTTATTCTGCCAAACCAGTGTTTTCCCCTTGGAATCAATAATTGATATCAGGTGTAAAACTTATTTTGCTGGCACTGGCAGCAGCATTTGGTGAGTGGCATTGTATCTGTGGGTGGCAGTGCTGATAACTGATAAGTGATCAGGCATTATCACTCTCGGCATTGGGTCGCTGTGTTCTAAGATACATATTTTCTTTTAGTTCTGTAGATCTATACACAAATAGTATCATAACTTATAGAATATTAGTATTATTACTCAATGCTAAATCAACCACATTTTCCCTGTTACATTTAGAATTGCAAGATTTTAACTT
>NC_134878.1:57956485-57958985 GCF_041734735.1 Babylonia areolata | reverse complement strand
TGTACAACGGGTATCTGTGTATTTCTATGGTAACGAACGTTTGGTACAACAGGTGTCTGTGTGTTGCTATGGTGACGGACATGGTTGTTGAGTACGACAGGTGTCTGTGTGTTGCTATAGTGATGGACATGGTAGTTGAGTGTGACAGGTGTCTGTGTGTTGCTATGGTGACATACATAGTTTGTTGGATACGGCAGGTGTCTGTGTGTTGCTATGGTGACAGACGTGGTGGTTGTTGGGTATGACAGGTTTCAGTGTGTTGCTATGGTTACAGACATGATTATTGGGTACGACAGGTGTCTGTATGTTGCCATGGTTACAGATGTGGGTTGTTGGACATGACAGGTGTCTGCGTGTTGCTATGGTGATGGATGTGGTTGTTGGGCACGACAGGTGTCTGTGTGTTGGGTACGACAGGTGTCTGTGTGTTGCCATGGTGATGGACATGTGGTTGTTGGGTGTGGCAGGTGACGCACAGGATCACGGGGCAGGTGATGGCGCTGAAGATGAACACGATGACCAGTAACCGCCACAACATGCTGCGAGAGGTGCAGCTCCTCAACCGCCTCCAGCATTCCAACATCCTCAGGTGAGATAAGAGGCGACACAGCAAGGCTCTGACTGACTGACAGATTGATTAATTGACTGACTGGCTGACTGGCTGGGTGACTGACTGACACTGTGACTTTCTCATATACAGCTAGCTCTCCCTTCGCTTGCACACTGTCTTTCTCATCTCTACTCTTTTATTTCCATTAGAGTTCATATGTGTGTGTGTGTGTGTGTGTGTGTGTGTGATTCTGTCTGCCTGTCTGTCTGTATGTCTTTCTGTGTCTGTGTGTGTAGAAAGAGAGCCTCGGGGCGGGGGGGGGGGGGGGGGGGGGGGAAGAGAGTGACTGAGTGAGTGACTGTGTGTGTGTGTGTGTGTGTGCACTTGTGCATGCATTGTTTAGCATAAAATAGTTACAGCTGTGAAATCTGATGCTGTTGTCAGATCACAGGTGAAATAAATGCCAATGCATTTCTGGACCTTTATACTTGGCTAAATGTCATGCTGTCGGCAATACACTATGAGAGTTTGATAATCAGTTGAAAAGCTTCTCTCCAAAACTGTCGTGAGGTTTGTTCATTGTATAGATATATTCTGGACCAAGAAAAGTAGTTGTGTTATACATACAGTGTGTGATATTTTGAACAATTCTTTCAGAAAACGCTGTAAAGATACGCATAGAGGAGTCGTGAGGGAGTGACAAGAGTGAGAATGAATGAATGAATCTTTATTTTCCAACGGTGGAGATATTAGCACATTGGCCAACTTACATGTCTGCCATTGTTCTAAGAGACACACAAACATATATACACATGTATGTTGTTATACTCAGTACATGTATACAGAAAGTATGTTGTTATACTCAGTACATGTATACATGTACAAGGATAATGCAGCATCAGATTGAGAGATACAACATTGCTCATATGACTCACAGAGAGAGAGAGAGAGAGAGAGAGAGAGAGAGAGAAGAATGATGAAAAGAACCAACAACAAAAAGTGTAATGGAAGTCGAAGACAAGGCTAATGTTACTTGCAGCAGGCTATTTTGAAAAGACTGCCTTGCTAGCAGTTGACACTGGCTGTTCAGTTGCTTGTTGAAGCATGATGGTAAGATGATGTTTATGGCAGTGATGACAGTAATAAGATGTTCTTCCTGATAGTGATGATAGTAATAAGACCTTCTGCCTGGCAGTGTTGACAGCAATAAGACGTTGTGCCCGGAAGTGATGACAGTAATAAGACATCAGTGTTCATAGCTGTGATGACAGTAATCAGGTGTTGTGCCTGGCAGTTAAAAGACGTTGTGCCTGGCAGTGATGACAGTTATAAGACGTTGCGCCTGGCAATGATGACAACAATAAGATGTTGTGCCTGGCAGTTATGACATCAGTAAGGTGTTCTGCTCGACAGTGTTGGCAGTAATAAGACGTTCTGACTGCAATGATGGCAGTGACAGCAGTAATAAGACATTCTGCTTGACAGTGATGACAGTAGTAAGACGATGTTCCTGGCAGTGATGACTGTAATAATACGTTGTGTTCGACAGTGATGACAGTAATAAGACGTTCTGACCGCAATGATGATAGTAATAAGACGTTCTGTTTGACAGTGGTGACAGTAGTAAGGTCATGTTCCTGGCAGCGATGACAGTAATAAGCTGTGTTGCCTAGCAGTGATGACAGTGATAAGCCGTTTTGGCCTGGCAGTGATGATAATGAAAACTTTCTTTAGTGGTGACAATAATAAGATGTTCTGGCTGGCATTGATGACAGTAATAAGACATTTTGCCTGCTAGTGGTGACAGTAATAAGACGTTCTGCCTGGCAGTGGTGACAGTAATAAGACGTTCTGCCTGGCAGTGGTGACAGTAATAAGACACTGTCCCTGACAGTGATGATAATTTAGTAGACCAAAATCAAACCATGTCGGTTATAGCCCAGTCAACCA
>NC_134878.1:57938985-57951485 GCF_041734735.1 Babylonia areolata | reverse complement strand
ACGCACACAGACATACATGATTATGCACACACACACACGCACACACAACTACACTGGGCATACACACATGCGCGTGCGCGCACACACACACATTAAACACAACTACACACACACACACAGATACACACACACACACACACACACACACACACACACACACACACATATTAAACACTCTCTCTCACTCACTCACTCACTCACACACACACACACATTAAACACAATTACCCCCCCCCACACACACACACTTTAAACAACAGAATACATACTGTAGATGAGTGTGGATGGTCAAAGGTAAATCTTTACCAATACCAAATACCCTGAGCACAGAGAGAGAGAGAGAGAGAGAGAGAGAGAGAACTAAAACAACATTGGACTAACAAATCATTAGCCATGCAGACGATAAGAGAGGTGGGCAGTGTTGATCTAACCTGCAGCCTCATGGGTCACACACACACACACACACACACACACACACACACACACACACACACACACTGTGAACTGACCAGAGTAATGGTCCGTAAAACCTTTCCCGGCCATGAGCGTGGCCATGTTGACAGGAACGACACACCAGATCGCGCGCTTTGATTTAATGCACGTGTGGTTTTCGTGCTGTGGAAAGGTTGTTGTTGCGATGAATGCTCCGTATTATATGCTATTTCTCTCATAATTGCTTATTAGTCATCATTAGTGACTGGGGCTAGATCTTCACACAGAAACATTGTTTGGTAATTACGCGAATACTGAAGTTTTTGAATCTGTTGGTGTTGTAAAGAGGATACATGTATGTGTCTTCAGTTTTGATCATCTTTCAAAGACAGTTTCATTTCGTAGTATTGGTTTTCAGTTTTCATTTCGTAGTCTTGGTTGCCATTCGTGAGACAGAATGAACGAACGAACGTATCTTTTTTTCTCTTCTTTTTTTTTTGAGGGAAAAAAAGGAATAAGCACAAATGGCTTGTTTTTATCCTGCCCTCACGAAAAGGGAAAACATAACAAAAACTCAATACAAAAGCATGACAATGCATGAATAAATTTCAATTCTGTCCCACGAAAAAGACGAACAACATAAGTACATGCACAGTTAATACTTAGAACAGAACCAAGAGAAGAAAGAAGAAGAAGGAAGAAAGAAGAAGGAAGAGACAAGGAGAGACAGACAGACAGAAAGACCGACAAGAGAGACAGAGAGAGGGGGTGTGGGGGCAGACAGACAGGCAGGTAGGCGGAAAGACGTTTGGACGGGCAGACAGACAGACAGATAGGCAGACAGGAAGCCAACAGACAGACAAACAGACACACAGACGTATCCATGGACTGACGGATAGACTGGCAGACAGGCACAGAAAGAACATCGTGACAATAACGAATAGTGAAAAATTTCCCACCGCCCGGTGATTTATCAACTCCAATTAACATTGAAAGGCTGAAACTTTTCCACCTGCTGCTGTCTGTCGCATATCTCCGCCACTATTCACCACGCCCACCCAGACCCCCCACCCCTTTCCTCCCAACCCCACCCTCCTCCGTTCCCCATCCTTTCTGCCAGCGCCGCGGTTCCGATCGATCGTGACGTCATCAGCGGAGACACGTAGCTGCTGACTCGACTGTGCACCCTTGCCTCATGACACCGGCCGGTCAGGATGTGCCGATATTATCATTAAACAAGCAAAAATGCAAAAACCATGTGCATACATGTGTGTGGTGTCAGGTGGTTGTTATAACGGCCTCGCCCTGCCCTGCCCTGTCCTTACCCAAGGGCAGAGAGAGTGTCAGAAGCTGGGATTGGAGGTAAAACTTTGAAGGGTATGGTAACGTCCTTCACCTCAGGCATCGCCCACTGTATGACCTTGATCTTGACCCTGACCCTGACCCTGACTCAGCAGGTAGTCAGTCTTCCGAGAGACAGCCGTTGGCAGTTTCCACAACGTGTGTGTGTGTGTGTGTGTGTGGGCGCGCGCGCGTGTGCGTAGTCTAATCATGGTTCGTGAGTACAACGTGTGTGTGGAAGGACAAGGACCAGAGGGAGGGGTGGAGGGTGGCGGGGGGCAAGAAGACCAGAGGGAGGAGGGATGAAGGAAGCGGGGAAAGAAAGGAAGAAGGAAGAAAATGAGGCGATGAAGAAGGAAGAGGATGAAACAGGATGTTTCTCAATTGTGCAATCTTTCTTATCGGGGGGGAAAAAGGAAATGCAGTAAAGAGTGACACACACAAAAACAGGACCTGCCACGCTTCAAACACGTGTCTTTGTTGGCGCAGTGATGGGTTTTTAAAACCGTTCGTTCAGTTTCACATGTGTTCCACACGTCCACAAAAAGTTGATAATTAACTAAGTCTGAGATACCGGCT
This sequence comes from Babylonia areolata, assembly GCF_041734735.1. Taxonomy (NCBI): domain Eukaryota; kingdom Metazoa; phylum Mollusca; class Gastropoda; order Neogastropoda; family Buccinidae; genus Babylonia; species Babylonia areolata. The sequence continues at coordinate 57,949,133 of NC_134878.1, read as the reverse complement.
GGCTATGCAGAGTGATATAATTGATTATAAAAAAAAAGAAAGAAAATAAACAATGAACAGGAATCGCTGAAAGCTGCTTGATTACTGCTTTAAATTGTAGGAACATTTGTATCTCCCACCGCTCTCTCTCTCTCTCAGAGAGAGAGAGAGAGAGAGAGAATGACGAGATCGATAGCGGTGCCGACAACACCCTCTGTTCCTTCTTCAGCATGTCTGCACTCCACACATAGCAACATGTCTGCTGAGGTCACGCCCTGAGACAAAGAAAGACGGGCGCAATAGCCGAATGGTTAAAGCGTTGGACTTTCAATCTGAGGGTCCTGGGTTCGAATCACGGTGACGGCGCCTGGTGGGTAAAGGGTGGAGATTTTTACGGTCTCCCAGGTCAACATATGTGTAGACCTGCCAGTGCCCGAACCCCCTTCGTGTGTATACGCACGCAGAAGATCAAATACGCACGTTAAAGATCCTGTAATCCGCGTCAGTGTTCGGTGGGTTATGGAAACAAGAACATACCCAGCATGCACACCCCCGAAAGTGGAGTATGGCTGCCTACATGGCGGGTTAAAAACGGTCACACACGTAAAAGCCCACTCGTGTATATACGAGTGAACGTGGGAGTTGCAGCCCACGAACAAAGAAGAAGAAGACAAAGAGAGAGAAAGAAAGAGAGAGGGGAGGGGGAGGAAGAGAGGGAGAAAGAGAGAGGAAGAGACAGAGAGATATAGGGGGAGAGAGACACAGAAAGGGAGGGGGAGAGAGGGATGATGGAAAGAGAATTAATGAATGAATGAATTAGTGATTGATTGATTGATTGAAGATTTTCTTTCCAACGGTGGATATATTTAACTCCTGCGCCAACTTACCTATCTGCTGTTGTTTTGAGAAACACACAGACATACACACATTACATTATACATTACATTCTCAAGAATAACGTGGAACTGGGGAAACAACATCGCTCATTTGTTCACAAAGCGAGATCGAGTAATACAACACACAAGAAATTTTACGCTTAAACACACCTAGTATGAATGCAACAAGTGAACGAAGAAAACAACCAACCAAACCAAACAAATGATAAACAAATATGATAAGATCTAAGATACAATAATGATTGATAGAAAAGGGAGTAAGCAAGGAGATAAGCGATTGGGATGTGGACAGACACACACATAATGCAGGGAGGGGAGGGGGGGAAGGGAGGAGATGAGGGAGGTGCTTTAGGGTGTAGGGGAGAGAGAGAGAGAGAGAGAGAGAGAGAGAGAGAGACGGATGGACGGACGGACAGACGTACATAATATGTAAAGATATGTCAGTGTAAAAGCGATCAGAAATGTGGGGATAGGATTGCGTTGTGGGAAGATGGTTAACAGTTTTTATATGTGAGAAAAAGAATCTATATCTGTGTATGTGTGTGTGTGTGCGTGTGCATGCGTGCGTGCGTGCGTGTGTGTGTGTGTGTGTGTGTGCGTGTGTGTGTGTGTGCTTATTTAAGAGAGGGAGGGAGGGAACGTCACACATACAGTAAGAGAGACAGACAGACAGACAGAGAGGGGGGTGGGGTGGGAGGAGATGAGTCTGGTGCATGGACTGTTTTGGGGCTGGGGTCGGAGTGGGGGACTTGCAGATACTTGTTCAGGGACAGCAGGGAAGTGTACGGACGGGAGGCGGTCAGTGCGTTGTAAGGGACCGAGTGGTGGTGTCTGCTGAGAAGAACTATATAATGAAAGGAAAAAAAAACATTCATTCATGCGAGCAAGGCCAAGTTTCAGAGAAGAAGACGGTTGACGTTGTTTTACACAGCCTCTCTTAATTCACAGAGCATTGATAGGGGGGAAAAGATGATGATGCTTCTTTTTCTGTCCATACACAGCGGTAGACGCACTTGGCGACAGCATGCCATGAGTGTGCTGAATGTTTCATTGTTCATGACTGTCACTGACATTGTTTGGGAAATGGTATATCATGGGTGCCACAGCTTGCGCTGTTTATGGGCTGAATCACAGACATTCGTTTTGTTGTTGTTGTTGTTGTTTTTTTGGGGGGTCGGGGCGGGGGGTTGTGGCCGGGATGTTGTGAGCGGGGTGTGTCATTGGTGCAACATGATTCGGCGACTGTTGCTGTCGCTGTGCGTGCACACCCGCGCGCGCGCGCGCATATATATATATATATATATATATATATATATATATATATATATATACATACACACACACGTACGCCCGCCCGCCCGCACGCACGCACGCACACACACACACACATGATAATGTTGTTCATTTGCATGGCGCTTATCCTGCGGCTCAATAGCAGAATGATAGCTGTATGATAAGTGGTTTCTTCACCGCAGTGGGAATTCATTCACAGCTTATCCTTCTGTGAAGGACCTGGACTGTTAACCCAGAAGACAAGATAGTACTGGTGTATGTTAATACTAGTAACAATGATATGATCTTTATTATTTGTTGTTGTTTTTTTGTTTTTTTTTCCTTTTCACAGATTACACATACTGTACTTTATTTAAGAGAGAGAAAGAGAGAGAGCACTGGCTCTTTGTTCTTTGCGCTGCAGCCTTCGGGGGAGGGAGACGGGAGGGGAGTGGGGGGGGAGGGTTGCCACTATCTATATCTCTGCACACTGCTTACATCTGCGTGCAGTGCTCCATATTTTTTTTTTTACATCTGTGTACGATACCCATTTATTTACATAGACTGTGTGCGGTACCCCTTTGTTTACATCTGCGTACGGTACCCTTTTGCTTACATAGGTCTGCGTACAGCACCCCTTTGTTTACGTCTGCGTGCGGCACCCCTTTATTTACGTCTGCGTGCGGCACCCTTTTGTTTATATCTGCATATGATACCCCTTTATTTATATCTACGTTCGGGGTGCCACTGTTTTCACCTGCGTACGGTACCCAACTATTTACAATCACACATGATGTAGTTTGTGACTCAGATCCACGTTGGGCGATGAAGCCATCATACAGGACAGTTAAGTGTCGCTGTTGACATTAGCAGTATCGATCTGAACAAAACGGTGTATTTGAACGTTCGTAAACAGCAACAGATGCGCAATATAGTTTCCTGTATTATAAAAGAGAACAGCGACATTTGCGGTACGTAGAGTCAGATAAGGTTGTCAGACAATATAGCCAGCTGGTGGAGGTATGAAGTACCTCCATCTTTGCCTTTGCCCCATCCATTTTTCCCCAGTCTGTCTCAGTCTGATTTTCAACTTGGGGAATGGTAATTTCGTCAGCTTGGGTCACGTCACTTTTAGAAATGTTTGGTTACACGCACGCACGCACGCACGCACGCACGCACGCACGCACGCACGCACACACACACACACACACACACACACACACACACACACACAAACTGACAGACAGACACACACACACACACACTCACACACACACACGCGCACAAATCACTCACTCACTCTCACTAACTCACACACTTTTTAGATACGTTTATGACTCATTTCAACTGTTGGAAACGAAACGTAACACCGGGGGGAGGGGGGGGGGGGGGTGCACGCAAGTGTAGAAGACAGATCAGCCAGTTTTGTAGCTGGCTCTTCAAGCATGCGGGTGCTTGAAGAACAACAACGACGACGACGACATCAACAACAACAGCAACAAAACCAAAAAGAAGCAAACAAACAAACTATACAAAGAAGAAGAAGGCCCCAACGAAAACAAAGGGTGAGACAAGGAGGAGCGGAAAGCACAGCTGAGCGGCGGTTTGGCAGTCCCTGTGCTGTTAGCACAACAGAGTGCTTGCTGCACGTGATACCCGCTGTGCTGCAGTCAGGTCGGCAGAGTTTTCACCTTGTTACTGTCACGTCACACACACACACACACACACACACACACACAAGTGCACGCACACGTGTACACACACACGTGCACTCACGCATGCACACATGCGCGCACATACGCACACACACACACAGACACGCACACGCACATACAGACACAGACACAGACAGACACACAGAGAGGCTCACACAGACAGACACACACACACACACACAGACACACGCACACACACACACAGAGTTAGTCACACAGACACAGGCACACACACACACACACACACACACACACACACACACACACACACACACACACACACACACACACACACACACACAAGGTCAGTCAATGGGTACAGGATGCTTCGTAAGTCAGTCAATGACCAGGACATGATACATTTTGACGGTAGATGAATCAGGACATGATAACGTCAACCTGAAGGGGCAAGAGTGTCGATAACACTGAGATATGATATGTTTACATCTCTCTCTCTCTCTCTCTCTCTCTCTCTCTCTCTCTCTCTCTCTCTCTCTCTCTCTATATATATATATATATATGTAATTAATATATATCTATGGTCGGTAACAGTGGATACTTTTGTCACTCCATTATATGTAGATTGACTCTTGAGACAGTGTACGCATATCAGATCAGGTTTAGTTACGTTTGTTATCCGAACACACACACACACACACACACACACACACACACACACACACACACACACACAGAGGGAAAGACTAGAGAGAGAGAGAGAGAGAGAGAGAGAGAGTGTACAATGCTGAATAAGTTGTTGTCCGTGGATGGTATTCAGTGACATAGCAGATATACGAGGTGCGAAGAGAATTCATTCTTCATAGGGTTTTCCAACTGAAGACGCATGGCACAGCAAGACGAATTCTTTTCCTTTCCTTTTCTTTTTTATTCATGAAGTCGAGGCTAACATACAAACTTTTTTTTTCTTTTTCTTTTTTCTTTTCTTTTTTTTTTTTTTGGGGGGGGGGGGGGGTTATATTCATGAGTGGCAACACACAAAGTGCTAATGTACTTTCTTTTTTCTTCCCCTTCTTCTGTTCTTTTTGCGCCTTCAGCCCTAGTTCAAAGAGTGGGTTATGAATAGGAAAACTGAATATGATGAGGGAAAGAGAGTGTAAAGAAGAAGAAAAAAAATCATCGCACAATGCACATTTCTTTTCAACTCTTGAAACCACTCGCATTTCATACATGTGAATGGGTTACACCAAATACAGCATTGAAAACTGCACACCGTATTTATCGATATCACGAAGCAAAGAAAACACACACACACACACACACACACACACACACACACTGATCAACAAGAAGAACACTTATGAATATTCTCAAATGAAGCGGAGAGAGAGAAAGAGAGAGAGGGGTGGAAGGAAGAAGACAAAATACACTATTTTTTATTAACCAATGTCAAATATCTGTCTATCAGGTGGATTTTTATCTTCACCCACTAGGGGACAAAGAAGGAATTAAAAAAAAAATATATATAAAGGAAAAAGAAATCACACACACAGGCACACGCACACGCGCGTTATGTGTATAGACTTGAAAGAGAGAGTGGAAGAGAGAGAGAGAGAGAGAGAGAGAGAGAGAGAGAGAGAGAGAGAGATTGCGTAACAACAGCAAAACAGGGTTAGAAACGGCAAACACACAGACACACACGGACACGATAGAAGCCCCACGGTGAATGTCAGATGGAAGAAAACATAGTTACACGGAGTGTTGTGCTGTGCAGCTGTCACGGCACTGTATGTAACTAACTTTATAATTCAGACCAGACCTTCATCAAATATTAACAGTCATACACTGCAGGCATCAGTTACAGCTCTGTGTGTAACCGTGTAACACTGTCAACACGCAGGTACATTACAAAACTGGATCAGCATCATTGTACTTGTAGCAAGCTGTCAGACTGCAGCACAATTATTGGATTATTGTAAGTTGCCACCAAGATTGGTAAGTTAAGGTTTCAGTGTCATGGAAGTGTCGGAACTAAAGCGTGCGGACTGATCCATCCAAACACGATACACTAAAACCACCCAGGACAGTACAAAGCGATGAGTAACTCAGGTTTTACCATAACTAATGCAGAACTGAACTGGAGGCAAATCATCAACTGAAGTCAACAGAAAGGTAGAACTGGGGTTAATGGGACTCTGTTGTCACGAAGCGTTCAGAAATGCAGGGTTTGTTTCATAGTTATGATGATGATTGTGATGATGATGATGATGATGATAAATAGTATTTACTCAGTGCTGAACCTTACCTGGCTCAGAGACAAATTATAAAGCTTTCATGCCATTCACACGCATGCGTCACTCCTGAATCAGAGGGATGAAAGACAAATCATCTAAACACAAACACACACAGACACACAGACACCGAAACACAGACACAGACAGACAGATAGACAGACAGACAGACAGACAGACAGACAGACAGACAGACAGACAGACAGACACACACACACACACACACACACACACACACACACATGTAAACACACACACACACACACACACACACACGTATAGCTAGAAAGTAAAAGCTAGAGAAACTGCAGACAGAAAGAGATGTGGAAGGGCCAGGGGGAGGGGGGGGGGGGGGGGGGGGCAGGGAGCTGTTTTGGGAAGTGGAAGGTTTTCTTTATGTTTTAAAGCCAGACTTGAAAGAGCTAAGTGCAGGGATTTGACGAAGCTAAGTAGGAGGAGATTGTTCCAAGTGTGTGGTCTTGACTCAGAGAGCGGCGGGAGAAGAGACAGAGACAGAGAGAGAGTGCGTGCTGAAAACAAAGATCCGATATATGAGAGAGAGGGAGAGAGAGAGAGAGAGAGTTGGGCGAAAATAGCAATAACAGAGATTGTTTGGGCAGCTACACAAGGGAGATAATTGGTTTAATTTCCGGGCAAACAGATCATGGTTCAGACTCCCAGTTTTCAGCTCACGTCCTCTCACAACAGCATTCACTCTGCTCATCATATATATATATATATATATATATATATATATATATATATATATATATATATATATGTTTTATAAAAAAAAAAAGAAAAAAGAAAAGAGGTAGAGGGGTGTGTGAGGTGGGGGGGAGGGGTTTAGAACGAACTTCTGCGCTGCATGCAGAGATTCTGCATCCAGAGTAATGTCGGTTGCTCCCACCCCTCACCCCCAACTTCCTAGGAACCCCAGCGATCCGCCCCTTTCTGTGTGTTGTCATGGGTCTTTCACTTCAGTGACCACTTTCCGTCCCCTGGAAAGTCTGCACCAGAAAGCTTCTTTTTATTGTCAGCTGTCTTGTCTTCTGACATTTTTTTGTGTTCTCTTTTATTTTATCATGAGTCATTCGGATGAGACGATAAACCGAGGTCCCGTGTGCAGCATGCACTTAGCGCACGTAAAAGAACCCACGGCAACAAAAGGGTTGTTCCTGGCAAAATTCTGTAGAAAAATCCACTTCGATAGCAAAAACAAATAAAACTGCACGCAGGAAAAAATACAAAAAAAAAAAACGGTTGGCGATGTAGTATAGCGACGCGCTCTCCCTGGGGAGAGCAGCCCGAGTTTCACACAGAGAAATCTGTTGTGATAAAAAGAAACACAAATACGAATACAAGTATATATTGTCTGCTCTTTATGTCTGCCCGGACCATTCGTATATATATATATTCTACTCCCAGAAAACATTTTCCCTCCCACTGCGTGTTTGTTAGTCTGCTGTACTCTTGGTGCCTGTGTCCTCTTGAAATTCTGCACCAGAAGCATTCTCTTTTTACGTCGCTGTCTTGTTTTCTGCGCTTTTGTCTTTTTTCCCCCCCTGTTATCTCCCCCTTTTTTGCTATTTCGGATGATTCGTCTTCCGTTTTTGATCCATAAAATCTTTTGTCCCCGCCCCCGCCTCGTACAGTCCGTTGTACTTCTGGTGGCTGGTGGAACTGTAAAAACGGTGATGGCTCCTAGACACTGTATGTCTTTTGCTTAATGTCTAACGTCACCAGTCTGTCTGAACAGTCTGTAATGGTGTAGATAAATACACACACACACACACACACACACACACACACACACACACAGCCCATGGGAAAATAAAATGATGCTAACGACCAGGAACGTATTTGGGAGAGAAACTCGCAGAAAGTTGTCAGAATGTATATGTGTGTGTCAGTGATGCCGGAAACTGGCACCTGTGCAGTGCAGCAGGTAAAAAAAAAAAAAAAAAGGTCTGAATTCATCAGTATCAGGGCCTGCCCCTTCCCTTCCACCCCACGGGAAACTGCACTCACCCCTCAGCGCCCCTCCCCCCCACCCCCTTCACCCCGAACCTCCCAGCCCCCTCCCCCCACCTCCCCCCCCCATATCCCCACCCCCTCATAAATTCTCAATCCCATCTCCACGACGCCTGACAGTTGACACTGGAAGGAGCCACGGCAGTTAGCACTCTCCGAAGAAGGTGATTTAGTGATGAGGGGAGGGAGGGAGGAAGGACGGTATAGCACTCTCCAAACAAGGTGATTTAGTGATGAGGGGAGAGAGGGCGGTGGGTGGGGGTGGGGGTGGGTGGTATAGCACTCTCCAAACGAATAGATTTAGTGATGAGGAGTGTAGGACCTCCCACAAAGGGAGTGAAAGGGGCCTGGAGGGGTGAGGGTCATGGGGTGACACTGTTCTCCTGTTGGGGACAGGGTGACAAAGCCAGAGGTGAGGGTGACAGAGGGGAACACCTTTTTCTGGACAGGGTGACACTACCAGGCGGCGGGGACAACACTCAGCTAATAGACAGAAGTACTTTGTCTCTCTTTCTCTTGAGGTTGTGTCTCGTGTGTGTGTGTGTGTGTGTGTGTGTGTGTGTGTGTGTGTGTGTGTCCCTCCCTCTCTTTCTCCCTTTACCTCTTCCACACACACACACGCACGCACGCACGCACGCACGCACGCACGCACACACACACACACACACACACACACACACACACACACACACAGATTTTTTTTTTCAGAAGCCGCACACGTGAAGATTTTAAAAGGAGGAGGAACATGGAAGAAACATTGGCTTTGGATGTTTGTACGGTATCACATTCTGTTGACTTTGTCGTCATAATGGCAGTTTTTTTTCCACGTGAACTTGGGGGGTATTTACCTTGCCATAGCTTGTCTTCATTGCGCAATTTGACCCGCCCCCTCTTCCAGCACACCCCCTCCCCCCGACCAACCCCCACGCCCCACTTTTTTTTTTTACCCGCGACCCCACAGTGTGTTTACTTTATGGAAGCTAATTTTGCAGCAGAATTTGGCCAGACGAAGTTTTCAACAATTTAAAAGATTTTTTAAAACTGTATAATCCGACTACAGAATGTTGCGAGACTAACTTAAAAAACAAAACAAAACCAAGTAAAAAAACAACAAACAACCCCCCCACCCCACACACACACACAAACTCTCTCTCTCTCACACACACACACACACACACACACACACACACACACACACACACACACGTTTGAACAGAAGCTGCATATTACATGTGGATGGGGCTAATGACCAGATCTTCAGGTAGATGGTTGTTGATTATTTACTGCTTAACCCCCAAAACGCGGTATGGCTGCCTACATGGCGGGGTAAAAACGGTCATACACGTAAAAGCCCACTCATATACATACGAGTGAATGTGGGGGGAATAAGAAGAAGAAGATTTACTGTTTAATGTGTGGTAATAATGGTTACGTAAATTTCTGTGAGTGTCCCATGAAGGATGTATGTGCCGCATTGGGGAGTGCTTCTTGAACTTCTGCTGACCGTGTGTGTGCGTGTGCGGGTGGTATTGTGTGTGTGTGTGTGTGTGTGTGTGTGCACTTCTTCGTGAATGATATAATACTAGATGCACGTATGTTTATGTATGTATAACGTTGAATTGCAATCGCCACGAGCTCCCTTTCTAGAAGGGGTGAGCGTCAAATTCTTCTTCTTCTTCCTCTTCTTCTCCTGCTCCTGTTCCTGCTTCTTGTTCTTCTTATTCTTCTTCTTTCTCTCTCCTTCTTCTCCTTCTCAACTTCCTCCTGCTTCTCCAACTTCTCCTCCTCCTTCTCCTTCTTTTCCTCCTCCTATTCCTCATTATTAGCATTGGTGTATATATGTGTGTTTCAGGTTCATGGGAGTATGTGTTCACGAGGGACAGCTGCACGCCCTGACAGAGGTCAGTCACTGTAGTCTCTCTGTCCCTTCATTCCTCCGTTCACCATCACTCATGGCGACCTGTCTCGGCTTGGTGTCTCCTCAGAAATCAATGCCCATTCTC
>NC_134878.1:57886485-57928985 GCF_041734735.1 Babylonia areolata | reverse complement strand
AAGGAGAGAGAGAGAGAGAGAGAGGTGGGGGGAGAGGGTATGGATTGGAATGCAGATAATCAGGAAAATGAAGTGGTGGGGCCCTTTGCCCAAGACGTTGGCCGCTGCTGCTGATGTTGTTTGGAGAGGAGGGGGTGGGGTGGGGTGGGGGGTATCACACACGGCACCGTGCCCACGGCTCAGCTCTTGACACACGCCGGTCTGCAGCGGGACAGGGTGGATGGGTCTCTCTCTCTCTCTCTCTCTCTCTCTCTCTCTCGGGGGGCGGGGGAGACAGGAGGGGGAGGTGGGGGGCATGGGGGTTCGGGGTACTGACCTCGCGGTCACTTCTCCTCTTTTCCTGTGTACGCAAGCAGCTCGTTGACTGAAGCTTGTCAGGCTGGTGGTGTAGGTGTGTGTGTGGAGGTGTGTGTATGTATGTATGTATATATGTATATGTGTGTGTGTGTGTGTGTGTGTGTGTGTGTGTGTGTGTGTGAATGAGGTGAGTGAGTGAGTGAGTGAGTGTGTATGTGTGTGTGTGAGACTGTGTGTGTGTGTGTGTGTGTGTGTGTGTGTGTGTGTGTGTGTGTGTGTGTGTGTGTGTGTAAACTAAGTTAACAGAGGATAACCAGAGAGACAGACAGACAGTGAGGTGTGTGTGTGTGTGTGTGTGTGTGTGTGTGTGTGTGTGTGTGTGTGTGTGTGTGTGTAAACTAGGTTAAAAGAGGATAACCACGGATAACCACTGGACATGGTGGAGGTTTACAATCACTTAAAACACATTTTTTGAGGGTTTGGGGGTGTTGTTGGAGTAGCCACTTGTGGGCCTGATGGTACAACTTTCTAAAGGTTTTGTTCGGGGCTGGCATTGGTCCTAGCCTGTTAGGACGACAGGCGACTGTTGGTAGCTTGCTGGCAGCTCCACATGCAGTTTAGGGAAAATTAGATTGGTTATCTTAGGTAAGACTGTTTTTCTCTCATCACCAAGGGAATACACAGCATCCGTGCAAATAAATGTAGCGAAGAAATCGGCATGTTGATTGTGTGTACCCAACGTAGGAGGAGGAGGAGCTGTCAAAAGTAGCAGTTGCCAAATGTCTGATGTGACCTTATGGAAGTTTGTCCACCAGCTTCCTTTGATCAATGTGTGAGCCAACAGTCTGACAGGACAGGGTAGAACTATCAGTGAAATACAGGGTTACTGTTGTGTGTGGTTTGGCTGAGCGTGGGAATGAAGGGGTGGGGGATGGAGGACTGACAGTGAAATGCAGGGTAATGTTATGTGTGGTTTGGCTGAGTGAGATAATGAAGGGGATGGGGAGGGGGGCGGCGGGCGGGGGGGGGGATTGTAGGACCATTGGTGAAATACAGGGTCATTGTGATGGGGAAGGGAGGAGAGGAACTATAACTGGAAGTGAAATAATGGTAATTGTGATGGGGAAGGGAGGAGGTGGACTATAACTAGAAGTGAAATAATGGTAATTGTGATGGGGAAGGGAGAGGGACTATAACTAGAAGTGAAATAATGGTAATTGTGATGGGGAAGGGAGGAGGAGGACTATAACTAGAAGTGAAATAATGGTAATTGTGATGGGGGAGGGAAGAGGAGGACTATAACTAGAAGTGAAATAATGGTTCATTGTGATGGGGAAGGGAGGAGGAGGACTATAACTAGAAGTGAAATAATGGGTCATTGTGATGGGGAAGGGAGGAGGAGGACTATAACTAGTAGTGAAATAATGGTAATTGTGATGGGGGACTATAACCAGAAGTGAAATACAGGGTCATTGTGATGGGGAAAGGAGGAGGGGAACTATAACTAGAAGTGAAATACAGGGACATTGTGATGGGGAAAGGAGGAGGGGAACTATAACTAGAAGTGAAATACAGGGACATTGTGATGGGGAAAGGAGGAGGGGAACTGTAACTAGAAGTGAAATACAGGGACATTGTGATGGGGAAAGGAGGAGGGGAACTGTAACTAGAAGTGAAATACAGGGACATTGTGATGGGGAAAGGAGGAGGGGAACTATAACTAGAAGTGAAATACAGGGACATTGTGATGGGGAAAGGAGGAGGGGAACTATAACTAGAAGTGAAATACAGGGACATTGTGATGGGGAAAGGAGGAGGGGGACTATAACTAGAAGTGAAATAATGGTAATTGTGATGGGGAAGGGAGGAGGTGGACTATAACTAGAAGTGAAATACAGGGACATTGTGATGGGAAAGGGAGGAGGGGGACCATAACTAGAAGTGAAATAATGGTAATTGTGATGGGGAAGGGAGGAGGGGGACCATAACTAGAAGTGAAATAATGGGTCATTGTGATGGGGAAGGGAGGAGAAGGACTATAACTAGAAGTGAAATAATGGTAATTGTGATGTGTGGTTTCTCATAGTGGGCTAGGAAGGCAGAAGCGGGTGTAAGGGGGAGGGAGTGCAGGATGATAAGACGAGTGAAGTACAGGGTGATTGTTAAGTGTGGTTTCTCTGACTGAGACAGTGAAGGGGGGCGGGGGGTGGGGGGGAGGAAGTAGTAAGGGAGGTGGGGGGAGGGGGCATGGGTGGGGGGTAGGGAGGCAATGTAGGATAAGAAAAGTGAAATGCAGGGTCAGGTCTTGTTTCTGTGACTGGCAGTTGGCCAACCAACCCTCTGGCAGCAACACTGGCACTGTACCTTTATCGCACGCACACACACATACACACACACACACGGTCGCGCACGCGCACGCACACACACACACACACACCATACACAAGTACACACACACCCACGCACGCACGCACACACGCACACACACACACACATACACGTGGGCGCGCGCGCATGCTCGCACACACACGCACAGCACTCACTGTTCGGTGCAGGCTTCCAGAGACAGCTGCTTCCATCATCGTCAACGTCACACACACAAACACACACACACACACACACATTTTTGCTTTGCACTCGCTCCGTGTCATTGTTTGCTTAGACGGCAAGTGTTGAAATGTTTATTGGATAACAGCAGTTTTTGCTCTTTGATCGAACTCATTTATATATATATTTTTTTGTTCAGTCTTTGTTTCAAAGCATTGTTTTTTAGAGAAAACAAAACAAAACAAAAACAAAGCAGTTTTGAGGGATAGGGTACCGGTAAAAACAAATTAAAGGAGAAAGTCTGCAAGTCTGCCTTGCTGTGGCAAAAAGCTGTTTTCAGATCTTTGGAAGTGGATTATAGAACTTTATTCCCAGTCTTCTGGCCTTGAGAAGGAATCGGGGGAATGACTGTGACAGTCCTGCAAGCCTCTGACGACAACAACACGACTTATATATTCGTATTCGTATTCGTATTTCTCTTTATCACAACAGATTTGTCTATGAGAAATTCGGTCTGCTCTCCCCAGGGAGAACGCGTCGCTATACTACAGCGCCACCCATTTTTTTTTGGTATTTTTTCCTGCGTGCAGTTTTATTTCTTTTTCTTATCGCAGTGGATTTTTCTACAGAATTTTGCCAGGAACAACCCTTTTGTTGCCGTGGGCTCTTTTACGTGCGCTAAGTGCATGCTGCACACGGGACCTCGGTTTATCGTCTCATCCGAATGGCTAGCGTCCAGACCACCACTCGAGGTCTTGTGGAGGGGGAGAAAATATCGGCGGCTGAGCCGTGATTCGAACCAGTGCGCTCAGATTCTCTCGCTTCCTTGGCGGACGCGTTACCTCTAGGCCATCCACTCCACTGCGAAGTTGTTTTGTCTCCGACAGTGTTGTGAAGGCATCAAGTTACGCTGTGGTGACCCCAAACCTCACGATAACAACATATCTATCGGTGTGCGCCCCAAGCCCCAGTAACTGGACGGACAGTCTGTCACGCTGGCATTGCTTTAGGTTAGATTAGAGTGTCTGCTGGAACATGTGATTGGCAGGGGCAATCAGCATTCACACGGACCTCATTATTTGTGGAATGCCAGTGTGTTGTGTTGTTGTGGTGTGTGTGTGTGTGTGTGTGTGTGTGTGTGTGTGTGTGAGAGAGAGAGAGAGAGAGAGAGAGAGAGAGAGACGTAATACGCATACTCTTTGATTCTGTTTTATGCTTTTTAAATCATTATTTCCTTTCTTCTTCCGTTTGTAAGTTATTGCGTGCGTGTGTGTGTATGCGTTTAATGTTTATTGTATTAATTATTGTAAAGCGCTTAGAAACAGATATTATTATTATTATCATTATTGTGGAATGCCAGTGACATCGGATTGCAGTGGAGTGGAGTGGAATTCGTTTCTTTAAATTAATGATCCGTCACACTTACTGTTGATAGTAGATCTATCTGATTGCAGCGTTTGGGCCAGTCTGTTAAAGTGTCCATAGAAGTCAAAGGTGTGCGTTGAAGGAAATGTGTGTGTGTGTGTGTGTGTGTGTGTGTGTGAGAGAGAGAGAGAGAGAGAGAGAGAGAGAGAGAGAGAGAGAGAGAGAGAGAGTGTGAATGTGCAATGGAGTGGAGTAGAGTTGAGTTGAATTTTGTTTCTAAAATGCCCCGTAACACGTCCAGGTGATTGTGCATTTGATTGCAGTGTTATGAACAATCTGTTGGTTGAATGCTTTTAAACAAGTGTCCATAGTTCTAAGTCAGTGAGGCATGTTGGAGGAAACGTGTGTGTGTGTGTGTGTGTGTGTGTGTGTGTGTGTGTGTGTCCCTGTGTGTGCCCCTGTGTGTGTGCCCCTCGGACTGTGTGTGTGTGTGTGTGTGTGTGTGTGTGTGTGTGTGTGTGTACGCGCGCGCTCTCTCTCTCTCTCTGTCTCTTTGTGTGTGTGTGTGTGTGTGTGTGTGTGTACGCGCGCGCTCCCTTGTGGAAACATCACATCACATTGAATTGTGGCAACACATACAGTATGTGACTCCGTTGTTTGGAGGTGTCGGCACCATGCAATATTTGCATGACCCCCCTCCCCCACCCCTACTCACACACACCAGAACCCTGTGGTCACACACACACACACACACACACACACACACACACCTTGTGGCCTCAAGCAATGGCTTCCGGTGGTGTGCAAGCGGAAACCTTTGGCAACAAGAGCGCCCTCTGTCGACGTGTGGCACACCGGAAGCGGGGTGTCCGGTGACCGCAGCTACTGGCCCAAGTGGAGCATGCCAGGGCGACACGACCTGTCCTCAGCTCTTAGGCTGCTGGCACTCACTTTGGTCCAGTCACCTTATTCCTGATATAGTGATTTATGATATCTAGATTATGGTATTGATATGTCAGCCGACTACCTGCGATAGGTTCTTAGGCTGCTGGCACTCTTGTTCAGTCCAGTTACCTTGCTCCTTATGTAATGGTATTTTGATGATGGTATGTTGTCAGCCGATTAGCGTTAGGAGAGCAGTCTACATACTGTGCATAAGCTTCCTTCTTCCCTCGCCATCAGTCCAAGCAGTGCAGCTTTACTGACCAGCGGAAGAAAACCGAATTACGGAGATTATTGACTCACTTGTGTAAACAAAGTGAGTCTATGTTTTAACCCGGTGTTCGGTTGTGTGTGTGTGTGTGTGGGTGGGTGTGTCCGTGGTAAACTTTAACATAGACATTTTCTCTGTAAATACTTTGTCAGCTGACACCAAATTAGGCATAAAAATAGGAAAAATTCAGTTCTGTCCAGTCATCTTGTTTAAAACAATATTGCACCTCTGGGATGGGCACAAAAAATAAAAAAATGAAGCCTAATTTTATGCAAACTGCATTTACTGTTATATTTATATTTTTTGTATTCTCTAAACTTGGCACTTTGATCTGATATTCTGACCCAACATCAAGAGCAGTCATTATTATCATTTTTTTTTGTTCAAACAGGAACTTCTTTTGCTAAGCATGGAAGTTTTATTTATTTTGCAAACGTTTTGGTGCAGATAGTAAAACAGGGAAATTACTCTGTAATTAATGCTAGGGGACTAATTCGAATATGGTTAGGACTTTTTTTCCCTTTTTTTTTAACGCGAAGCTTTATAATAACAAATACAGAACACATTTTAACGATTAGATTTTTTTTAAAAATGTATCACAAGTGAGTCTTGAAGGCCTTGCCTCCCTTGTTTTAAGTATATGCACGCACTTGCTTGTGAGCATAGCCATCCATCCTCAGTCAGACATACGCACTCACACCGTCAGTGCTTGCGTACGCTTGTAGAAACGTACGTTACATAACTTTGAGGTACTGTGATACAAGAATTTTGATTTTATTCAATGCTAAGAACGGAACTGAAAGTTTTTTCTTTGTTTGTTTTTGTTTTGTTTTAGGGAGTTCTGTTCCACTTGCCAGATCATTTAAAAAAAAAAAAAACTTGAATCAAATGATTCTTGAATATGAACCAGGCAGTTTGGGGGTGGGAGATATATATGTGTCCTGGAGAAATCGTTCAAAAACGCCATTGCCAGGAATTCCAACCTAACCAGGACTCCAAGGCAGAAGTAGAACAATGTGACATCATCCTTTTGCAGAACGACGGGCGCAATAGCCGAGTGGTTAAAGCGTTGGACTGTCAATCTGAGGGTCCCGGGTTCGAATCACGGTGACGGCGCCTGGTGGGTAAAGGGTGGAGATTTTTCCGATCTCCCAGGTCAACATATGTGCAGACCTGCTAGTGCCTGAACCCTCTTCGTGTGTACACGCAAGCAGAAGATCAAATACGCACGTTAAAGATCCTGTAATCCATGTCAGCGTTCGGTGGGTAATGGAAACAAGAACGTACCCAGCATGCACACCCCCGAAAACGGAGTATGGCTGCATACATGGCGGGGTAAAAACGGTCATACACGTAAAAGCCCACTCGTGTGCATACGAGTGAACGTGGGAGTTGCAGTCCACGAACAAAGAAGAAGAAGAAGAAGATCCTTTTGCAGAACTATACAATTCAGTATTGGGAACAAGCTTCAGACTGTATAGGTTTTGAACAGACTTGACTCGTGGAACAGCTGAAGAGAAAGGTCGGTGTTACTGGGCGGCATTCTGCAGTGACGTGACTTCTGTCATTGATAATGATAATGCTGGTGAAAACTGAGCGACTGGTTTAGTGGGCGAAGTCTGTCACAGTGGCCTTTGACTCAGCCTGCAAGAAGGGATGGGGGGTGGAGGGGGGGGGGGGGGGTAGGAACCACAGTGTGTGTGCACACTGAACAGCCAGATCCTCGTGGATTCCTGGGGGTCGAGGTGTGTCGGACAACACGCTGACATTGTGTGTGACTGGATAGGGGTGGTGTGACGGTGGGAGATGAGTGAATGAGCCGTGACCGATGAGAGAACATGGCGAACAGCACGTTTGACGGTGGTGCTGACGTTAGAATGAGATGACTGC
The DNA here is from genome assembly GCF_041734735.1 of Babylonia areolata. NCBI lineage: Eukaryota > Metazoa > Mollusca > Gastropoda > Neogastropoda > Buccinidae > Babylonia > Babylonia areolata. The sequence continues at coordinate 57,921,673 of NC_134878.1, read as the reverse complement.
TGACAGACTGGTGGTCACTGTGAGGTGTAAACAACAGACAGGTCAATGGGTGGTCAGTGTGAGATGTAGGTCATGAATATAGGTCAGTGGGTGGTTATTGCGAGTTGTAAACAACAGACAGGTCAGTGAGTGGTCAGTGTGAGATGTAAACAGCAGACAGGTCAATGGGTGGTCAGTGTGAGATGTAAACAACAGGTCAGTGGGTGGTCAGTGTGAGATGTAAACAGCAGGTCAATGGGTGGTCAGTGTGAGATGTAAACAACAGGTCAATGGGTGGTCAGTGTGAGATGTAAACAACAGGTCAGTGGGTGGTCAGTGTGAGATGTAAACAACAGGTCAGTGGGTGGTCAGTGTGAGATGTAAACAACAGGTCAGTGGGTGGTCAGTGTGAGATGTAAACAACAGACAGGTCAGTGGGTGGTCAGTGTGAGATGTAAACAACAGGTCAATGGGTGGTCAGTGTGAGATGTAAACAACAGGTCAATGGGTTGTCAGTGTGAGATGTAAACAACAGGTCAATGGGTTGTCAGTGTGAGATGTAAACAATACACAGGTCAGTGGGTGGTCAGTGTGAGATGTAAACAACAGGTCAGTGGGTGGTCAGTGTGAGATGTAAACAATACACAGGTCAGTGGGTGGTCAGTGTGAGATGTAAACAACAGGTCAGTGGGTGGTCAGTGTGAGATGTAAACAACAGGTCAGTGAGTGGTCAGTGTGAGATGTAAACAATACACGGGTCAGTGGGTGGTCAGTGTGAGATGTAAACAATACACGGGTCAGTGAGTGGTCAGTGTGAGATGTAAACAATACACGGGTCAGTGGGTGGTCAGTGTGAGATGTAAACAGCAGACAGGTCAGTGGGTGGTCACTGTGAGATGTAAACAATACACAGGTCAGTGGGTGGTCAGTGTGAGATGTAAACAACAGGTCAATGGGTGGTCAGTGTGAGATGTAAACAACAGGTCAATGGGTGGTCAGTGTGAGATGTAAACAACAGGTCAGTGGGTGGTCAGTGTGAGATGTAAACAACAGGTCAATGAGTGGTCAGTGTGAGATGTAAACAACATACAGGTCAGTGGGTGGTCAGTGTGAGATGTAAACAGCAGACAGGTCAGTGGGTGGTCAGTGTGAGATGTAAACAATACACAGGTCAGTGGGTGGTCAGTGTGAGATGTAAACAATACACGGGTCAATGGGTGGTCAGTGTGAGATGTAAACAACAGGTCAATGAGTGGTCAGTGTGAGATGTAAACAACAGACAGATCAATGGGTGGTCAGTGTGAGATGTAAACAACATACAGGTCAGTGGGTGGTCAGTGTGAGATGTAAACAATACACGGGTCAATGGGTGGTCAGTGTGAGATGTAAACAATACACGGGTCAATGGGTGGTCAGTGTGAGATGTAAACAACAGGTCAGTGAGTGGTCAGTGTGAGATGTAAACAACAGGTCAGTGGGTGGTCAGTGTGAGATGTAAACAACAGGTCAGTGGGTGGTCAGTGTGAGATGTAAACAACAGGTCAGTGGGTGGTCAGTGTGAGATGTAAACAACAGACAGATCAATGGGTGGTCAGTGTGAGATGTAAACAACATACAGGTCAGTGGGTGGTCAGTGTGAGATGTAAACAACAGGTCAATGGGTGGTCAGTGTGAGATGTAAAAACAGGTCAATGGGTGGTCAGTGTGAGATGTAAACAGCAGACAGGTCAATGAGTGGTCAGTGTGAGATGTAAACAATACACAGGTCAATGGGTGGTCAGTGTACACAGTCAGGCCACAGCTCTCTCTTACTGCAAGCTGTCAGCAGTGTACCAGGTTGCTGTGTGGATGCTAATTGTTTTTTCTTCTTCTTCTGCAAACGATGTCTGTTTGTTCTATGTCCGTCTGTCTTTCTGTCCGTCTGTTTCTCTGTCTGTCTGTACCTACAAACACCCCCGTCCTCGCCCCCCCCCCCCTCCAACACACACACATAGTTTATTTGTTGACTTTGCGTGTTCGAAGTTTGATAAAAGAATGGTTTAACAGAAGCAGCAATCAGTGAGCGAGTGAGTGATTGACTCTGTGTGTGTGTGTGTGTGTGTGTGTGTGACAGTGTGTGTGTGTGTGTGTATGTGTGTGTGTGTGTGTGTGTGTGTGTGTGTGTGTGTGTGTGTGTGTGACAATGTGTTTGTGTGTATGTGTGTGTGTGTGTTTGTCACAATGTGTGTGTGTGTGTGTGTGCATGCGTGCGTGCGTGTGTACATGCGTACGTGCGTGCGTGAGCGTAAAAGACACACACTGACTCTTGAATGTTATCGTCATTGGCAGAGAGGCCCAGTTGGCAAGGGTTGGAAAATTAAAACAGTTTGGACACAGAGTGAGGGCAACAGTTAGGGCACTGAGGTGTGTGGGATTATGTCTACACCTGCATCATCATCATCATCATCATCATCAAGGGTTTTTACCCCGACCACAGATCCTGCGTATTCGTACAGACGTCCCATCACTGCTTCCACACGCTCCCCACTACCTCCCTTCCAACAAAAGCCCGCTTCGCACGTCATCAGTGACAACAGTGTATGTGTATTGGCACATTGTGTGGGTACCTGGTGTGCAAAAGTTTGCTTGCTGAACGTGGCTCATTTTTTGAATTCTTATTCCATTGTTGTTTTCTACGTATCTTTCTTTTTTTTTTTTTTTTTTTTTTTTTTTAATATCACATTTCAGTATAATCACTTCTCTGTTTGCGTATCTTTCTTTAACCCCCTCCCTCTCCCCGCCTCCCCCCCAAAAAACCCCAAAATTTTTTAGTATAATCACTTCTTTACGTATCTTTATTTTTTATTGTATTTCGATATAATCACTTCTTTGTGTTTTTATATATTAATAATAATAATAATATGTTAATGCTTCATACAAACCTAGGGTAGATTCTCCCGAAGGTTGGACAAACGGATTGGGTTTATGGGTGGATGGATCAGGCATCTGCTTCCTTTTAAAGATCCCCCCCCCCCCCGCACCCCCCTCCCAATATCAGCAGATAAGGTGTAACATACATGGACCAGTCCACAACACGCTTTCATGTATTGAAACCTCTTTGAAACTGACACTTTTTTTTTCTCTTCCTCAGCAGAGATGTGGTGTAAGCGTATATGGACCAGTCAACAACACGCTTTGAAGTACTGAAACCTTTTTTTTGAAAACTGAAGCTGAAGTGAAGTAGTTGTGACGACTGTCGGGCCCGCGGCCATCACAAAAAGAGGACGAGGTACCACATTTACCTGAACTCCTGTGTACAGTTTACACGGTCGTTTATTTATTTATTTATTTATTTATCTATTTATTTTTTTAATTTCTGTTTTACGGAAGCTGTACTTTTGGCAGACAGACAGACTGGCAGAGACACACAGCCAGCAAAGATGTAGGGTGGGGGTGGGGTGGGGGGGGGAGGGGGGGGGAGCACCAGTACATGACTGTTCGCTGACTTGCACTGCACAGTTTGTGGTGTGTGCAGTTCTGGCACCTAGCTCAGCTGAGAGCCCCCCCTCCTCCATCCACCCCTCTCCCCCCTACCCCGTGTCAGGTGATGGATTCGCCACACACACGCGCGAGCACGCACGCGCGCGCGCGCACACACACACACACACGCTCGCGCACGCGCGCGCGCACTTACGCCTCATAAAACACTTACACTGTTGGCTGTCTCTGTATGTCTCTCTATCTGTCTCTGTCTCTCTGTGTCCCATTCTCTGTCTCACTGTCTGCGTCTCTTTCTGTCTCCTTACCTTTCATCTTCCACCCACCCACCCACCCACCCACCCTCTCTTTCCCATTCTCGCTGTCTCACACACACTTATACGCGCGCATACACACATATATATATACGCGCACGCAATGCACTGTGTCTGATTCTGCACAACAGCTGCTGCATGGGAGTGTTGCTTGCTCTTCGTTCAGTACAGAACGTTTGGGAACATAATGAGACCCGGAGGGATGGACTGATTTCACGGATTTAATTTGTGAGCGCGTGCGTGTGTGCGCGTGCGTGTGCGTGTTTAACACGTTCGTACATGTATAGTCATGCAGAGAGAGAGAGAGGGGGCGGCGGGGCAGTGTTGGATGTGTGGGATGTGTTTGGGGGTGGGGGAGGTGAGGTGTAGGCTATGTCGTTCTAACTACAGGAGTGTTTGTTCTGTTGGCAACGTCGTTTGTTTCTGGAACATACCTACCTACCTGGCTCTCGCTCCCCCACGCCCCCTCCCATCCCCTCCCCTCTCCCCCACCTTTCCTCCTTCCCGCCCCTCCACCTTGCTCCAATACTGGAGCGCGCACTCACAGATATATACACTGTACAGGTTATACAGTGTTGTGGGGTGTTTGGTGGCTGGGGGTGGGGTTGGGGGGTTGGGAGGGGGCATGTGTAAACACTAGGAGCTCCAACCGTGTTCATCGTTATTTATAATCTGTGACCTGTTATTTTTTGGCGGTGCTGCAGGCAAATAACAGAAAACAAACAAATAAACAAAACAAAAACAAACAATATGCAATGACCTTGACCATGTGGAGAAAGAAAAAATTCATTGAGGAGACCCTAGAAATATCATGTAGTCTCGTCCCGGTTTGTATCTGGTGTGTTCTGAACCCTGAAATAATCTTTTGCGGTTGGCTTGGCTGATAAAACAACAACAAATAATAATAATAATAACAATAATGGACATTTGTTGAGCGCTTTCCTCCCTTAAAGAGAGCTCAAAGCGCTTTACAATAAACATTAAACACACACACACACACACGCGCGCGCGCGCGCAATAACTCACAAAAGAAAGAAGAAGAAAAATAATGATTTAGCGCACAATAATATAAAACAGTTTCAGAGACTACGAGTATTACATAATTACACACACACACACACACACACACACACACACACACACACACACACACACACACACACACAACAAAAGAGAGAGTTTGCATGGCTTATACAAACAAACAAACAAACAACACCCCCCCCCCAAAAAAAAAACACCCCAAAACACACACACACAAAAAGCAACAAAAAAACCAGCAAACCGCATGATTTGATTTAGTGTGTTCTGTTTCCTTTGATAAGATAACGTTGACTGACCTTGTAGAAATTATGCGCAGTGGACGCTTTAATATCCATCTGCATGGCTGTAGTAACTGCCTTGCCAGTCCACTTAAAAGTGTGTTAAAGTTTGCAAAAAAAGAAAAAAAAAAAAAGTATGAGGGTGCTTGTGCATGAATGTGAGAGAGAATAATTATGTGGTGAATGGGAGACACACATGCACAGGCACACACACACACACAGGCGCGCGCGCGCACACACACACACACATACACACACACACGCAGAGAGAGAGAGAGAGAGAGAGACTGACTGACTGGACTGACTGACTGCTAATTTAACGGCCATTGGTTTTGGACCACCAGCTTTACACCCCCACCAAAAGCCACATGTGTAAAAGAAAGAGCGAAAAAGCGGCTCTTTCCAAGCCCCCAAGATACATCCTACTGCTCATTCTGTGTCCACCTGTGAAGAAGACAAGGGCTGATGACCCTGTCCTCTCACGACATTCCCTGTCCGCTGGTCACAGTTCCTGGCCACCTGACCTTTGAACTTTACCCTCTGACCAGTGGTGTGTGCGGGAGGGTGTGGAGGAAGGGGGGGGGGGGCAGGTTTGAAGAAGACAGACAAACCCTGTGAGGGTGGTTGTGCGTGAATGTGAGAGAGAATAATTATGTGGTGAATGGGAGACACACATGCACAGGCGCGCACACACACACAGGCGCATGCACACACACATACACACACACACACACACGCAGAGAGAGAGAGAGAGAGAGAGAGAGAGAGAGAGAGAGAGAGAGAGAGAGAGAGACTGACTGACTGCTAATTTAACGGCCATTGGTTTTGGACCACCAGTTTTACACCCCCACCAAAAGCCACATGTGTAAAAGAAAGAGCGAAAAAGCGGCTCTTTCCAAGCCCCCAAGATACATCCTACTGCTCATTCTGTGTCCACCTGTGAAGAAGACAAGGGCTGATGACCCTGTCCTCACACGACATTCCCTGTCCGCTGGTCACAGTTCCTGGCCACCTGACCTTTGAACTTTACCCTCTGACCAGTGGTGTGTGCGGGAGAGTGGGTGGGGAAGAAGGGGGGGGGGGGCAGGTTTGAAGAAGACAGACAAACCCTGTGAGGGTGCTTGTGCGTGAATGTGAGAGAGAATAATTATGTGGTAAATGGGAGACACACATGCACAGGCACACACACACACACAGGTGCGCGCACACACACACACACGCAGAGAGAGAGAGAGAGAGAGAGAGAGAGACTGACTGACTGACTGACTAGACTGACTGACTGCTAATTTAACGGCCATTGGTTTTGGACCACCAGTTTTACACCCCCACCAAAAGCTACATGTGTAAAAGAAAAAGCGAAAAAGCGGCTCTTTCCAAGCCCCCAAGTACATCCTACTGCTCATTCTGAGTCCACCTGTGAAGAAAGGGACTGAGACCTGTCTCTCACGAACATTCCTGTCGCGGTCACAGTTCCTGGCCACCTGGACCTTGAACTTTACCCTACTACATGTGTAAAAGAAAAAGCGAAAAAGCGGCTCTTTCCAAGCCCCCAAGATACATCCTACTGCTCATTCTGTGTCCACCTGTGAAGAAGACAAGGGCTGATGACCCTGTCCTCTCACGACATTCCCTGTCCGCTGGTCACAGTTCCTGGCCACCTGACCTTTGAACTTTACCCTCTGACCAGTGGTGTGTGGGTGTGTGCGGGAGGGTGGGGAGGAAGAGGGGGGGGGGGGGTGCCCGGAGGGGATGAAGGGGAGGGGGGGGGGCAGGTTTGAAGAAGACAGACAGACCCTGTGTGCTGTGTCAACAGAATGATGATATGACTCTCTCAGTCCTGGCTTTCGGGAAGTCTTTTGGGTTCGTCTGGCTGTCCTTTATGATCAGCTGTCTCTGTCTGTCTTTTCTGGGTTTTTGTTGTTGTTTTTTTTCTAAAGTTCTCTGTCTCATTCCCCGTCCTCGCTCCCCTCTCTCTCTTTTTCGCTCTGTGTGTTACTGTTAGAGAGAGAGAGAGAGAGAGAGAGAGAGAGAGAGAGAGAAGACAAGACAAAATTCTTTATTTTCGAGGATAATAGATAAGCAGTGGCATGCTTTTTTTTTTTTTTTTTTTTTTTTTTTTTTTACATCGAGAGAGATGGAGAGAGAGAGAGACAGAGAGAGAGTTTTGTTTCAGTCGATGTTTTGTTTGGAAACATACGAGGAAGCGCCAGATGAGGACGTTCAGAGGACAGAACACGCATTGCGTGTGTGTGTATGTGTGGGGGTTGGATTGTTTGTGATTAAGTTTAATCTGTTTCCTTCATTGACCACACCAAGAGCAAAAACCAAACAACCAAAAAAAAAACAACATTGAATGAAGTACTTAAGACAATGAATGCAGTATATGTGTGTTTTGTTTGTGTGTGTCTTTTTTTTCTTCGGTTTAAAATTTTTTTTTTTATCTTCTCCCAGTGACCCAGGTAGAATATGATTTATCTGTAGGTGGGCAAACACAACGACAAGTGTACACACCCGTGTATACATGGGAACACCTTTTACACATTACACACAACTCTGTAATGCAAACACACTGACTCTTATCGCTAAATCACTTGATAAGAGAATGGCCACTGTAAGTAAACATAGGCTCTTGTGGCTGAATACCTGTGTATTAAATGGAAGGGTCCATTAACTTTGTAAACATTTATAATGTCAAAGATAACAGCTGTACATCCAGTGGAACAAATTCATTCGAAACGATGTTCAGACAGGTGTACATACGAGCACTGTTGTTGGCAGAATATGCCATTGAAGTGATGGCTGAAGAGGTCCAAATCAAGAGGGGAAAACAAAAATCATTGAGAACGATGGAAACAGGCACCTGTGCAGCAACGTGGGGGGGGGGGGGGGGGGGGGTGGGGGGGGGGGGGATGGGCTGGGAATGAGTTTTGAACACGGCAACACACAGCAGTTTTGAAACCACGCTCTATCCAGTGACTGGGAATGGGTTTTTCTTCTTCTTCTTCTTCTTCTGCTTTCGTGGGCTACAACTCCCACGTACACTCGCATGTACACGAGTGGGCTTTTACGTGCATGACCGTTTTTACCCCGCCATGTAGGCAGCCATGCTCCGTTTTCGGGGGTGGGAATGGGTTCAAACACGGCAGGTACATACAGTTTCAGTTTCAGTTTCAGTAGCTCAAGGAGGCGTCACTGCGTTCGGACAAATCCATATACGCTACACCACATCTGCCAAGCAGATGCCTCATCAGCAGCGTAACCCAACGCGCTTAGTCAGGCCTTGATAAAAAAAAAAGGTGAATAAATAATAGATAAGCTTACATAAATAAATAAATAAATAATAAATGATAATTATAATATAAAAAAGGTAGTAGTAATAATAAAAAAAAAGAAGAAAAAAAAGACAACAATGATGATAAATAAGGTACATGCACATAGTATATATATATATATTGTATATCTGTACCACACTACACCCAGGGAAATCAAAACAAAATGATGGTGCGTAGAGCCTCGCCGACCGCTAAGGTCATCTCAAGGCTATCGCCACGTTGGCATCTACTTCAAGACAAAGGTAAAAAAAAAAAGAAAAAAGAAAAAAAAGTACAATAAAAACTAGTCACTGCTTCAAGCTTTCCACTCAGAGGTACGGCACCAATACAGCGGTATTGTATTGTGTTGTATTGTATTGTATTGCATTGTATTACTTTTTTGTTCGCGCGGAAGAGGGACAAGAAAAAGAAGAAGAAGAAGAAAAGAGAGAGAGAGAGAGAGAGAGAGAAGCTCTTCCCGAGTGCAGTGCCACCCACAGTTTTCTTCTGTTTTCTGTCTGCAAGTTTGATTGTTTTCTGCCAGAGTGGTTTGTTTTTCTACAGAATTTGCCAGGGACTAACCTTTTGTTGTCGCGAGTTCTTTAACGTGCGCTAAGTCACTGGTCTAAAAATACATGGATAGCACATGCCTTCTTTGAGCCCCTTTGCTAACTGAAGCCAGCGGAAGTGTTCAATCAGCCATTTTGCTTCCCGTGTCAGTATAGCGTGGGAGACCGGAAAAAATCTCCACCAGGCGCCATTGCCGAGATTCGAACCCGGGACCCTCAGATGAAAGTCCGACGCTTTAACCACTCAGCTATTGCGCCCGTCATAATTATATAATCACAGTACGACACGGTCACGATGCAATACAAAAATAATAGTGAGTCCGAGTATTGCATTGAATTGATCACACAAATGCTGTGAATGCAGTACAGTGCAGAGGCTTACAACACAGCGATGGCCAAGTGGTCATGCACCCGCCCGTCTAGGAATAGAAGCGAGTTGCTCTCAGGTTCGAGTTCCATACACTGAGCGTGGTTTTTACCACCCCAGCCACATACCCTCCACTGGACCTCGAATGGTGGTCTGGGCGCAAGTCATTCATTCAGGGATGAGACAAAAACAAAAACAAACCAAAACAAACCAAAACAACAACAACAACAACAAAAACCAAAAAAAACCTAGGTCCCGCGCATGTGCAGCTAGCAAATAAGCACACGGGAGAGAACCCACGGCAAGAAAAGTGTTGGTCCTGGCGAAATTTTTGTGGAGAAATCCACCTTGATAAAAAAAAGAGCAAAATTATTATTATTAGTAGTATTTATTATTATTATTATTATTATTATTATTATCATCATTCATTGACGCAGTGTGTCAATACAGTGGCCAGCTTTGCCTTTTGTATGATTGTGTGGCTGTGTGTGTGTCGTGTGGATGGGTTTTTGGGTGTGGCTACAGAGGATTGACTGTCTGCTCCTCTCCCCCTCCCCCGTCCCCCACAACCACCTCCCACTCCCCCCCCCCCCACACACACACTCTCACCTCCCTGTCCGCAGTGCACTGCCCCCCTGACCCCCCCGCCTACCCCCCCCCCCCCGCCCCACCTCCCCAGGTGGGACTGTTGATAGCGGCTTTACAGCGCCTTTTAACAGTGGGGAAGGCCCCCTTGTGTCCGTTTGTGTGCTTTGGCGGAGCGGTATTGTTGTAAGAAGACTTCTTTGATGTGGGCCTATAAACTCGTGTGTGTGTGTATGTGTGTGTGTGTGTGTGTGTGTGTGTGGTTATGCCAAAATTCATATCATACAGCTTTTTTTTTTTTACATCCGGCCTGCCCCCTGAAAAGAAATTAAAAAAATGGAGGGGGTGAAGAGTGGTGGGGGTGGGGTGGGGGGGAGTCAAAATCTTTATCATACAGCTTTTTTTTACATCCTGCCCCCAGAAAAAAAAAAAGAAGGGGGTGGAAGGAGTGGGGTGTGCAGGGGGGGGGGGGGGGGATGACAAGCGGGGTTGCGGAAAGCATAACATGAAAATGAACCCAATACAAGCAACACACACACAAAAAATATATCGGAAAAACAGTACACGCGCAAATAGTAAATAAACATAATCATAGTGTGTGTCTGTGTCTGTGTGTGTTTACGAATGTGTTATATATATATATATATACATATATATACATACCGGCTCATGTGGTATGGGTACAGTAGGAGTGCGTGCATAAATGTACGTGCATACATGTATACATGTCTCAGTGCGCGCACGCGAGTCATTATTATGAATGGGGCTGGGGGGCTGGGGGGCAGAGGGATCAGTGTATCTTGTGTCAGACTGTGCAGGCGGAAAGGGAAGAGGGAAGACTGAACTGTTCGACTTGCTGGTTGAAGAAATCATCATCATCATGATCATCATCATTGTCATCATCTTCATCATCATCACCATCTTCTTCTTCTGCTGCTGCTGCTGCTCCCCCCTTCTCCCTTTCCTCCTCCTCCTTCTTCTGTCTCTATCTCCGCCTCTCTCGGCCTGTCTGTCCATCTGCCTGCCTGCCTGTCTTCCTTCCGAGCCTGCCTGGAAGTCATTTGGTCTATCTGCCTGTTTACATGTGTATCTACATCTGTAACTGTCTGTCAGCCTGCCTGCCTGCCTGCCTGTCTGTCTGTCTGTCTGAGGTCCACAGACTGTCGGCAGCACGGCCTTGACGTGTTTGGAAGTCAACAGTGCACTGAACAGAGCAACAACCACACAAGAACTGCCTTGTGTTCCAGACCTTTCTCTGGTGGTGATGGATGTGTGTGTGGGGTGGGTGTGTCTTTCTGTTGTTTGTCTTGGCTCTCATACCGTCTGTCTGTTATATGTTGTGTTGTGCGTGGGGATGGCGGATGGTTCTGGTAGTGGTGGTGGTGGTGGTAACATGCTATTATTGTCTGCCTGCTGGTACATCGGCGTTGGAAGGTGGGGTTGAGAAGAGAGGGGAGCAGCTTTTTTGTATTTTCAATTACCAGCTGTTGTTGTTGTTTTTGTTCTTGTTGTTGTTATTGTTGCAGCTATTCTAGCACTGGCAGTGTGGGGTGTCTGCAGTGTAAGGGGCAGACCAAGAGTTGTGTGTTGTGTTGTGTTGTGCTGTGTGCTGACGAAGGGTTATTTATAGTCACGCGAACTGTGTGAATGCAGAGCAGAGACTTAGCATGTCTGCACAGTGCAGCGAGTGTGAGGTATACAACATACAGCTTTCGTAGGGAGTTCTTGACACTGTTGTTGACACTGGCAGTCATGGTGATGGTGCGAGCAGACCGCGGCCTGACGCTGGTTTCTCGCTGATACATCATCACCACATGAACAAGTTTGTCAGAAATGAGGATCGGGCACTCAGTGGGGCTGGGAGGTCGGGGGTGAGGAGGGGGCACAGAGAGAGAGAGAGAGAGGGTGGGAGGGAGGGAGAGAGAGAGAGGGCAAGAACAAGGACAAGAACAATTGTTTTATTTGACGAAAGCTTTTGAGGCCTGTCAGTCAAAGAGGGGAGGGCGTGGGGTGGGTGGTGGGGGGAGGGTGGGTGGGGCTTATAAACTAAAGGGATGCGATCATGCAGTATCAAATTGAGAGAGACAGAGCTAGCGAGAGAGAGAGAGAGAGAGAGAGCGAGAGAGAGAGAGGACCAAGACCGAGGACAAGAAGCTTTAGGGGCCTAGCATTCAAAGACTAGGGGCGTGGGGAAAGGGGGGTGGGTGGCTTATAAACAAAAGGGATGCGACCATGCAGTATCAAATCCAGAGAGAGAGAGAGAGAGAGAGAAGAACAGTTGTTTTATTCGACGAAAGCTTTTGGGCCTATCAGTGGAGGGAGGGGGTTGGGGGCGGGGGGGGGGGGGGGGGGGGGGGGGGGGGGGCGAATTTAAACAAAACATGCATTATCAAATTGAAGGATTGAAGGGGGGAGGGGGGGGAGAAGAACAGTTGTTTTATTTGATAAAAGCTTTTGGGGCATATCAGTCAGAGGGGATCGGGGGTGGGGGGATATTTAAACAAAATTATCGAATTATGGGGGATGGGGGCGGGGGGGGGGGGGGGTAGAGGGAGGGAGAGAGAGAATGCGAATATATCATTCAGAATAGGCCATTGCCCCTCTCTGAAGGGGGTATTACATAATCGTTAAACGGATAGTAATCATGATACCAGCGTAGATTGTAAACAAAACTTGTACAGAAGAAACTGACACACGTGTGTGTGCGTGTGTGTGTGTGTGGTGTGTGTGTGTGTGTTTCGAGAGAGAGACAGAGAGAGAGGGGGGACTATTATTAAGGCTGAATCAGTAATGTGTTTAAAAAAAAAAAAAAAAAAAAAAAAAGAACTTCCAATACTTGCCTTCCCCCTCTCGAGACTTCGCCCTCCCAAAGAAAATCGTGATGATTCACAGTTTGAAGCGTTCACGCACGCACGCACGCACTCACACACACTCTCTCTCTCTCTCTCTTCATACCTTTCACCAGTAAAGTTATGCATAGTTGCACGCACGCACGCACGCACGCACGCACGCACACACACACACACACACACACACACACACACACACTCTCTCTCTCTCTCTCTTTTCATACCTTTCACCAGTAAAGTTATGCAATAGTTGTTTTTGTTTTGTTTTATATCCCGCTTTCTACGCAGCAGAAGAGGGGAAACATTCAACGCCTGGTTATTGTTGTCAGTAATAATCTTTTTTTCCTTTTCAACTTTCAACAAGCAACATCCTTGTCACGCTTACAAGGTTTATTTCCTTCCTTCGCAAACTGACTGAGAGGTGGCGTGGGGTGGGAGGTGGAGGGAAAAAGAAATCCCATTCCGGAGTTCTGTTGACAGAAACGCTGTCACGTACTGATGACAGAAAAGAAATCTTGTCATCACATGAAATTCTGACGCACACACATCGAGGGGAGAACGTGACATGGTATGGGAAGGGAGAGAGGGAGCCTTCCTTGACCCCCCCCCCCCCTCCGACACACACACCTATCCCCCTCTTCCCGTGTCCTGCTTATGAAATGTAAATGGTGGCTGCTGCTGCTGCTGAGTGAAGACGAGAGAGAGAGAGAGAGAGAGAGAGAATGAACTTGATGTGTGTGACACATTGCTTGCTATAGTGGAGTGACTGAGGATGTGTCAAAGGGAAATGGTCACTTGAAATCTGCAGTCAGCCGACTGACAAGTAACAGCGTTGTGATGATGACTGGAGGGGCTGTCACTGTCAGTAATTAATGAAGGGGGGAAAAGAAAGCGTGATGAGGCCATAGTGGGGGCATGTGATGGTCCGTCCGCCAGGAAATCACCTCTTGAAATGTGTCCGGCTGTCACGTTGGTGCCAGTGGATGGGGGGGTTGTTTACTGTTGTCTATAGGCTGCAGTGTAAAGTGTGAGACTGACTGCATGGGTAGTTTTGCACTTGTGGCATGTGAGTGACTTGTGGTGGCGTGAAATAAATACAGACCTTGTCATTTCCGAAGAAATCAAAGATTGTTCTGTGGCTTGTGACTGTGAGAAAGTTGTTCCCGATGATCGTGGAATGATGTGTGTTCCAGTTTTTGTTTGTGTTTGTCACACTAATTCATCATGTCCGTTCGCAGTCGCCTTTTTTTTTCTTCTTAAATCTCTCTCTCTCTCTCTCTCTCTCTCTCTTATAATACCTCTTCCCATGCCCACCCCCAGTCCCCTGGTTTTGAATTGTGGTCCATGGCCAAAGTTCATTAAAACAATTTCGTTCGTTCGTGTTCTCTCTCTCTCTCTCTAACCCCCTTGCCCCCCCCCCCCCCCTGCTTGTAATAACCTTTGTTAATTTCATTGGGTTTGAAACAAAATGACCTTTATTAGCTATACAGAATCTTCAAAATGATGTAGGGATGCGAGGGGTGTTCGCAAGTCAGTGGGTCAGGATAGCACACACACACACACACACACACAATGAGTTTCAAAAAGGAAGCACAGGTTATTTTGGGTCATACATTGTGAGGACCAGACTGACTGGTCTGTGGTCCCTGTGTTGTGCTGTGCTGAATTTGTTTCCGTCCTGCTTCAGCTGTCTAAACACGTAGTAACCTCTGCATGTCAGTCTGTGCCAGTCTGTGTCTCATGTCTGTGTGTGTGTGTGTCTGCGGAAGGCTGTGAAGGTGAAGGTCAGAATCCCAGGAAACAGGCAGCAGCAACATAACAGGGCCCCGCATTGTGAACTTGTGAGCGAGTGTGACCTACTTCATCATTGTTGGTAAACACTCAGAGCCACGGACGGCGTTCGCTTTTGAAACATGCGTATTAATTAATTGTGTGTGTGTGTGTGTGTGTGTGTGTGTGTGAACACAATTAAGAGCGCACGGCCTGTCGGTCATCCCACTTGCATTTGCTGTGTCAAATTCTCGCCTACTTCGGCGGCTTTCCGAAGTCTATGACAAAAGACCAAAGACTATTCAAGCAAGCTTTTGGGAGGAAAAACACACTAAAACGAGCAGGGAGGGTGGTGTGAAAGGGGCAGGGGGGGGAGGAGGAAGGGAGGGGGAAGCGTTGGGGTGGTGGGGGTGGGGTGGGGGTGGGGAAGAGGGGCAATAAGTACAAATTGCCTTTCCTAAAGCTCTGTATGAACACGAACTTGGAATAAGCCGAATGTGGATGGACCAGTTCAGTCTCCTTTATTCAGAAATGTTTTTGATTAAAGACAAACGTTATGCAGAACCTAGAAGCCCAGTATGATTTTACTGACTTGGACTCGAAATATTTTGTGTGTGTTTATTTTATTTATTGAACTATTTATTTAAGAATAATTTATTCTTTTGTGTTCCAATGATTACATGTTGTGTGAAAGAAAGAAAAACTGCCACTGGGACAGCATTTTAAGATACTATACAGAAAAAATAGTGCTTTAGAACGTATCACCCAATGCCTGTTTAGAGGGGACGAACTAAGTTTTCAGATATTGAGGAAGTATTCCTTTTATTAGATCACATGTAATTCATGGAATTGTTTTCATATTTGTGTTTCCCCACTTTCATTTTTGCTGTTGAAGTTTGACGTCCTCCCTCCCGACCCATGTTTGTTGTTTGGAAACAGATTCTTGTGTTGCCATCTTGGCTTTGGCTGGCTGTTAATGCACAGATTGATATATATATGCTGGAACTTTGGGGGAAACATTTTCCATTACTAACTACTACTGCTGCTGCTGCTACTACTACAACTACTACTGCTGCTGCTACTACTTCTACTACTACTACTACTACTATTAGCTACTACTACTACTATTATCATCATTATCAATAATAATAATAACGACAACAATAACAACAATAATAATGATAATGAGGTGCTCTTCTGTACTGACACATAGTAATGATAATAATGAAGTGCTCTTCTATAATGTCACGCACGCTCTCGTCATCACAGCAGCCACAACAGTGTATTTACATTTCATGAGCAGGACGCGGTAGTTGGATTCAAGAGGGGGAATTCCTTGTGGCCCCCCTCCCTCGCCATGTAACACTGTCTGGGTCAACTGTGCTGTCACGTGGCTATACACAGGGTCCGGTACTGCTTTGGTGCCACTGGGGTGTTGTTCGTGATCAGACACACTCTTGTTATCTCGACTAACGGGAGAGTGAAATCCAAGCACCCGAAAAAATCGAGGCGAAAATCGCATGAAGATGAAATTCCATAAACCCGAAAAACCGACGCGAATTTTCACATGCGAACTTCGCACTGATAGAAACAAAATTCGCACCAACATTGTTGCTGTTGTTGTTGTTATTATTGTTGTAAATCGCGTCCATTCATGGATTTGAATTTCGCACGAACTTCGCTGCGAAACATTTCTTTCGCATGAAGGAGTCAAACCTTTGACTTCGCATGCGAATTTTACCAATCTTCGGCTTATGTGGTGTTTGATGACCCCCCCACCCCCTCTTTCTACCAGATTCGTTATTTGAGCAGATTATTCCCCCTTTTACTCGTTTACAACCGCATGCACTTCTTTAAGAGATCTTTGTCAAAACGAGGGTCCTCGATCGCTAGGTTGTTGCAAGCACCCCTGCCGCGAGCAGCCTGAGCTTCAGAATGTTGTTGTTACCCAAATTCGATGCTTCCTCTTTGCTTCACAGTCTTCTTCAATAAAGGCAATCAAAATGCTCTCATTTTCAGCACGGAGTGCTTGCTTTGATTGTACTAGTTAGTGGTATAGTTTCAATCAAGATTTTTTGCCCCGTCCTGTCTCTCTGTCTCAGTATGCCCTCGCACCTGCCCCCTTTCTGTCTCAGTCCCCCACCCCCCCCCCCCCCTGCCCCCCCAAATGCCCCTTTTCATAACTCCTCCATTGGCAGTAAGAGGAGGTAGACGATACAGAAGGCGTAATTGGTTTATAAAAAAACAAAAAAAAAACAACAACAACAACAACAAAACACGTCAATCCGCCGTTACTGCTGCTGCCACAACTAGCAGCACCTACAAGCCAGGATCACTCTTTCAGTGTCCGGTAAAACCACCCTTGCATCAAGTGGTGACCCAACCACACACACCGTCATCCCTCTCTGTGAGGTATCCGTGACCGTGACCCAACCCAGCCAAAACTGTCTGACCCAGTCAGTTTTTTTCCCTCCCCCACCCTTATACCCACCCCCACCTGACTCCCCTCCTCCTCCCCCCTCCTCCTCCCCCCTCCCTTCCCGTGTCCTTCACTCCCCGTGGTGTTAATGGCCATGTGGCTTTGATTAGTTGCCCGTGATAATGCATTAGTGATGTATGTGAGGGAACTGAGGGGAGGTGGTTTTATGCTGTGCTGTGCCGTGCTGTGCTGTGCTGTTGTGACTAGTCATCAGCAATGCAGTTCTGTAGTCATTTTTGTGTTGAGTGTATAATGTGTTTGTTTTTCCTTTGTCTGTCTGTCAGTCTGTCTGTTTTTTTAATCAGTCCCTTGTGTACATGTCTGTTATTTATCGACGAATGCTCGTTGGCACGCACAGACATATATACCTCTCTTAAACGTGCCCGCGCGTGCACGTGCTTACACACACACACACACACACACACACACTGAGAGAGAGAAAGAGAGAGTTATAGTGAATATGGAAAACAGGGAGGATCTGCCGCATTGGCACTGACACTGTGCAGGTTTGATTTATTTATTTTTTTATTTATTTTGTGTTTATTTTATATTGTGCATTATTTCTATGTCTTTATTTATTTATTTATTATTTTTGCTGCCCCAATCATCTGGGCGCCACGCCGCTATTCCCTAGTCCCCCACACAGTCGCACCCAGGCTTGCCATGAGGCCACATACCAGAGGAGACGCTGCAACGCTGCTGAGTCACTTGGGTGGTGTGCAGTGGAGTATGGAACAATGACAATGACATGGTTATGTAATCACGGTGTGCATGGAGTGTGCAATCCGTGCGTAAACGGTATTGAAGACGGTTTGTAAAACAAAAAACAGAGAGACAAGGTCTTCAAGACTCACTTGTGGCAAATTAAGTCCCCTAGCATTAATTAGAGTAATTTCCCTTCTTTACTATCTGCACCAAAACGTTTGCAAAATAAATAAAACTTCCATGCTTAGCAAAAGAAGTTCCTGCTTGAACAAAAAATGATAATAATGACTGCTCTTGTTGGGTCAGAATATCAGATCAAAGTGCCAAGTTTAGAGAATACAAAAATATAAATATAACGGTAAATGCAGTTTGCATATAATTAGGCTTCTTTTTTTATTTTGTTGTGCCCATCCCAGAGGTGCAATATTGTTTTAAACAAGATGACTGGAAAGAACTGAATTTTTCCTATTTTTATGCCTAATTTGGTGTCAACTAACAAAGTATTTGCAGAGAAAATGTCAATGTTAAAGTTTACCATGGACACACAGACACACACACACACACACACAGACAACCGAACACCGGGTTAAAACATAGACCTCACTTTGTTTACACAAGTGAGTCAAAAATGAACTGCAGATTATGATGTCAGATGAACGAAAATTCAAAGATGCATTGCCGTGAAAAGTTCGCTCTCTCTCTGTGTGTCTCTGTGACATGAATTAAAAGTGCAGTTTGAAAGATGAAAGCTTGAGGAAGGGTGGAGGGAGGTAGAGAGAGAGAGAGAGAGAGAGAGAGAGTGTTATCGTTGGGGGGTGGAGTTATTAATTGGAGTCTTGTCTGCCCATCAAGCAGTATGGAACAGTGGGAAACACAGATCCGGGGTTGTGCCCCCTGCCTCCTGTGCCTTGTTTACATGGACATTGGCTTCAAGTGTGTGCCAAGTGTCAGTGCGCTGATCTCTCCTTTCCTCCGTCTGTCTGTCTGTCTGTCTCTCTCACACACACACATACAACACAACACAACACAGACACACACAGACACACACAGACACAGACACACACACACACACACACACACACAATTCGCTTTTTTCTCTCACCTCATTGTCTGTCTGTCCGTCTGCCAAGTTTCAATAAGCTGCTGCTGCCGCCTTCTTCTCCCTGTCTGTCTGTTTGCCAGTCTTTCTGTCTGTTTGTCTCTCTTTCTATCTCTGTCTGTCTCTCTTTCTATCTCTGTCTGTCTGTCTTTCTTTCTCTATCTGTCTGTCTGTCTGTCTGTCTCTCTCTCTCTCTACACACACACACACACACACACACACACACACACATATGTATGTATGTATGTATGTATGCATACATGTATAACATATAATTCTCTCAGGTCAGAGTTAAGAGCAGAAGATTGACTGGTGTTGATGGAAGAACGTAGGTAAAAATTTCTGAAAGTCCTTTGACAAAAGAAAAAGACAAAGGCGGCTGGTTGTCAGCCTGGTTGTCATCCGACTCACTTGTACGGTGATAATCCCCAGTAAGAAGCCTTTCACTTCCTACGAAAGCGATTCGATTGATAGCTTTTGTGTTCTAGCCCCCTGACATGAACATTTTTTTTATTCGATGAAATGTCATGCTCTCTCTCTCTCTCTCTCTGTGTCTCTGCCTCTCTCTCTCCTGTCTGTCTGTCTGTCTGTCTCTCTTACGGGCCGGGTGGGAAAAGAACATATGTACATTTGTTTCTGTTATTACCCTAGTTGAATATCATTTAGTTTCTTTTCTGTATCCGTCTCTGTCTGCTGTCTGTCAGTCTGTCTGTCTCTCTCTCTCTCTCTCCTCCTCCTCTCTCTCTCCCCCCTCTCTCTCTCCCCCCTCTCTCTCCCTCTCACTTTCTCACCCTCCCCTCTCTCCTCTCACGAACCCCCTGCACTGTCTCTCCCTCCTTCTCTCTCTCTTTGTCTCTGTCTCTCTGTCTGTCTGTCTGTCTGTCTGTCTGTCTGTCTGTCTCTCTCTCTCTCTCTCTCTCTCTCTCTCTCTCTCACCAACCCAGCAAAAAGAAACGCCCAAGGAAATAAGAAGTACACACTCTGTGCGAAAGCCCGAAATCATTTTCCCCTCCCTTCTCGTGTGTGGCACTAATTTGGTTTCAGCGTGTTGAACATCTGCAGACATGTGTGTGTGTGTGTGCCTTCCTGTCTGCTCTGAGAGAGAGAGAGAGAGGGTTGAGGTGTGATGTGGTGGGTGAAGGAGGTAGAGAAAGACGCACAGACACACAGACACACACAGACACACAGACACACACACACACACACACACACACACACACACACACACACCAACCCAACCCCCTGCAACAGGCAGGGCTGGAAAACAAGGAATGACACAACAGACTGTTGAAATGACTGATACAGGTCTCAGAACAAAATAGTGACTGTGTGTTGGAAATGACTGATACAGTGATAGCCCTAACGAATGATGACCTGTGTGCTTTCAGTTCATCCCCAACGGCAGTCTGGAGCAGCTCCTGGGGATGGAGGAGGAGGAGTTGCCGTGGACACAGCGGATCCACCTGACGCTGGGCCTGTCCAGAGGGCTGGACTACCTGCACTCCAGGGGGTTCCTGCATCGGGACCTCACCTCCAAGGTGGGTGTGTCAACTGAACACCTCTGTGATCTCCCCTCTGTGACCCCACTACAGTGACCTCCTCTCTGTGACCCCACCTTTCTGACTTCCCCTCTGTGACCCCACTTTTGTGACTTCCCCTCTGTGATCTCCCCCTCCGTGATCTCCCCTCTGTGACCCTACCTCAGTGACCTCCCCTCTGTGACCTCACCTTTGTGACCTCCCCTCTGTGACCCCACCTTTGTGACCTCCCCTCTGTGACCCCACCTTTGTGACCTCCCCTCTGTGACCCCACCTTTGTGACCTCCCCTCTGTGACCCCACCTTTGTGACCTCCCCTCTGTGACCACACCCCAGTGACCTCACCTCTGTGACCACACCTCAGTGACTTCCCCTCTGTGACCCCGCCTTTGTGACCACACCCCAGTGACCTCACCTCTGTGACCACACCTCAGTGACCTCCCCTCTGTGACCACACCCCAGTGACCTCACCTCTGTGACCACACCTCAGTGACCTCCCCTCTGTGACCACACCCCAGTGACCTCACCTCTGTGACCACACCTCAGTGACTTCCCCTTCTGTGACCACACCTCAGTGACTTCCCCTCCTGTGACCTCCCTACTGTTGATCTCCCTCTGTGACCCCACATATGTGACATCCGTTCTTCTGGTGATCTCATCTTTGTGACCTCACATCTGTGACCCCACCTCCAGTGACCTCACCTCAAATGACCTCTCCTCCAGTGACCTCACTTCTGACAGCTCTCCTCTAGTGACCTCACCTCTAGGGACTTTGTGATATCACTGCTATGACCTCACCGCTGTAGCCCCACCTCTAGTGTTTTCCCCTCTGTGATTTCACCTCTTGCGGTTTGACCTCTGTGACCTCACCTCTGTGACTCTTGTCAGTGACCTCACCTCTGCTGACCTGCTCTCTGTGACCTCGTCTCAAGTGACCCCACCTCCAGGGACCCCACTTCTGTAACCTCCCCAATGTGATCCCACTTCTAGTGACCTCACTTCCGTGAGCTCTCTCCTCCAGTGGCCTTACCTCTGTGACCTCACCTCTGTAGTCCCACCTCAGTTGACATCCCCTCTGTGACCTCACCTCTAGCAACCTTACCTCTGTGACCCCAACTCTAGTGACCTCACCTCCGTGACTTCACCTCTGTAACCCGCCTCTAGTGACCTGACCTCTGTGACCTCCCCGCTATGACTCCACCTCCAGTGACCTCACCTCTAGTGACCCCACCTCAAATGACTTCGTTTCTTTGACCTAAAAATCTGTGACCTCACCTTTGTGACCCCACCTCTGTGACCGCACTTGTACGGTACTTGATCTGCCCTCCGTGATGGATGACTGCTCTTCAGCGGCAGGTGGGCACTCCAAGGTAGGTGACTTCCCCCTTTTTGAGGTACTTGACCTCAACTGAAAGATTTGTCACCTCTTAGGCAAGTGACTCCCTCTCTAAGGTAGTTTATTTGACATATATAAGATGAACATGCCATTTCACCAGACCTGTATTTGACCTTCTAAATAGAGATAGATAGATAGATAGATAGATAGATAGACAGACAGACAGATAAACAGCCAGCCAGCCAGCCAAACAGACAGACAGATAGATAGATAGATGACCTCGCTTCGTTAGTTGACTTCACCTGTGTTTTACTAACTTCAGCTTCGTTATTTGACCTTACCTGACTAACTTCACGTATACACTCAGGTGTATGTCAGCTTGCTCCTAGGGTATGTCCACCTCTCGTGTATATATATATATATATATATATATATATATATATATATATATATATATATATATATCTGATCTATCGTCCAAGGAAGTAATTTTCGTGCTGCATCACAATGGTGTGTGCTGTGTCGAGTTTCACTGGTGTGAAGAATGGGGGCATTACAGTTTCACAATGGGTTGAGCTGTGGGTTGTGAAACGAGACTCACTTTGATTAGAAATGGCAACGTGTCTGACCACATGTCCTTCTTCTGGGACTGTGATCAGTGGAAATGGCAGTGGAGGTAAATGAGCAAGAACATGGATTTTTTTTCTCTTTTATTTATGAATGTTCAGCAGATAAAGCAAGGATGGGCAGAGATGCGAACACCTAGATCAAGTTATGGACAATGAGAGAAAATGGTAATAGGAGGTGGGTGGGGGGCGGGGTGGGGGAGGTCTAGGAGTTTGAGGGGGTGGGAGGGTGGAGGGGGATGAGTGGTGGTAGTAGCATTAATAACGACAATAACATATCAATGATAGTCATGGAAATCAAATGACATAAAATAAGAAGAAAACAAAGGTGCAGTAGGGTGAGAAAAAACAAAACAAACAAAAAAAAAACCAAACAAACAACAGCAACAACAACAACAAAAAAACAACAACAACAAAACACACACACACACACACACACACACACACACACACACACACACACACACACACACACACACACACACACACACACATTCACAAATTAACCACTGTAATCACAGCGATAAAGAACAGTTACAAATGCGCACAGTTGTAAACAGACCATCAACCATCCAGTAGACCTTTGCTGTCGATAACACAGCTGTAATAAAGTTATAGAAGAAAAGAAAAGAAAAGTGTTAAGTACTTTGGATACCTGTACACCACAGTCACAGAGCACATGACAGTGGAGTGATGCCTAGGAAGCGAGAGAGAATCTGAGTGCGCTGGTTCGAATCACTGCTCAGCCGCCGATATTTTCTCCCCCTCCACTAGACCTTGAGTGGTGGTCTGGACGCTAGTCATTCGGATGAGACGATAAACCGAGGTCCCGTGTGCAGCATGCACTTAGCGCACGTAAAAGAACCCACGGCAACAAAAGGGTTGTTCTTGGCAAAATTCTGTAGAAAAACCCACTTCGATAGGAAAAACAAATAAAACTGCACGCAGGAAAAAAAAACAACAACAAAAAAAAAAGGGTGGCGCTGTAGTATAGCGACGCGCTCTCCCTGGGGAGAGCAGCCCGAATTTCACACAGAGAAATCTGTTGTGATAAAAAGAAATACAAATACAAATACAATACAAATGTGCATCTTCCCCCCGCCCCCCTTTCCCTCCCCAGCTGGCGGCCTGCTGACTGTGGTGTTGACATTGCACAGAAATAGCTGATATAATTATACACGAGGTCTGGCACCTGTTCAGCCACACACGTCTCTGGCACCGATTCTGCTACACTGCTAGCCTTCCCCTCACTCACCTACACTTGGTGCGGTGGGGTGGTGGGGGGGTTGGGGGGGGGGGGTGATGGGAATGTCACTCGTTTCTGAAAAAAAAGAGTTCTTTTCTCCAAAGAAATTTGGGGAGTTTATAATATCTATAAAGAGACGGTTGTTGGAGAAAAAAAAGAAGGAAAAAAAAAGAAAAAAAAGAAAGAAAAACAAAACAAACAAGCTGACTAATTTAAATCAAAAGGGGGGGAATATCACTTGCTATGTACAGCAATCTACGAGTTCTGAAAAAAAGAGAGAGTCCCTTTCTTCAAAGCAATTAACGAAAATCTATGATATTGGTAAAGAGACGGTTGTTGAAAGCGCCAACATCGTGTTGGCCAAGTGGAGTGAACTTGCAGATGTGGGAAGGAGGATGGTAAAAGGGGGTGGAGGGAGGGAGGAGGGAGGGGTGGCACCAGCAGTTGGGCACCTGCAGAATGCTGGCATCTTGCTGCGTTTTGCTGGCTTGCTTGGCAGGAAGAGCAGAAATCACCGATTTATCCAGGAATTGCCGTCACTGAAGCGAGTTGTAAACAAACTTTGCTGCTGCTGTGCCGCTTGGATTGTGTGTGTGTGTGTGTGGGGGTGGGGGGGGGGGGGGGCAGGGGGTGTGTGGGTATGTGTGTGTGTGTGTGTGTGTGTGTCTTTCTGTGAGTCTGCGTGTGTGTGTATGTCAGAGAGAGAGAGAGAGAGAGAGGGAGAGAGGGCTGTAAGGTCTGTTTGTATGGGCTGGGTTGGATTTAAATGTGTTATTGCGGGTCTGTATAAAAATATGTCTTTTGATGTATTTATGTATCATGTGTGCTGACGTTTATCAGTACAGTGAACAGCTAGTGAATATACGTGCATGATTTTGTTTGTGAAAAGGTTTGCTTTGTTTGGTTTTTAAAATTCAGTTTCTTTTTTTTTTAAGTGTATATATATATATATATATATATAAAGATTTCGATTATGGCTAGCTTCACATGTGTGGTTATTGTTAGTTACACAGGAATGGTTGTTAGCTACACAGGTGTGGTTCTTGTAAGTTGCACAAGTGTGATGGTTGTTAGCTGCACAAGTGTGGTGGTTGTTAGCTACACAAGTGTGGTGGTTGTTAGCTACACAAGTGTGGTGGTTGTTAGCTACGTAGGTGTGGTGGATGTTAGCTACACAGGAGTGGTAGTTGTTAGCTACGCAGGTGTGGTGGATGTTAGCTACACAGGTGTGGTGGATGTTAGCTACGCAGGTGTGGTGGATGTTAGCTACACAGGTGTGGTGGATGTTAGCTACGCAGGTGTGGTGGATGTTAGCTACACAGGTGTGGTGGATGTTAGCTACGCAGGTGTGGTGGATGTTAGCTACACAGGTGTGGTGGATGTTAGCTACACAGGTGTGGATGTTAGCTACGCAGGTGTGGTGGATGTTAGCTACACAGGTGTGGTGGATGTTAGCTACGCAGGTGTGGTGGATGTTAGCTACTCGAGCGTGGTGGTGGTTAGCTACTCAGGAGTGGTGGTTGTTAGCTACACGAGCGTGGTGGATGTTAGCTCCACAGGAGTGGTGGTTGTTAGCTCCACAGGAGTGGTGGTTGTTAGCTACACAGGAGTGGTGGTTGTTAGCTACACAGGAGTGGTGGTTGTTAGCTACAAAGGTGTTGTGGATGCTAGCTACACAGGTGTGTTGGTTGTTCGCTACACAGGAGTGGTGGTTGTTTATCACAAAACTGCGTTCCGTTCTGGGATGATTTTACCATAAAAAAGTTTGGCGTTGTCTTTGGTGCAGCAACATGTATACCTGCCATTCTACCAAAAGAACGGTCTGACCAAAAAAAAAAGAAAAAAAAAAAGAAGAAAAAAAAAAAAAAAGATGGGATGTCAGGAAAACAACCTCTCTCTCTCTCTCTCTCTCTCTCTCTGTTTCTCATGCCATGGTGCGGGGAGTGTGTGTGGACAGTGTGTGGACAGTACAGTGCAGCGTGTGATGATGTAAGGCCCGCGGTATGGTACTGTGTGGCGGACTGCTGAACATCTCGTACCTTCAGGGCAGTTCTTGCTTATCTGTCTGACCGCAAGTATCTTCTCTCTCTCTCTCTCTCTCTCTCTCTCTCTCTTCACGGACCACTGACTGCATTGGAGAAGGTGGCAGGGGTGGCAGGTTGGGGGAAGTGGTGGTGGTTGTGGTGGTGGTGGGATTGAGGGGGTTGTGGGGGAGCGGTGTGGTTGGTAGGAAGGACACTGATCTAAATAGGTTCATCTATTATTAGAACTGTGATGGAAGGGACTGTGGGGGCGCAGTAATTTGATCAGTCACGGTGAGTAGAATTTTGACGGTTAGTTGGTTGGTAACAGTGAAGACACTATGGCATGCCCTGAATGCGACCACCAGTCCTCACCCGGCTGGCTACATTTCAGAAGGCTGGGTTGAAGAAGATTTGACGGGCGCAACAGCCGAGTGGTTAAAGCTTTGGACTTAGTGAGGGTCCCGGGTTCAAATCTCGGTGACGGCGCCTGGTGGGTAAAGGGTGGAGATTTTTTTTTTTTTTTTCCCGATCTCCCAGGTCAACATGTGTGCAGACCTGCTAGTGCCTGAACCCCCTTCGTGTGTCTACGCACGCAGAAGATCAAATACGAACGTTAACTCACTCAGTACGGCCAGTCCTCTCTTCTCCTCGACACAGACCCCTCGGATGTCCAGTGGGTGTCTGAATGACCCAACCTTTAGCTTCCGTCGTCAGAATTGTGGTATTCTCTGTCAATATTCACGTTTTCAGTATAAGAGCCTTCCGCTTGCAATATTTTGATGGTGGTAATTGGGGTGAAACGCTGTTAACGTCTTCTCTTTCGCCGTTCGAATGGAAAGAGTTAAAGATCCTGTAATCCATGTCAGCGTTCGGTGGGTTATGGAAGCAGTCCTGGTTCTCTCTTTCCCCACATACATCCTATTCAGTCAGACCCCTGTGCCAAAGGAACAGATCGACAACGGAGTGAGGATGAGGGTAGAGTGGGTGAAGGAGGGTACAGTGGAGTGATGGCCTAGAGGTAACGCGTCCGCATAGGATTCTGTGCGCGCTGGTTCGAATCACGGCACAGTCCCCGAAATTTTCTCCCCCTCCACTAGACCTTGAGTGGTGGTCTGGACGCTAGTCATTCGGATGAGACGATAAACCAAGGTCCCGTGTGCAGCATGCACTTAGCGCACGTAAAAGAACCCACGGCAACAAAAGGGTTGTTCCTGGTAAAATTCTGTAGAAAAATCCACTTCAATAGGAAAAACAAACTGCACGCAGGAAAAAATACAAAATAAAGAAAAATCCAAGCTTTTTATGTATTGAGTGTAATGCATTTACTGTTATATTTATATTTTTTGTATTCTCTAAACTTGGCACTTTGATCTGATATTCGACCCAACAAAAGATCTGTCATTATTATCATTTTTTGTTCAAACAGGAACTTCTTTTGCTAAGCATGGAAGTTTTGTTTATTGCAAACGTTTTGGTGCAGACAGTAAAATAAGGGAAATTACTCTGTAGGGGACTTAGTTTGCTTTAAACTGATCTTTCTCATCTTAAACATTACATTTTGAAATTATACTCAATACATAAAAAGCTTGGATTTTTTTTTAAAGTGCATCACAAGTGAGTCTTGAAGGCCTTGCCTCTCTTGTTTCAAAATGTAATGTTTAAGATGAGAAAGATCAGTTTAAAGCAAATTAAGTCCCCTAGCATTAATTAGAGTAATTTCCCTTTTTTACTATCTGCACCAAAACGTTTGCAAAATAAATAAAAATTCCATGCTTAGCAAAAGAAGTTCCTGTTTGAACAAAAAATGATAATTATGACTGCTCTTGTTGTTGGGTCGAATATCAGATCAAAGTGCCAAGTTTAGAGAATACAAAAAATATAAATATAACAGTAAATGCAGTTTGCATATAATTAGGCTTCATTTATTTTTATTTTTTTGTGCCCATCCCAGAGGTGCAATATTGTTTTAAACAAGATGACTAAAAAGAACTGAATTTTTCCTATTTTTATACCTAATTTGGTGTCAACTGACAAAGTATTTGCAGAGAAAATGTCAATGTTAAAGTTTACCACGGACACACAGACACACAGCCACAGACACACACACACACACACACACACACAGACAACCGAACACCGGGTTAAAACATAGACTCACTTTGTTTACACAAGTGAGTCAAAAATGGGTAGCGCTGTCGTATGGCGACGCGCTCTCCCTGGGGAGAGCAGCCCGAATTTCACACAGAGAAATCTGTTGTGATAAAAAGAAATACAAATACAAATACAAGGAGACAGGGACAGGAATAGAATGTGGTGGTGATGGTCACATGTCTGGTCATAGGGCGTCCACCCCTGTCTGTCTGCTCACCTCTCTTCCTCCCTCCCTCCCTCCCTTCCCCTCACTCTCTCAAGTGTACTTTAGTGGGCGAGAGCTACGTGTGTTTAAAAAAAAAAGAAAAGAAAAAAAAAGCCGCATAGGTTTACGTTGAACACAGACATTAATGAATATTTTTGTCTTGTCTTATGAAAGTATGCAGTGCATCTATATATAATTATGCATATGAGAGAGAGAGAGAGAGAGAGAGAGAGAGAGAGTGTTCAGGTGGAGATTATTTCAAGTTTGTTACATTTTAAATCAAACATGAAAAGTTTCCACTGTTATGTATTTTCTCTTTTTTTTTGTCAACATTTTTTTGCATGTATGTACATGTGTGTGTGTGTGTTTATGCACATTTTTTTGTTTTTTTTTTTATCTCGGAAGTTGGATGAGGGCCATTTGGCTACTGCTGTGATAACCATTAGAGCGCTGTGTGTGTTGTGTGGAAAAAGATGAGAGAGTGTGTGTGTGTGTGTGTGTGTGTGTGTGTGTGTGTGTGTGTGTGTGTGTGTGTGTGTGTGTGTGTGTGTGTGTGTGTGTGTGTGTGTGTGTGTGTGTTGTATTTTATTGATTGCTTGGTTATTTGTAATTTATTTCATTGCCATTTACGGTATTGTTATAATTATTGATATTGTTATTTCTTTAAATCAGGAATTTGCGCAGTTTGGACACTAGAATATGCTCTGAGAGTTTGTGCTGCATCAGATATTTGTTTATGAATTTGTGTTTTTATTGAATGATCAAACTTGTTGTTGCTTGGTAGATGAAATGCCTTTAAAAAAAAAAGTTTATAGATACTACCATTTTATTGACAAAACTGTGTCAACAAATTCTCTTTTAAAGCTAATAGAGTGTTGTTTATCTTCAACAACATCTCTTTTTAAACCTAACGGAGTCTTGTCATAACTTCAACAGTTTCTCTGTTATATAAAGCTGATGAAGTGGAGTTATATCTTCAGCAATTTCTCTCTTAAAACTAATACAGTGTCATTGATTCTTCAACAATATCTCTTTTTAAACCTAACGGATCTTGTCATAACTTCAACAGTTTCTCTGTTATATAAAGCTGATCAAGTGTAGTTATATCTCCAACAATTTCTCTCTTAAAACTAATACAGTGTCATTCTTCAGCAGTATCTCTCATGAAGCTAGCTAATGGAGTGTTGCTGTGCCCTGAACGTTGCAGAACATCCTGGTGAAGAGGGAGGAGCACGGAGTGTACCAGGCAGTGCTGGCCGACTTTGGGCTGGCCACCAAGATCCCAGACCCGCTGTGGGTGGTTGTTTGATGCCATCGTAGTGTTTGTCCTTCACGCGTGCACACCCACACACTCACACAGATGCATGCACACATGCAGGTGCATGCCCGCATGCACGCACACACGCACGCGCATACACACACACACACACACACACACTCACAGACACCTGCATACATGTAAGTGCCTGCTTATACACATATGCACACACATTCATGCACGTGCACATGTAAGCAGACATGCACACACTCTTGTAAGCGTTCACATACACATACAAGAACATATGCGCATACACATACACACACACACAGAAACACACACACACACACACACACACACACACACACACACATACACAAACATATGTTCATACATACACTCTTGCAAGCACACACACACACACACACACACACACACACACACACACACACACACACACACACACACACACACACACACACACACACACACCACACTTTCTCTCTTTCTCTCTCTCTCTCTCTCTCACATACCACATTTCCCCCTACACACACACACACACACACACACACACACACACACACACACACACACACACACACACACACAACCACAACACAGGATGCACACACACATTTGCATATTCATGCATGCACACATTTACACATATTAAACACATCTGTTGTCAGGAAATTGTCAATACAGTAATGAACCATGAAGATATCCGTGTGGAGGGGTAATCGTGTTCAGTGTTTCATGTGGATTTTTAAAAAAAATTTTATAATATTTTTTAGCTCTAGTTATATATTCCTACATAAATCAAATATCAGTAGACAAATGTGTGTGTGTGTGTGTGTGTGTGTATTTGTGTGTGTTGATAACAGTTATTAATGTTGTCTGGACACCACATGATTATGAGTCAGTTTGTGTGTCTATGTCTGGGAGTTTGTCAGCAAGCTGATCTTTTTTAAATCTCACATCTGGAAAGATCTGCATAATGTGTGTGTGTGTGTGTGTGTGTGTGTGTGTGTGTGTGTGTGTGTGTGTGTGTGTGTGTGTGTGTGTGTTGTGATGACAGTTATTAATGTTGTCTGTGGAAAGAACATGATTATGAGTCATTGTGTATATTCATTTTGTGTGTCTGACTATCTCTATGTCTGGGAGTTTGTCAGCAAGCTGATATATATATATATATATATATATATATATGGAGAGGAATGCATAATAGATGTCTGTGTGTGTGTGTGTGTGTGTCTGTGTGTGTGTGTGTGTATGTGAGTGCATATGTGTATATGTATGTGTGTGTGCTTGTCCATGCATGTGTGTATGTTGTTGCGTACACACATTGGTGCTATTGCCCGTGATGGTGTCGTGCTCATGACATGAGTGCTGTGAATGTTCCAGGAGTCGGGAGAAACTGCCCACGGTGGGCTCTCCCTACTGGATGGCGCCAGAGGTGCTGAACGGTCGTTTCTACAATGAACGGGTGAGGGGCTGAAGCATATGAAGTGGGTGAACTGGTCCCTTTTTTTTTTTTCTTTTTTTTTTAAACATTGTTTTCAACATGTTTAACTTGATTCAGATTCTGTATGGACTGAGTGAGATGTACATTAATTTTGATTTTTGATTTTATTTTATTGACCTTTCAACTGGTTTTAAGAACTGAAATCGCCCATCTGTGGCTGGTCTGTTGCAGTGAGTTTGACTGGAAAATCAAACTGAGCATCTCATCATAGGGATGAGATGAGAAACTGAAGCCCCACGTACAGCAGCATGTACTTATTTGTGCACTGAAAAACGAGAATGTTGTCCTCAGACTCGACGGGTGCAGTAGCCGAGTGGTTAAAGCGTTGGACTGTCAATCTGAGGGTCCCGGGTTCGAATCACGGTGACGGCGCCTGGTGGGTAAAGGGTGGAGATTTTTACGATCTCCCAGGTCAACATATGTGCAGACCTGCCAGTGCCTGAACCCCCTTCGTGTGTATATGCAAGCAGAAGATCAAATACGCACGTTAAAGATCCTGTAATCCATGTCAGCGTTCGGTGGGTTATGGAAACAAGAACATACCCAGCATGCGCACCCCCGAAAACGGAGTATGGCTGCCTGCATGGCGGGGTAAAAACGGTCATACACGTAAAAGCCCACTCGTGTGCATACGAGTGAACGCAGAAGCAGAAGAAGTCCTCAGACAGAATTCTGTAGAAGCAACTCACTCTGATACGCCTACACTCAAGGCCTGATTAAGCGTGAAGGGTTACGCTGCTGGTCAAGCATCTGCCTGGCAAGCAGATGTGGTGTAGCGTATATGGATTTGTCCAAACGCAGTGGATGCATCCTTGTTGAAACTGAAACTGTGCTTGTGAGTGACATGATTTGATCTGAGGGACGTCACTCAGCTAATGAGGACATTGCGCAACAAGCAGTTTTGTCAGGAAAGCGAAACAGATACGTAGTTTACCAAAGCAAACCTCTGTGTATTGAAAGGGTGTCACTATCAGTAATTCAGAGAGGTGCACTGCGTTCTGACAAATCCTTACAATAGTGACATGCTACACCACATCTGCTAGGCAGATGCCTGACCAGCGGCATAACCCAACGCGCTTAGTCAGACCTTGAGAAAAAAGAAAAAGAAAAAAGAAATACATATATATAAAAGAAAAAAATATATATAAAAGAAAAAAGTAAATAAATAAATAGAAATAATAATAATAGATGAATAAATAAATGAATAGATGATAATAAAAAGAAAAGGGTAATTGACGCAGATTTTTTTTTTTTTTTGATGTAAGACTTAAGTGCTGGAAGGTTTCAGTTTCAGTTTCAGTTTTGATTAAGGATGTGGAATGGAAAGGGCAATAGACAGATTTTTTTTTAATAATTTTTTTTATATGTACATAATGATGTAAAACTAAGTTATGGAAAGTTTGTTTCAGTTTTAATTAAGGATGTTTCAAAGCATGCGTACTGATCCATATACACTACTATCATGTGTGAATGTCTCAGACATTTGTGATCGTAATGAAGAGAACGACACAAGTGATTTCAACAAATCAAAGGAGAGGTAAAATACACATTTCTGCCATGAGGTTGCAGCTGTTGAGGAGAGAAGTTCTGTAATGGGAGTGTAGGTGACATAAGCCACAGTCGCGATCAGATCATGTAAGTGACAAAGTTTGCCACGTGATTTATTACATTGTTTGGCTTTGTCCCACTTCAAAGAGTTCACAGCTGTGTTTTCTGTGTGAAATCTGGATTATAAAGATATTGAACAATTCGTAGAATATTGTTCATAGTTTTCTGATAAAATGATCAGCAAGGTCCTTCATATTCATGCGGCCAGTGGTCATTCAGATTACGCACATCCTGTCTTTACTTTCCCATAGGTGCACACTTCTGTTTCATACACATGTATATGCACAAATGTGTGCGCACGGCTATCCACAATTTTGTCGATGCTTCCACATTTTCTTTCTCATGTTTATGCACTCACATGCACACGCACATTCAAGCACATGGATACACGCACGCATGCACGCACGCACGCACATATGCATGTACCCTCTCCCTCCACCTTCTCCCCAGCATACGCACGCAGTCTCTCTCACATCCAAAGTGAAGTTTGATTTTTTGCAGTCATGCAAAAATCAAGGGAGGAAACTGGGGAGGGATATTGTCAGAAACAAAACAGTGGGGCGTGGCGTGCGGGGGTGGGGGGGAGGGTTTGTGGCAACAATTAATTTAAAAAAAAAGAAGAAAGTTATGACTTTCAAATGGGGAATGGCGTGGGGGAGAAGGTTTGTGGCAACAGTTAATTTAAAAAAAAAAAGGAAAGTTATGACTTTCAAATGGAAAATGATGATGAAGCATGACTGTGTGTGTGTGTGTGTGTGTGTGTGTGTGTGTGTGTGCATGCATGCATGCATGCAGACCCCATTTTCTGTGATGGTGACGATGATCATCGATGACTATTGTGATGAAGAGATAGATGACTGATGGGTGGCTGTGTGTGTGTGTGTGTGTGTGTGTGTGTTGTGTGTGTGTGTGTGTGTGTGTGTGTGTGTGTGTGTGTGTGTGTTGTGTGTGTGTGTGTGTGTTGTGTGTGTGTGTCTTGTGTGTGTGTGTGTGCGTGCGTGCGTGTGTGTGTGTGTGTGTGTGTGTGCAGGCTGACCTGTTTTCAGTGGGGATCATCATGTGTGAAATCACCGCCCGTATCACTGCTGACCCCGACGTCATGCCACGTATGGAGGTCAGCAGTCTGCCACGGCATTAGTATTTGTTCACGTCTGTTTTTCAGTGTGTTTTTTGACTCACTTGTGTAAACAAAGTGAGTCTATGTTTTAACCCGGTGTTCAGTTGTCTGTGTGTGTGTGTGTGTGTGTCTGTGTGTCTGTGGTAAACTTTAACATTGACATTTTCTCTGCAAATACTTTGTCAGTTGACACCAAATTTGGCATAAAAATAGGAAAAATTCAGTTCTTTCCAGTCATCTTGTTTAAAACAATATTGCACCTCTGGGATGGGCACAAAAAAAATAAAAAAAGAAGCCTGATTATATGCAAACTGCATTTACTGTTATATTTATATTTTTTGTATTCTCTAAACTTGGCACTTTGACCTCTTATTCTGACACAACAACAAGAGGAGTCATTATTATAATTTTTTGTTCAAACAGGAACTTCTTTTGCTAAGCATGGAATTTTTTTTAATTTTGCAAACGTTTTGGTGCAGATAGTAAAAAAGGGAAATTACTCTGTAATTAATGCTAGGGGACTTAATTTATCACAAGTGAGTCTTGAAGGCCTTGCCTCTCTTGTCTTTCTTTCTTATTGATTGATTGATTGATTGATTTATTTATTGTGCGTGTTTTGTTTGACACTGCCAGACTGAAGTTATGATTGAAGGTGATGAGTACTGTTGTTGTTGTAGCGTCCGCTCACCGAAGGGGACAAAAGGATAAAAATTTATGAAAATCTTTGCTGTTTGAGAGATGCACACATGTGTACTCATGGTGCTTCTACACTGCTTTACCGGGATTGTTTCCATGGAGATACGTCATCGAAAGAAAATGTTTGTTATTCATTGTCAAAGGAAAATGCTGGTTATTGTGAAGGAAAATGCTGGTGTACATCATCAAAGGAAAATGTTAATGCTGCTATTCATCATCAAAGGAAAATGCTGCTATTCATCATCAAAGGAAAATGCTGGTTATTGTAAAGGAAAATGCTGGTGTACATCATCAAAGGAAAATGTTAATGCTGCTATTCATCATCAAAGGAAAATGCTGGTTATTGTAAAGGAAAATGCTGGTATACATCATCAAAGGAAAATGTTAATGCTGTTATTCATCATCAAAGGAAAATGCTGCTATTCATCATCAAAGGAAAATGCTGCTATTCATCATCAAAGGAAAATGCTGGTTATTGTAAAGGAAAATGCTGGTGTACATCATCAAAGGAAAATGTTAATGCTGCTATTCATCATCAAAGGAAAATGCTGGTTATTGTAAAGGAAAATGCTGGTATACATCATCAAAGGAAAATGTTAATGCTGTTATTCATCATCAAAGGAAAATGCTGCTATTCATCATCAAAGGAAAATGCTGTTATTCATCGTCAAAGGAAAATGTTAATGCTGTTATTCAACATCAAAGGAAAATGCTGCCATTCAAAGGAAAATGCTGCCATTCATCATCAAAGGAAAATGCTGTTATTCATCATCAAAGGAAAATGCTGCCATTCATCATCAAAGGAAAATGCTGTTATTCATCATCAAAGGAAAATGTTAATGCTGCTATTCATCATGAAAGGAAAATGCTGCTATTCATCATCAAAGGAAAATGCTGCTATTCATCATCAAAGGAAAATGCTGCTATTCATCATCAAAGGAAAATGCTGTTATTCATCATCAAAGGAAAATGCTGTTATTCATCATCAAAGGAAAATGCTGGTTATTGTCTTTCTCTGTCTTCCCTTTCTTTTGTT